>NC_080671.1:420654288-420999572 GCF_030247195.1 Topomyia yanbarensis
ACCTGCTAAAAGCAAACGTAGTTTTTCATCATTTCTCGTCTACTTCTGTGCGCTTGTGATTTAATATGGGAAATTGCGGTTTTTTCTCTTCAAAACGGCGTATCTCAAGATCCGCTAAAATTATATTGAGATTATAAGTGTTTTTTATGTAAAAATGTCTGAGGAACATGATGGCATTAGAATTTTCAAAATTAATATATATATGTAATGAGAGAAAAATAACCTTTTAATATTTAACCAAAAAAATCGAATAGTTGGCAGCACTGCCGCCAAAAATTAATATTTTTTCTAGATTCCTTGAACAATTTTCTTCTAAAGCTTGCAGTTCGATTCTATAGTAAATAGAACCGGAGATATGATCAAAAGAAAATTAAGGGTTTTGGCAATTTTGCAAAACGGGGGGTGCTTCCATGCATGACCCGAGGGGTGGGTCAATTGACACAAAAATTTGGGTTTTTATATATTGGCCCTAGATTAACAATTCCTCCAAATTTGCTTCAAATCCGTGAAGTTCGATTTCACGTCCCTTGATCACTTCGCGTGGAATGACCCATATACTTTAGCCAAATACAAATATGTTTAATTTAATTTAATTTGTATTTGCTTTAGCTTACCTTTCAAGTAGATTCTGAGTACAAACCTCCTCAGGGTGTCGTATTGAGCATCTTCGGAAGAAAATTGATGATGATAGAAATATCACAGAGAACAGACATCCCAGATCGAACAAAAGTATTTAATTTTTTGTAAACATTTGAATTAATATACGATAAACACTAGCGCCGCCAAACCAACTTATCCCAACTATCCGTCAAATCCATTCCGGAACCGGTTCGAAATCCTGAATGGATTCAGTATGGAATCTTGTTCAAATAAAACAACCGATTCCGACTCTATCGGTTCATGCATTTGAGCTGGAATTCATACTGGAAGTCCGAACCGGTTCCGGACTAGTTTGACTGGGTAGAGGAATAACCGCTGTCAATTCAATCGAACTCATCAGCCACAAAAACAATGACGACAGTGGCGCACCTGGTTTGGATATCCCAACTACCTTCGAAGCCGTTATAGATTTTTATACAAGTTGAATGCTGAAGATGGACGTCTGTTCTCTGTGGTAAAACTAACTACAGTGAATGTGAATCTCTTCATAAAACATGCCATTTCGTGCACGAGACCTGCCAAAGCAGGGTTGCCATTACTCTTCAAAGAAAATCTGGCAGTTCATGCAAAAATATCTGGCAAAATCTGGCACTTGACAGTAACCTCGAAGTCACCGAAATTTGGCATACATTTCAGTTTTCATAGAATGTGCATTAATCGATTTTTGAAAAATTTGGGACATTATTACCCAAATTTCCAAAATGTGTATGTAGCCGCTTCTAAAACTTAAAAATCTGGCAGAATGAGAGATTTGTCTTTTTGTCTGCAAGCTGCCAATACCTCTGGCTGTGCCAGATAAATCTGGCAAAATGGCATCCCTGGCCAAAAGCATTAAATACGAGTAAAGCATAGCCTACTGTATCCCTTGTTTTGACGTGAGTCTTTGTTTTTTTCCTTTTTTTAAGGATTTTTGTGAACGTGTCTACTGGAAAACAGACAGAGAAGGAATAACCGGTGAGAGAATGAAGAAACGGTGAAAATTCGCCTTTTTATTGGAAACACTGAGAAAAGATATGTTCTCAAGCAGGAATCGAACCTGCGATCTCCCAGTCTCTAGTTGGGTTTGTTAACCACTCCGCCATCGAGGAACTTCCTTCACTGTTTGTTTTCCAGTGGACACGTTCATCAAAACCCCTTAAAAAAGGAAAAAAAACAAAGTCTCACGCCAAAGCAAGGGATATATAAATTCCATCAATGACTGGATTTGTCGTTAGCATCTGTCGATAGGCTTTGAGGGCAGACATCAACATGCCTCTCCACAGCTCTACCCACTGCCAAAGTCTGGTGGCGACTGAGTTAGCAAAGGGGGCAAACAGTGATGATAAATATCTCAAGCCTTGACCGCATCCCACTGGACCTAAAAATAGATAACGAGAGAGATTTGGCCCGATCAATGCGAGGGAGAGGTGACGATCTGCTTATAGGAGACATTGGGGGTTGATAGGTCAATTAGGAGGTATTGGAGGCTGTGGCGGTGATCACGATACTGTTCCCAACTAGAGACTGGGAGATCGCAGGTTCGACTCCTGCTTGAGGATATATCTTTTCTCAGTGTTTCCAATCAAAAAGGCGAATTTTCACCGATTCTTCATTCTCACCGTTCCGGTCATTTCTTCTCTGTCTGTTTTCCAGTGGACACTTTGCTTGCCTTATCATATGAGATACATACCACGCATGTTTCTATAACTACCTCAGAACCAGTTGAGAAATTCCAAATATGAAACTAACTGAAAATCTGATAGAGAATATTGCTTTTCATTTGACACCAAGAATACCCACACTGCTAAAGTTACGGTTGCGCGATATTGATCAATAATCAAAATGTAAGCAAATTTTCATGGTTTGAAAGCATTTACTAAAATTTTATAACTCAGCTCCCGGAACGAACTTTTACAAAAAAATAATTACAAATAAATACAAATAATTCAGGAAAAAAATTATTGATGTTAATGATATTTTTGGAACAGCCGAGTGCGAAGGGTTTGATGGTAAAGAGAGAGTGCGGACTGGACCTCGACAATCCAGACCAAGCTGTCGTTTCCAGAACCAACATGGCTGATCGGCGTTTTTGAGGATCGTATCACCTAAGAATAGAAGCTTTTCGATCCAGCCATTCGAGGACATGTTCAAGAAGGGGCGCCATGCACCCTGACAAAAGGAGGAGTCAGAGTTGATTACTACCGCCAAAACCAAATAGGCCTTCATTTTGTAGATCAATATGCTTAGCGGATACCCTAGGGAAACTCATGGAGAGGATTAGACTCAACCAGAGCTGCAAATTTTCACCAGGATGTTTTGAACTTGAAGGAAGAATAATTCTCAAATCATGCCCTACTATGTTCAATTCGCCGTTTTGAAGTAGAATACTTTTAACGTTTCAATATAGGAGTCCCGTTTCAAAGTTTCTACTGAGATATTTTCCCAGTTTTCAAATGCGAATAACTTCGGTTGTAGTGATCGAAATCGCTATATTTTTACACTATCTGATCGGAAATATGTGCACGTATATTGTATTTGATTCCGTAAAATATACTATTACTATAAATAACAAAAATAATGTATTTTGTGAAAGTGGTAATTATCAGCGCTGATTGGTCCGAGCAATTCAACAAAGCAGCGAGCGCTGCTAGGACCGCCTCTTTGCCATCCAATGAACCGCGACACACATATAAAAGCAGCAAATAAGAAAAAATCGTCAGTTTGCTTTCTGACTTCGTAGTAGTTGTTACGTTCCGTCAGCTCGAAGCAATATATTCCATGACTGCCGCCAGACATCATTTCAATGATGTACAGGCGCGCCAGTTTTTTGCATACAATGATCACAGACCACAGCAAAAACGCTTTTTCTTTCGGAGATAAATAAACGAATTTCAAGGCGATCGGGTGGTTGGGTGCGAGAGACCGCGCTCTCTTGCTCTTTCAATTATGTGTGGCGCTCTCAAATAAATTCACCACGGCGCGCGCTCCAGAGTGCACTGCGAAGGAGTAGTGTGCAAACGGTAGTGTGGCTGCGATTGAGGATTTGAAGTAGATTATGTTGGTTTGTTGAATACTGATATAAGTTTCTGTTGATGGTTTGATACTGGGGGCAAACTGGGAAACGTGAAACTTTGATTTTACTTATTTTGTTTGCGAATGCTCTACAAGTTAAGGGCTCCGTTAAAAGTAATGTCCTGGTACTACATTTGTTGTCGTATTATACGTGACATTATTATTGTGAAGAAACCTGGTTGGTTAAGGTTTGAATATATTATTTTTATTGGACATTCGCCTGAATTCTCTAATGCTGACATTCCACGCGCAAATGCCCTTCGACTGGTTTTTAACTGTGGTGTGAGTTTAACTTTCAGTGAGTCGAAATAGTATTTGTTATCCGATTTGGCCTTTGTGCATGCCATACTTTAAAGTGGCCTATTTCTAAAATAAAGCAGCTTGACGAATGCGTTTTGATCCCATTATACATATGTGTAATGAAATATTCAATAATGCGAGTAGGAAAGGTAGTACTATCCACTTGAAAAATAATTACCTACTGGAAACTTGGGAACAAACCTAGCAGTTGAATTTTGCCGCACATGTGTCTCGGGCGGATGTTTGCAAGTTTCGAGGTAGCACCGAAATTTCATTTATATAAACGCATCGCAAGTGATGTACGTGTAGGTAATGCATACATAGAAATAACAGAAATACCTGATAGCTGCATTTAATGCAACCGTGTAGAAGATAGCAAAAATTATGGACTAGAAACGTGTTTGCGGATTTCCAACAAGACGAAAAATGCCACTGGCACGAGAACTCAAACAGAAGCAAAGTCACCAAAGCGTCTATGTATCTTCTCAGAGACACGAAAGGAAATTTTTCGGGTTCTGGATTGAAAAGCGATTTAAGCCAAGAAGAAGCTCCGGTAATCATAGTTTCATCGACGTTGGTAGCAGCCATAGTTTGGTCCACCACTGGAATCGGTTCGATTTGTTCGGATGCCAAATTTCCTTGTAAACGGAGTACAGCTCATTCATGTGCTACGTACATACGAACGCCTACTTCTTTCTCTTTTCAATTTCCAGGAAAGAAGGTTGAAAAGAGAAACGATGAAACATTATTGAGAGATCAAAAAAGCCATAGGATGATACAGTTGAGAGTTTTGAGTGCTTTGTTTGTCGTACTCTGCTTGAGGGTGAGTTTACGTTGCAGTTATGGTTGCAATCGATCCTAACTGCGATCAGGACCAGAGCGACTGAAGAGTAGATTCAATAAAGAAAAAATATTGTAGGCTTACAGTATAGAAAAAACCAGTACAAATCAAACATTTTTCTCGACTTCCTAGGACACCAGGGCAGTTAATGAACAACCAGGACATGTCCTGGGAAACCAGGACCAAATACATACCAAAAATTGTTGGTGCAGAATACAATAAAAATTGTCAGTAAAATACCATGGCATGAATAGCGGGCGCACGTGGCCTCCCTGTGGTCACCGAACAAAGTAGTATGGAACAGAATTGTTACTATAAATAGTTGAATACTTAATTCAATTTTAATCAATCTGATTATAACGAAGCATTTTGAAATATTTAAGATGGACTTTAAATCAGCCCATCTGTAAATTGTAATATTTAACATTTATTTTATTATAATCGTCGACGTTTGTACCCTATTCTCGATGGAAACCAACCAGCTTCGGCAGTATTGTACATACTTGCCTTCACTCAAAGTGTCGGAGCATAACGACGATTGACACATCTGGTCAGCATTTGGATTGTATATCAAGTGTCCAGCATCCCGCCACTGGAGTACCTTCTTCTAATGGTGTGAATAGTTTCATATGCTTCAGGAACATCCTCGCTAATCTTATTTTTATTGTTTCAGAAACATTCTTGATTTTTTCCTTTTATACACAGAGTTCGCAAATGAAAGGGGAGGAAAAGCGAAAGTGGAAGGTGATTAGTATTCCACAGAAGGGACTTTTTCCCGTTTCGGTGTGTGATAATTAATGAATCGGAATAAATTAAATGTCAAATGTTTTATTCTCTGTCATTAAGGTCGTCCAGTGCGATGGAATGGCCCTCTTAACCCACCGTCTTCGTACGCTGATGGACATTGAGCGCCCGGCCCGGCGTGTCGGTCGGTGGCCTTCCTGATAAAGTAATTCTGATTATTGCGAATTGATGATGCTGTTTTCGTACATGCTTCCTCTCTACCTCCAGCTTCTGCATCAATGGAACGACGAAGGGTGACCTGAACATTGCTCTTTTCTCACTCATCCATGCTGCTGGAAGCTGGCAAGTTCTAAACGAGAAGGGACAACGACTATACGGCGAACGGTCGGTCATTGAAGGCGTTCATTGACGCCTTGTCCAAATGTTTGCTGACTGCCCGGGCTGGCGGGCGGGCGGTCGGTAGGTACTTGAGTTCGAAAGGAGTCCACATCAGGAATCAACTTGCAATCGCTATAAAAGAGTGTCATTGTCATTCGTGCTCGGCTCAGAACACAAAACTCGCGATTCAGCGCTGAGATCCCTTTTTTGTGATGCCCGAGCGTGGTCTCTGATTACCATCAGTCTCCGCTCTGAAGGGGCTTATTGGTGTCTTTGGAGCAGCAGCAGCAGCAGCTACAAAACCAACGGATTGAATGACAAATTTTTTAATCATATTATTCGTTCAACCGTGAAGCGGTTGTTTTGCATTTTCCTGCTGTCGCCGAGAATGACAAGAAATAATCCGCGAGTGCAATGAAATTATGTTTCTCGCTGCCGGAGTAGGGATACTGAATGAGGTTGTAGCAATTGTTTAAGTTTAAATGCCGATATTCGTGGAACAAAACGCTTCCATCGAACAAACCCGTAGTTATTCATAAGAACTTTTATTTTTATTTTTTTTTCATAAAACGTTTATTTGACACGGCATTTGCAAAAGCTTTTTTTCGCCGGGGTTTTTTTACATAACATGTTACAAAAGTTCTTAAGACTATCACGTTATAATAAAAATTCACCTTCTAATGCCAACACTGAGGATAATCATCATTTTGAATATTTTTATTTATACTCTATTTTCTTGAATTTCATTGTAAACCTATTGATAGTTTTTCTGTAATTTTTGTTTTTTTTTCTTTTTTTATATCGTGTAACTAACTGCGAAGAAATGTAAATTGTTTGTGGGTAGCAAGGGAAAAAACTAGAAACATTGTGGGGATAATTATATTGGAATATTTATTGTTTTCAGGAAATGATAAATATGGCCCATGTATGTAAGATCTCGTAAAGCGAGGATATTATTTTTAATTTGGTTCCCATTCTAAGAAACAAAAATAAATTGATCGGAAATGTCCGGTTGTTTTGTTCTAGAACTATGCCTAAATAATGATGTCGTCGGATTCTGATGAGACGAAACTGAAACGAAAATTACAAAACTAATTTAGTTATAGGTTTTGTGCCTTTCACGCGCAAAAGTGATTTTACCCAATGTTATCCTTAATGGGGAAAAATTGGATCAATATTGAACGTTCTGTAGTTAATTTAATCGCCAAACGATATATGTAGAGTAAATAAACTCCCCCTAGCTACTACCCTGTCGAAAGTCCAGAGCATATATCGTTGTTAAAAAATAGCCTGGTTTAGGTTGGTAAATTACACGAGGAATTCACGTGGAATTTCACACGGCTTTTCACACCAAATTTCACTTCAAATTCCACGTGGAATTTCGCATAGGATTTCACATGGAATTTCATGTGAAATTGTGCGTTAAAGGGATTAGTAGGATAATCTGGCCTGTTTTTTTGATACTTTTATTTTACAATGAAACTATTTTTACATATAGTGAGAATATATTTTATAGAATGCGATTATTGTTGCGATTATTGCATAAATGTTTTAATTCTGATGACTTGAGATAGTCACTGGAAACTGAACGTAATTATGAACAATTCCAAAACTAAGACAATAGACACTAAAAAACCCTAAAAATATGTTGTCTGTTACAAGAAAGGCTATAGTGCATCGACGAATTGAATTTGATTATTATTATTTACAAGTTAGAAATTTCTCTAGTTACAAAAATGAATATGACACATGGAACAGAACACATCGCACTTACATCTAATTTGCCGAAGAGGTTTTCTTTTAGAGTTGTCTGTTTTTAAATTACAGCAAATTATCCGTTTCCTGTGTAACTTTTGCAAAACTTTTTGTCAATTCGTTAAACAAATATGTTGACGCTAATCTGCTCAGCAATTGTTTTTTTTTTTTGGAATAAAAATAATTAGCTCTTGATTTTTTTCATTTTCATCTGATTACAAGTTGTTTTACCACTATTTGGGAAAAGTTTTAATTAAAGTTGTTGTACCTAATGTATCAAAGCTGTACATATAACGAAGACGAAATGAGAAGATCAGAGCGCAATTCCAAAAGCACTCATGTTGAGTGTATAGAAAAGATAGAAGAGTGATCTTGAGTCGATTTCGATTGGTTGATTTTTTTCCTCTCTTTTCTCTCTTATTTAAGATTGTTTCTCTCATTTTATTCCATGATGAGGAAAAACAGAACGAAAGACTGTCACATACTGAAGACATGAAATCGAAACACTTATCCCATTTTATTGGCTTATAGATTCAATCAGTCTCAACATTTTAGTCGCTCTTCGTGATAGCCTATTGTTTTACCACTTTTTGATCCGTCCACTTTTAAAATAATTTTCTTTTACACGTCTGTTGCAGATATCACGGATTAACGGATTAACAATGTATTAGTGCGGAACGAATTTCTCGTAAAAATAAAATGAAGCGTCAATAAAAATGATATTGCGTTAAAATGACGCGATACAAAAACTGTCTTCTCGGCTGAATCGCTCTCAGACAAATTGAAATACTTTTTGTATAGCAAAGTACAGAGTACAGAGTGCACAATGTGCACTGACCTAATACAAAAATTCAAAATTGAGTGGAATTCAAAAACTTATCATTTAAAAATAACAAACGGGGTCGTGGGTCTTTTATATTTTTTTTTCCTTCCGATTGGATTCCATTTCTCCCAAATGTGACATTAATCTGCAAGTAAACGGTATCCGATCTTGTAGGGAAACATTGATTTTCTCATCGTCCATATATACAGGGTGTTTGGTTCATGGTTAAGAACCTCTCGAAAGATGATTGAAGGTCATATTTGGAGAAAAAAATCGTTCTACACACATCATCAAATCTCAACCGTTACTAAGTTATTGAACTTTGTTGTCTTCAAATAGCTCTAATTCAAAACATGTACTTTGTATTTCAAATCTTTTAGATCCATTGGATAGGTGAGAAAATTTCCCATCGAAAAATGTCCTCAATTGTTTCAGCTACAGTAATTTATTTAAAATTTAACAATTTTGATCGATTTTTCGTTCATTTCGCTAAAATCTTAATAGTTAACATCACCATTTTAATAATTCAAACTGTCACACTTGAAGAGTTGCATAATTTGTTCTTTGACATGATACACTAATCTTGTCTTGTTTTCAAGTGTTTGGGTTATTGAACTTGGATATTTTTATCTCATATTCACTAATACTAGCTCTAATTGAAAAAGTATGGCACTTGTTGTACCTTTTCTTTTTTTTCGAAAGCCAGGACCTTGCAGTTAAGTGAATTTAATATTTTTTAGAAGTTAATTAGTTTAAAGTTAGTGTTATTATTAGCATTTTCCTTATTTTCTTAAAAAAGTAAATAATAAATATCACCATTATTGTCATGGAATTAATGCATCTCAGCAAGCTCTACAATTCTTTCTTTGACTCCATTCAATTATCTCTTTTAGTTTCGAAGCAAAATCATTTTTATCTCCTCGTTTCATATGCAAAAACAACGATTTCGAACCCACCCCAAGTAACAATTCAAGTTTTATAGTACGCTACAAGAGCAGTCTAAGCTTTATGAGTTGTTATAAAACTACCATAAAACCTAAATTATTACTAGGGACTACATTTGTGATGAGGTCATGCTGTGTTAACTATTAAATTGCAGCGAAATGAAATGCGATAGGGATAGAGTGTCGAATAACAAGTTATAGAAAATGTTAAGGGGCACCAAATGAACAATAGTGACGATTAATTTAGTTGATTAATAACTAGAATAATTACAAAACTCAAAAAACGGTAATTTTGTGTAATTTTACTAGTAAAAAGTCATTTAGTACACTTAACTAAAAGATATCTGTAAATACATCGAAAGGAAATTTTCTCAGCTTTCCAATGAAGCCCTGGTAATAGCGATATAAAGCATATTTCAAAGATTAGAGTCTTTTAAGAACTTGCAAGTCGATTACAGGAAAAGTTTAGAAGTGGAATTACAAGGAAACGAGAAGAGATAGGTATATTATGTTGAAGATCAAATTATGAATCGTCCTCAAACTCAGCTTTTAAATAATAGATATTGCTTCAATCATATTTCATTATTTTGAGAAAATTAACAAAAACCTCATCAAAAACACTAACTTTTAACTACTATACAACTAAAGGAATTTAAAACTTATTTCCTGAAGGATATGAGAACACCATTCAATGAAAAAATTTTCACCTTTCCAATAGAACTAAAAGATTTAAAATACGAGGTATACTTTTCGCGTTATAGGTATTTTAAGATAAATAAGTTTTTTTACACAAAAAGTTCAAAAATACAGAGTTATACGGTTGAGATTTGACGGTATGTGTAGAACGATTTTTACTCCAAATATGACAGTAAATAACCCCTCGAGAGATTCTTAACCATGAACCAAACACCCTGTAGAAGGATCGTAATTATAGCATTGTCACACACAACCATGTGTTTTAAGTTGTTTGAAATGAATGCTTTCGTCTGGACTAATTTGTTGAGCGCTAAATGCCTGACATGGTAGAACTCGATAAAGGCGGTTTCGGAAAGTCTAACCTCCATTTACAACTTCAGAAAATGTTCCACATTATGAATGCTCGGTCCTATGCGAATTATCAATAATTTTATAATCACCGTATTTGGCTGGAGCACCATTTCTTGCTTCTGCTACTCACTGATCTCGACAGATTACGCACCAAAAATTATAGTAACAATTTCTTTTATTCTTCAAACCCACAATATAAAAGTTACTATTTTTGTCTTTCGCTTCGCACTGGCTCGAGCAAAACCATAAAGCACACTGAATTTTGTGACCATTGCCTGTGGTGGTTAGAAATAGCCTTCTCCAACTTTTTCTCAATAATCTGTTCAAACCAAATGAGCAACAAATTTTGTTAAAAGTCGTCGGTTTTTTTAATTTAATTTTGAAAAGGGGAGGGGCTTTAGCCCCCTAGCCCCCCCTCTGGCTACGTGCCTGGTTGACCCCCTATGACAGTTCTTGTTGCCCCCGGGGAACTCACCAAATTCCTAAACTAATGTTACACCTCTTTCCAAGCAAACTTTTGACCGATTTTTACAAACTTGATTTCAAAGATATTATACTTCCAATGAATGCTATTGAATTTTATTCAGTTGTCTTTTGGTTCCGGAGTTACAGCTTGGTTATTGCGGTCACATAGGAATTTCTCATATAAACTGGTACAATCGTAATACCTCATAGGTCAAAAATCTATTGAAATGAACATCAAATTACTTCGATTCGCAGGCCTACATCACTGATGGCAAATCAATCATTCATTATATTGTCCACTATCGAAAATTTCGGAAGTTCCGGGGTCCGGGAATATTCCAGACCTATTTTTTTAAATACCCCGATTTTTTTGAAAAAAAAAAACCCTTAAATTTTACGTAAAACACCACGTAAAACCCCACGTGAATTACACGCTGAATTTCACGTTTAATTTCATTTTGAATTCCGCTTGAAATTAAGCGTGCAGTTCAGCGTCAAACTCAAGTGAAATTCAGCGTGAAAGTCCGCTTGAAATTCCACGAGAAATTCCGCGTGAAATTTCGACTGACATTCCGCGTGATATTCCACGTGAAATTTCGCTTGAAATTCCACATGAATTTTGGCGTGATTTTCCGCGTATAATTTCGCATGTAATTTTACGTGGAATTCCACTTGATTTTCCAAGTGTAATATCGTGTGAAAGTCCATGTGAAATTTCGCGTGGAATTCAGCATTAAATTCCGTGTGAAGTTTCGCGTGAAATTCCGCGTGAAACTTCGAGTGAAATTTCGTGCGAAATTCCACCTGAAAGTTCACGTTAAATTCCGCGTGAAATTTAGCGAAAAATTCCGCATAAAATTCCTCGTGGAAATCCATATGAAATTTCGCGTGAAATTCCTCCTTAAATTCCGCATTGAATTTCGCGCGAAATTCTGCCCTGTCATTACAAATACAACTACTCATTTAATACATAATAATTTAACCCACTGGAGCCCATTTTTTGGCTTGAAAAACTTTTGAAGGCGGGTTTCGTGATGAGAAAAACGAAAATAATGTTGATAATTCTTGTAAGTAGTGAATTTTTCATTAAAGCATTAAAATAAAAAAAAGTTTTTTCTTCTAGTTACTTCAACATAAGCGAATATAGATGGTTGCCTATATTTCGGACTCATCAGAATGCAAATTACCTAAACTGTAAGGAGTATTTCTCTAGTGCTTTGGTTGTTTACTTCTGATTTATAGTCCATGGTCTGCTGATGATAGTTTCACTTGTCATGTTTTATCTTTTTAATTTAAGAAGATCGTGTAAAAGAGAATGCGTTGCAGAAAACAACAGACTGTTGGCTGCATCACAGAATTTTAAATATGTGACGCGGAAATCTAGCCAGCTCATGACTATACGCACAATGATGTTACCTGGCCACTTTTGATGATAAAGTATGGATCGCGTCAGATGTCTTTTCAATAAAATTGCAAGGTCTCAGTTAAAGAATTCTCTTCGAGCCCGAGGTAGAGCACCCAATGTCCCAGTTCGGGATATGCTGGCAAATCGAGATCTCCCATATATGGCCCTTATTTACATCTTTATAAAAACGATAAGCATCCCAATTTAGCCCCTCTCTCTTACTATGCTATATTTCACCCTAAGGAGGAAAATTTGGTAACCAAAAACCAAAATTTCTCACTAGGGTGAACATTTTTTGGTAGTAACCAGTCTTTGTACAGGAGGGCACAAATCCTTATTTCATACTTAGTTGCGTTTCGGCTTCGCTCCCCCCCCCCCCTCTCTTATTTCTCGTTTCCACAAGCTCCCTGTCCTTCCTTGTAGACCCGACCAGTGCCAGAGTGCCACTATGCGACCGCCATCGCCCTGCATAGAAGGATGCTGAAGCAATAGCGACTCGATGGTCTGATAACTTCCCCGCGGGTCTGAAGAATACCATCCGCCAACCCGGTACTCGGCGACCTACTGATACAGTGCACTGTGTCGCTGATCTCCCGTTTGCCCGAAAGTTACAGTGACACAATCTCATATTCGTACACCTCTGATGTATATGTTTAATATTGTTTCACAAACGTTTGCGCTATTTAATATAGGTATTGTTTTGTAAATGTGGTAGTAGAATCATCATCTGTCATTTTCTTATCATTTGTAATCTAAAGTGTGCAAGTTTGCGTACACTACACATAAAAAATCATTACTTGGTGTGAAAATGGCACAATTTCATATTCGTACACTTTTGAAAAGTCATTTAATTTGTAATTTAAGACCTGTTATTTCTTTATTTTTTTGTTTTACTTTGAAAAATAGATTTTATGACTACAGAATAGTGTTCATTGGCACAGTTTACTCAACACTAGTTTAAGAAATTCCCTCATATTACCGTAATGGTTAAAAAAAGTAAACTACCTGCCATTATGGGACGGAAACTAATTATTACTCACCAAAATGAAGCTAAATCACTTCATAAAATCTTTAAAATTGTTCAAAGGTTGCGTCCAACTATTTAACATGTTGAAAACTTTGATGTGGCGAAATTCAGAACAGATATTGCGAAAAACTTGAACTGCAAAAAATAAACGATTTTTAATTAGAAAAATTTGGGCAAATCGAGTAATTAATGTTATATACATGGTAAATAAATTGAATCATAGCATTTAAGTATAAGTCTGCTCTGGTACGGCTCGTAATGTACGAAGAACGGACAATTACAATGCCTGTGTTCTGAGCAAGAAGCTGTTCATCAATGAGAAGAACAAAGAAATGATTTTTTATATACTAAACAACTTTATTGGAATATTGGAAAGATGTTAAACTTTGTCTACGAGTCCAAATTCAGCATCTTTGACTCAAATGGCTGTTGTTTTGGGGGAAGAAAATCGAACTCAGACCTGGACGTAATAGCCTTATAACAGCAGCTAAGCGCAGGGACAGTGGACTTATTGTATGGGGTATTATATGTCCACTAGAAGTGCTAGAAATTTGGTCTTCATTGATGGAATGATGGATCAGAATGTGTATTTTAATATGAATATCTTAAAATAAATTTTAAAGCAAAGCTTCCGTAAAATGGTACTTTTACTAAAAAATGGCGGACATTGGAAATTCGATCAGCAGAAGAACCTAAAGTATAAGGCGTGCAAAAAACGTTTAAAGTAAAATTATAATTATTTAAATGTTATGGATTCTCCACTGCAGACCACGTTTATTAATTGATTAGAAAAATAAATTGGAGTATTTGGATAAAAAGTGAAAAACTATCCGGATTATAATGAGAATGATCTTAGAAACTACTATTTAGAAGAATGGGATAAAATTTAAGTTGAATACATACAAAAACTAGTGGTTAGCATTCCAATACGATTGAAAACTATAATTACAAACAAAAGGTACCACATTGAATATTTATTATAGAAATTTCAATTGATTTTTGACAAATTATGCGTACTGTACGAATATGAGATTGCGTGTATATTTGACTATCTTTAGAATTATGATTTTTTTGTGAAAAAATGAGCATTTGTAGTACAAAGATAATTATTGTATCTTTCTTATGCTGTCTAGTAAACTATTTCTACATCAATAAAATGTCTCGTGAACTATTTTTTTACTTGTAAAATGCATATAAGCATTCCGCACAGCGGTGTACGAAAATGAGATTGTGTCACTGTACAAGTTCTGCTCTGCTCTCCATGTCATGTCATGCCTTCTCTCCCCTGTCCTTGATACAACTGCTGCTACACCGATGATGGAAATAAGCCCCCCCCCCTTTGAATATCTTAACCAAGCATAAGTCTCCTTATCCTGTATTCCTAGTTTTAATATAGCTGTTAATTTTATTCTTCGTTAAAACTATTGTCCCCCATCTTGTAAATAGAGTTGTATCCCTAGTTTTAAGATATCTGTGAAATTTCTCATAAATGTTTATTCCCCCTTTTATATACCAAACTATATATTTAGTTTTAAGATAACTGTAAAATATTTCGTAAAAAACTATTCCTCTTCTTTTGAATATCAAACTGGATTCGTTGTTTTAAAATTTTTCGGAAAACAAATCTTTTGCCCCCACTCTTGTATATAGAACCAAATACAAATTATTACATATTATATTACATAATTACATATTTGTATTTGATAGAACTGTATTTCTTAAGATAGCTGTAGAATTCTTCCTCTCGATATAAAAAAAATATCTGAACATTGTAATCTCCTAGTTTTAAGTATTTAAAATGAAAAAGAAAACAAAAGAATTTGGCACCGCCAAGCTAACGCATTTGTGCCTATCAAATAAACGAACTGAAAAAAATTACACTAGCAAAACAGTCGATACTTGTTTTTATTTTTCAGCCTCAATGTTCTGGCATTTTATATTCGGCGCACACTTCGTATTCAAAAGCGAATTTTTGAAATTCTTCAGGTGAAATTCCAAAGTAAATAAACAAAAAAAACAAATTTTGTTGTTTATGTTACGTATATATATATATATATATATATATATATATATATATATATATATATATATATATATATATATATATATATATATATATATATATATATATATATATATATATATATATATATATATATATATATATATATATATATATATATATATATATATATATATATATATATATATATATATATATATATCTATATATATATATATATATATATATGGTTATCGGATCGTTTAGAAACGCGGTAGAAGTATTCGGTTGGGTTTGATTTAGTAAACTAACGATTTATTGCTACTGCCTACGGGCTTATATACAAAAGTCAAGAATCGAGAAAACAAGAAAAAATATTTTACACAGGGCAAAGGTATAGGGAATTTAAACAAATGATTTTTTTGATTTCGGTCTGTGCATCGAGCACAACAGACCAATAAACGATCACCACACAATGCATCTCGGTGGCTTCAGATCGCGCATCGAGTACGGCTGATAAAGATCGATCACTCGATCGATAGCCGCTGCCTGTGCATCGAGCACGACAGATGGAGAACGATCACTGCGATGAAGCCTCGTTGATATTGCAGGTGGGTTGCGAGGGTGATGATCGTTGAGGTGCTACAGTACCCCCTTTTTAGAGAGCGCGACGATTAGTGATATCGAAGTGGAATCATCACTCGTCGTCCTGATCGAGTGAATCTCGCCGGTTGGGGCTCCGATGTTGTTGCAGCTGGACGATCGCTAACGGGTGCTGATGGCTGGTGATCGTCGAGTATGTAAGCTGGTTTCAGTCTGTCGATTGAAATGTTGACGCTCCGACCATTGATGTTGACTCGGTAGTGCTTGTCGTTTCGGCTAAGCACCTGGTATGGACCGTCGTAGGGTGGTGATAATGATGGCCTTATGGAGTCGTTGCGTACAAACACGTTTGTGCACGTTTTGAGGTTGGGGTGCACAAACACATTACCTTTTCCATGCCATGCCGTGTCAGGTGGTCGCAGCATACGCATGGCATCTCGAAGTTCATTTGCGAATTCCGATTGAGTGTTGTTGCTGGGATTTTCGTGGAAGAACTCCGACGGTATGCGAAGTGTTGTTCCATACACCATCTCTGCTGGCGAAGCACGTATGTCACCTTTGTAGACGGTACGCAATCCGAGTAGAATCATGGGAAGATGTTCGGTCCAACGGTCCGGGTTGTGGCAAAGGATGGCTGCCTTGAGAGTTCGGTGCCATCGCTCGATGATACCATTTGACTGGGGATGATAGGGCGTAGTCCGTAGATGGCTTATTCCGAACGTTCGAACCAATTCTGTGAAGAGTGCCGACATAAACTGGCGTCCCTGGTCCGTGGTGATGTGTGTAGGTACACCAAAGCGGGATATCCAGCCTGAGACAAGGGCTTGAGCGATAGTAGGCGCTGTCATGTCCGGCACAGGTAGCGCTTCAGGCCAACGAGAAAACCTGTCGATGATGGTGAGACAGTATCGATTCCCGTTGCTTGGTGGAAAAGGACCTACGATGTCAATGTTGATATGACGAAATCTTTCCTCAGGTGCAGTGTACCGGCGGAGGGGTGATTGGGTATGCCGGTTCACCTTTGAGCGCTGGCACTGTACACACCTTCTTGCGTAAGCGATGCTATCCTTCCGTATGTTTGGCCAAACGAATCTCTGCGTCATCAGTTTGGCTGTAGCACGGGTACCAGGATGAGAAAGTCCGTGTGTGGCTTGAAGAAACTGGTCACGAAATCTTTTCGTGATGAAGGGCCTAATGCGATCATCCGAGCAGTCGCAATACAACTGATTTGAACTGCCTGGAACAGTAAACTGTTTGAGGTTTAATGACGATTTTAATTTACCTTCCAGAATTGTTCGCAGTTCATCATCTGTTTGTTGGTCGGCGGCGAGAGCTTCAAAATTCACCGACGGCACTGCGTGCACAGCTGCGATGCGAGAGAGTAGGTCTGCGACTGCGTTCTCTTTCCCGTTCACATGTCGGATGTCGGTTGTTATTTGTCCGATGTAGTCTAGATGACGGGCTTGACGACTGGTGGCTCTTTCAGGATTCTGCTGGAATGCATACACGATCGGCTTGTGGTCGGTGTATATGTGGCAACTTCGACCTTCCAGCATATACTTGAAATGTCTTACTGCCAGGTAGATTGCGGTTAGTTCTCGATCATACGTGCTGTATTTCAGTTGGGCCTTGTCGAACTTTTTGGAAAAGAAGCCCAATGGTTGCACGTTACCATCGACAACTTGGTGTAAAACAGCTCCGGCTGCTATGCTGGATGCGTCCACCCACAAAGATAGTTCGGCGTCCTTCGCGGGGTGTGCGAGCAGCGCTGCTTGAGCGAGTTGTGTTTTGCACTGCTCAAATGCTGTCGTGGCCTCCTCTGTCCACACTAGTTGAGACCGATCGTTGCGCTTGTTCCCCGGAGTCATCTTGAGAAGTGGTATTTGAGCCACGATGGCGTTCGGGATGAACCTTCGGTAGAAGTTGATTGTGGCGAGAAAACTTTTTAGCTCCCTCACTGTTGTCGGGCGTTTGTAGTTGCTGACTGCTTCAACACGTTCGGGCAATGGGCGAATTCCATTGGCCGAGACTGAGTGGCCAACGAAAATTATATCCTTCTTCCCGAACTCACATTTTGCAACATTGATTGCTAAGTTGTGATCTTGTAGACGGGTAAACAACTGCCGAAGATGCTCACGATGTTCCTCTGCTGACGATGATGCGATGAAAATATCATCAATATATGGGAACACGAAGTCCAATCCTCGTAGTACCTCGTGTATGAGCCGTTGGAAGGTTTGAGCGGCATTCCGAAGTCCGAACGTCATGTATGTGAATTCGAACAGTCCAAACGGCGTGGTGATCGCAGTCTTCGGGATGTCGTCTTGATGTATGGGGACTTGATGAAATGCCTTCTGCAAGTCAACCTTGGAAAAAATGGTTTTTCCTTGCAGAATGGTAGTAAAGTCCTGCAGGTATGGTAGTGGGTACCGATCGGGGATGGTTTGAGCGTTCAGCGCACGATAATCTCCACACGGGCGCCAGGTTCCATCCGCTTTTTTCACCATGTGAAGTGGGCTGGCCCAGCTGCTGGACGAGGGGCGGCATATTCCCAGTTGCATCAAGTGTTCGAACTCTGTGCGCGCTGCTGCTAGTTTGTCTGATGAAAGACGTCTCGGCCGGGCGTATGATGGCTGACCGGTGGTTTCGATGCGATGCACTGTTGATGATGCACTCACTGTACCGGGTGCTGCTAGTTTGGTGATGGATGGGAATTCTGCCAGCAGCTCGGCGTAGGGGCATGACGTGCTGAATGTTTTTATAGAGTACTCACTCGTCCGTGTCAAAACTGCCATCGCTTCCAGCTTCGTGGTGTTGTCGATGAGACGATGACGTTTCAAATCAATCAGCAGGTCGTAGTGGCAAATGAAATCTGCACCGATGATCCCTGATGACACGTCTGCGATGAGGAATGTCCACAGAAATTCACGCCGGAGGCCAAGACTAACCTTCAGCATAACTTCTCCGTACACTTTAATCGGTGTTCCGTTAGCGGCGAACAATTTAAATGACGTTGGTTTCATCCGGGTTGATTTGAGATCTCTCGGGATGACGGACACATCCGCACCGGTGTCGATGAGGAATTTCATGTTGGTAATTGTGTCCGAGATCTTAAGGCGAAATAGTGTGGCTGTGTCGGAAAGTTCGCCAATTTCCAACGCAGGATCAACTGGACGACGTCATTGTTGGTTGCTGGGCTTGGTTGCTAGTCCGAAGGAACACGGTTTACGGCACCGTCGTGCTTCCCCTCCGTACTTAGAGTGGTACCAGCAGACGTCATAGGACGGTTCATTATCACGAAATTTACTCACTTTGCTTCGGCTGCGGGAACGTGATCGCTCCCGTGGGTTTTCGCTTGAGCGGAACATTTTGTTGATCATCCTGGTCAGTTGAGCGATTTCCCGCTGGAGCGTTTCAATTCTGTCAGGAGGCGATTCTGTTGTAACTTTAGCGGTCGCTGCTGGTGTGCTCGGTGCGCTCGCACCGATGGTGTTGATGCTACGAAGGCCCATGGATTCCACGATGGCATCTGCGATGGTAGCTTTTTCTGTCGGGTCCCCTTTGGAGGCAATCACGGCAGCTTGGGCATGCGGTGGAAGTCTGGAGGCCCACAGGTCGAGCAGCACGGGTTCACAAAACGAATTTCCAGCCACTCTCCTCATTTCGTTGAAAAGTTGGCTCGGTTTCATGTCACCAAGCGGCATATCAGACAATACGAGCTGCAAACGTTTCTGCTGACTGTCGGCGAAGTGTTCAATCAGCTTCATCTTGATATACACGTACTTGTTGGCAGGCGGGACGGCTTCAATAATGGAACGTAACTCCGTCAACTTGCTTGGTGGCACTTGTGCCATGACGATGTTGTACTTCTTGGTGTCGTGGGCATTTCCAATACCGGAAGCGGCAAACCAGAACTCCAATGACATGAAGTATGACTCGATGTTGGATTGCGTCATCACCGGCGGGCTCAGTCGTGGCAGGTTTAGGGTGTCCACGTTGGCTTCCTGCTGCTGTTCCGGTACCTTTGGGTTGCCTGCTCCAGTGCCTGGTTTGTCCTCGTTCACCATTTTTTTAAAACGGGGTCACCAATTTATGGTTATCGGATCGTTTAGAAACGCGGTAGAAGTATTCGGTTGGGTTTGATTTAGTAAACTAACGATTTATTGCTACTGCCTACGGGCTTATATACAAAAGTCAAGAATCGAGAAAACAAGAAAAAATATTTTACACAGGGCAAAGGTATAGGGAATTTAAACAAATGATTTTTTTGATTTCGGTCTGTGCATCGAGCACAACAGACCAATAAACGATCACCACACAATGCATCTCGGTGGCTTCAGATCGCGCATCGAGTACGGCTGATAAAGATCGATCACTCGATCGATAGCCGCTGCCTGTGCATCGAGCACGACAGATGGAGAACGATCACTGCGATGAAGCCTCGTTGATATTGCAGGTGGGTTGCGAGGGTGATGATCGTTGAGGTGCTACATATATATATATATATATATATATATATATATATATATATATATATATATATATATATATATATATATATATATATATATATATATATATATATATATATATATATATATATATATATATATATATATATATATATATATATATAAAAGTCAAAGTTTGTATGTATATGATTTATAGACTCCCAAACGGCTTAACCGATTTCCGTAAAAATTTGCACACAGTAGGTATTTGGTATGGGGCGTGTTTGTATGCTATTAGTTGGAGATTATCTGCCCGCCAGATGGCGCTTTGGAACAAATTGTGTTTTCCTCCTATTTCGCAGAGTGTCGCAGCAACGCGCGATGGGTATTAGCTAGTTACATATACGGCCACGGAAAGTTCTTTTCATGCCCTATCGTAAAATCTAGTCAATAGCTTTGAACTCGCCCTAAGTAACAAAAATGCTGAAATTTAAAAACTTCACCAAGGGTAATGAGCCTATTTTCGCTCTAACCATGTGAAGCCGTTGGTTATAGAGTTGTGTTAGCCATCTTTGTTCAAAGCAAAGATATTGAAGCCCATGCGCATTGCATCAATGGTATTACGAGTAATTGATGAAATGGTGAGGCACCCTAATACGACTAAAATAGGCTCTTAACTCTAATATCTATTGCTTACAATGTGTACGAAACAGAATGTAATGTAACATAAACACATTGGAGAAAGTATTACACAGTACTTGAAGTGCAGAACTAGAGACAACGCTATATATCTAATACAAATGGAGAAAAAAAGATTCCACCAACTAGCCCCAGACTCCCTTAAATATTAGTAAATGATAAGGACATCCATATTCTAACAGCAGCATTCACCCGAAGTTTTTAAAACATACTTCTTTTGAGCTAAAATTGCACATAATGCTTGTGTCGGTACGATAAGTAATCACTAAAAACTGAAAACCCAAAAAACACCGCCCAACACCGCCTTTAGCCGGGCAAAGCATTTTACCAAAAATGCTGTACCAATTCGCATCTACAGTGAAATGTTAGTAACAGGCTACTCAAAAATATTTTTTTAGTTATTGAAATTTCCAAAAATAGTTAAATTTTGTTTAATGGAAATTACCACTAAACACAAAATAGTTTTTTCCACGTTTTCCTCGATTTTTTAACTTTGAGCTTCAATTGCCTTTGACAGAAAGCTACGAATGTTCAAACAATGTGTGTGTATGAAAGGTGTAGGCGTTAGGAAGAAATGCTATTGCGGATGACAACACACAATCATGTTTTAGTAGTTTTATTTAGATTTTTTTAGAGACCGCCTAGAGGCGGTGGTGAGAACTAGAGGGTTAATGATATGATTAAAATGACCGTTAACCCTCCGGAAGTCGCGCAAATGATTCACTGAACGAGCACCCGCTGGTTCTCTCAGACGATTTCGCTAGATTTTCAAAGCAGCGTGCACTCAGTGCACTACCGCGACGGCCGGAAAGTTAAAGGGGCGACGCATTGTTTTCCAGTGATATGTCTGTTAGTCTGTTATCAAATCTGAACGTTTCATCCATTTTGATAACATTTTGCATTGAAAATATGAATTTGATTTTTGAAATTCCGGCCTATATGGGAATTTTATGTGACCGGACGATTCAGTATATATTTCCGGAACCATGAAACCGATCCGGATGAAAGTTTTGTAGCAGTCTATTGGGATCATACCTTTCATTCGAGACTAGATTTGTGAAAATCGGTCAAATCATCTCCGAAATCTTTCCCGGGGACTTCCGGAACAACGAGACTTCGGATAACTAGATCTACAAATGCAAGTTAATTTAGCACCCAGTTTAGCATGTTTTTAAATTTTTGTATTCATCGCGGTATCGGATTTTTCTGTGTGAATCACTTTCAATAACCCGTAACTCCGAAACCGGAAGTCAGATCGGGGTCAAATCGGTTTAGCCATCTCCGAGAAACAGGTGTAGGGTAAAGTGCCTATTTTCACCATACAAAAGAGAGTGCCTAACTAATTCATTATTTACTCGGCCTACAATCAATGGAATGCGTAAAAATTGGCATCAACAGCTTTGCTTCGTTGTTAAGAATCAAAATAATGATACAAATGAGCTGAGAACAGTGAAATTGTCGTGTTTGAGCGCAACGAAAACTTGAATCGAGTTTCCCTATTGTTGTGCTACTATTTGACTCAATGCGTTGAACAAAGATGGCAGACGCTGCTCTAACCAACGTACCAAATACCAATGTATTTGTTATTCTGAATTTGAATGCTTCAGTCGAGGTTTCCGAAACCGTCGATGGTGGTTTGCTGCCAGAGACTTTGAATAGCCGTTAGTGACGTAGAACTACAAATGCAAGCAGTTTGTACTCACATTTTAGACAAATGTTCAACCTTTTTACATTCATCGCAGTACGTTGAAGCGCGATTTGCTACGTTGTTTTACTCGGTACCCTGTAATTCTGGAACCGGAAATCGGATCCACTAGATTCATATTTGCCTTATTCGGTCGATTTTCAGAACAATTGCATAACATTTCTATTGGAAAAGGGCAAAAAGATAACTTGTAGACATAGAACTGATAAAAGCACACAATTGAACTATACCTGGATTTTAAATCCAGTACGATGGTATATGCATAAGGAAATAGCACACTATTGATTTTCCATTTCAAGTGGGTATTAGAAATAGAACTAAAAAAGAACTCGCAATAGAACTATGAAATAGATTTTGAATCATTTATGATGACAATAGTTTAGGAAACAGAAAACAAGGAGAACATGCTATATTGATTCAACATATCAGATTCATTCATCGTGAAAATTGCATATTCCAAGACAATACCGGCCATGCAGCGAAAGCTATTCGACTCGCCAATTAAATAATTCACGATCTATCCTTGGTTCTATTCGCATGTATCACAGATGTGATGTCCCGGAGGGAAACGAATTCTGTGTCCTGTAATCGGTTGTCGTTATCAGCACAAAGAACGGCAGTTTTTCGGAATGACCGGTAACTTAACCTTCAAACTACCAAGCCCTCTTCGATACACCAAAATCGACGTTCAATTGGCCATAACTTTTGTTCTGTTTAATCGATTTTGATGAAGTTTTTTGTCAAAGAACCGGAAATTATTCCAATTTCCGAAAATGCGTTTAAAATCGTATTCGGAGCCACGACCCCGGAGTAAATCCAGATTACAGTGGGGTACCAACTTTTGGTCATTTTCAGTTATTCATAA
Organism: Topomyia yanbarensis; assembly: GCF_030247195.1. NCBI lineage: Eukaryota > Metazoa > Arthropoda > Insecta > Diptera > Culicidae > Topomyia > Topomyia yanbarensis. The sequence goes on from NC_080671.1 coordinate 420,678,054, forward strand.
ATATTTTCAAAACAACGCTAGAATTCAATATTTTTCGACAAGAATTTGTCAGAAATGACCTTCTTACATAATAATTGCACTTCATATATTAGTAATACGAATTGGCCAGTTCCTGGGAGCGGTTCCCAAAAGTGGCCATTCATGAGCTTACATTGCATATGCTTTATTATAACAGAAACACTAATTTATTTCAACAAATCTTATCAGATCGTCTACTTAGTATAGCAAGCAATTAATTCAATAAAGGTTTAATATAGATTTGCCACTTTCTGACCAGTTCCGGGAATTCCGGAACACGGTTCCCAGGAAGAAATTTATTTTTTATGATAATTGTGGAATGCGACACATCAAAAAACATCAACTTGATGATCTATGAAGAATGCAGTCACATTCGAAGGCATCCGGACACATGTAGACACTTGATGACCAGTTCCGAGAATTCCGGAACACGGTTCCCGTGTCATATTTTTTTATGATAATCATGGCATGCGGCACATCAAAAAACATCAACTCGATGATCTATGAAGAATGCAATCATATACGAAGGTATCCGGACACATGTAAACACTTGATGACCAGTTCCGGTAATTCCGGAACATGGTTCCCAGGTCAAATTTTATTTTTATGATAATCATAGCATGCGGCACATCAAAAAACATCAACTCGATGATCTGTGAAGAATGCAATCATATACGCAGGCATCCGTACACTTGTGGACCATTGATGACCAGTTTCGGAAATACCGGAACACGGTTCCTAGGATAAATATTATTTTAATGATAATCGTGGCATGCGGCACATCAAAAAACATAAACTCGATGAACTATGAAGAATGTAATCATATACGAAGGTATCCGGACACATGTAGACACTAGATGACTAGTTCCGGTAATTCCGGAACATGGTTCCCAGGACAAATTTTATTTTTATGATAATCATAGCATGCGGCACATCAAATATTATAAACTCGATGAGCTATGAAGAATGCAATCATATACGAAGGCATCCCTACACATGTGGACCATTAATGACCAGTTCCGGGAATTTCGGAATACGGTTCCCAGGACAAATTTTATTTTAATGATAATCGTGGCATGCGGCACATCAAAAAACATCAACTCGATGATCTATGAAGAATGTAACCATATATGAAGGCATCCGGACACATACGGACACTTGATGGCCGGTTCTGGGATATCCGGTACACGGTTCCCAGGTCAAAATTTATTTTTATAATTGTGGCATGCAAAAAACATCAACTCGATGAACTGTAAAGAATGCAATCATATACGAAGGTATCCGGACACATACGGACACTTGATGACCAGTTCCGGGAATTCCGGAACATGGTTCCCAGGTCAAATTTTATTTTTATGATAGTCATAGCATGCGGCACATCAAAGAACATCAACTCGATAAGCCATGAAGAATGCAATCATATACGAAGGCATCCGTACACATGTGGGCCATTGATGACCAGTTCCGGGAATTTCGGAATACGGTTCCTAGGACAAATTTTATTTTTATGATAATCGTGGCATGCGGCACATAAAAAACATCAACTCGATGATCTATGAAGAATGCAATCATGTATGAAGACATCCGTACACATGTAGACACTTGATGACCAGTTCTGGGAATTCCGGAACATGGTTCCCAGGTCAAATTTTATTTTTATGATGATCGTGGCATGTGGCACATCAAAAAACATCAACTCGATGATCTATGAAGAATGCAATCATGTATGAATACATCCGTACACATGCGGACACATGATGCCCGGTTCCGAGAATTCCGGAATACGGTTCCGAGGACGAATTTCGTTTTTTATGATAATCATGGCATGAGGCACATCAAAAAACGTCAAGTCGAAGATCTATGAAGAATGCAATTATATACGTAGGTATCCTGACATATTCCTGTTCCGGGAATTCCGAAATACGGCACATCAAAAAACATCAACTCGATGATCTATGAAGAATACGAAGGCATCGATACAAGCGGACACTTGATGACCGGTTTCAGGAATTCCGGAACACAGTTCCCGGGCCGAATTTTGTTTTCCATGATGAGCATGATAATATATGAAGGCATCCGGACACATGATTCTCAGTTCCGGGAATTCCGGAACACAGTTCACAGTACGAAATTTTTTATTCGATTTTTTTGTTTTTGAGTTGAGCTATGCGGTTCATCAAAAAACATCTACTTGATGATCTACGAAGAAAGCAGTCATCCAGACACATACGGACAATTGATGGCCGGTTCCGTGAATTCCGGAACACGCTTTATTTTCCTTTCGTTAAGGAACGATTGCTAATGGTCTGTGAAACCGTAGTGCACAAAACAAATACTCTGGAGCAGAAAAGCATTTGTTTTGTTGCTCATAAGCTGTGCGGATTATAGCAGACGCATGTGAGTGTGTCATCGCTCCAAATTTGGGCTCCTATCACAACATGTCCCGTATAAACTTAATGTCACTCCTGAATACCATGTCTACAAACATGTCTAGTATGAATAAGAAAATCGGAGACAAATAACTGTATTGTGGCGACTTGTGGTTACTACTTGTGGTTTCTCATTTGACTTCCCACAAATTTCAGCATTGATCATGATCGCTGAGAAATATTTTCCTAAAAAGGCAAATCAAATTGGCACTAAAAATGGGGTAAAGATGAGGTTGAGAAGCTGAGCTGAACGATAATTTTTTTTAACCACACCAACGGGTAAAAAATATCGTTCATCACGCATATGAAGTTTACTATTCCATTGTATGGTATTGGTGATGTTATAGTTATAGGAGTAGAGGGTAAAGCCGGCGCAAAAAAACACAATGTCAATAATGTGGGTTGAGAGAGGGGTGTGGTGGTAAAAAAGACTATCCAATTCTATTTTATCTCTTTGTGGTTAATTGATATTTGCACTCAATCACTGTGTGCGAATTACTGCATGTACATGAGGATGACTTTTGGACAGGAGAGCGTTAGCTCAAAATCAAAAAATGCGACCGCGCTATTTTGGGTAAAACTTAAAAAAATAAGTTACGTAACGGAGTGTAGTATCAAGGCTTTGCTTTAAAAACATTACAGATCTTACAGAAAAATATATCGGCCAAGGAACCGTATTCTGGAATCCACGGAACCACAACATCAATAGACCGCATGTGTCCGGATGTCTTCATATATGACTGCTTTCCTCGTAAATCATCGAATTGATTTGTTTGGTTATGTGACTCTCCATCAAGTGTCCGTATGTATCCGGTGGCCTTCGTATATAATTGCATTCTTCATAGATCAGCGAGTTGATGTTTTTTGATATGCCGCATGCCCCGATTATCATAAAAATAAAATTCATCCTGGGAACCGTGTTCCGGAATTCCCGGAACTCTCCATCAAGTGTCCATATGTGACCGGTTGCCTTCAATATGATTGCATTTTTCATAGATCTTCGAGTTGATGTTTTTTTATGTGCCTCATTCCATGATCATCATAAAAATAAAATTCGTCCTGGGAATCGTGTTCCGGAATACCCGAAACTCTCCATCAAGTGTCCGTATGTATACGGATGCCTTCGTATATGATTGCACTCTTCATAGATTATCGAGTTGATGTTTTTTTGATGTGCCGCATGCCATGATTATCATAAAAATAAAATTTGACCCGGGAACCGTGTTCCGGAATTCCCGGAACTGGTCATCAAGTGTCCACAAGTGTACGGATGCCTGCGTATATGATTGCATTCTTCACAGATCCTCGAGTTGATGTTTTTTGATGTGCCGCATGCTATGATTATCATAAAAATAAAATTTGACCTGGGAACCATGTTCCGGAATTACCGGAACTGATCATCAAGTATCTACATGTGTCCGGATACCTTCGTATATGATTGCATTCTGCATAGATCATCGAGTTGATGTTTTTTGATGTGCCGCATGCCATGATTATCATAAAAAAATTTGACACGGGAACCGTGTTCCGGAATTCTCAGAACTGGTCATCAAGTGTCTACATGTGTTCGGATGCCTTCGAATGTGGTTGCATTCTTCATAGGTCATCGAGTTGATGTTTTTTGATGTGTCGCATTCCACAATTATCATAAAAAATAAATTTCTTCCTGGGAACCGTGTTCCGGAATTCCCGGAACTGGTCAGAAAGTGGCAAATCTATATTAAACCTTTATTGAATTAATTGATTGCTATACTAAGTAGACGATCTGATAAGATTTGTTGAAATAAATTAGTGTTTCTGTTATAATAAAGCATATGCAATGTAAGCTCATGAATGGCCACTTTTGGGAACCGCTCCCAGGAACTGGCCAATTCGTATTACTAATATATGAAGTGCAATTATTATGCAAGAAGATCAATTCTAACAAATTCTTGTCGAAAAATGTTGAATGCTAGCGTTGTTTTGAAAATATGTATGAAAAACTGAAAATGGCCAAAAGTTGGTACCCCACTGCAGTCTGGATTTACTCCGGGGTCGTGGCTCCGAATACGATTTTTAACGCATTTTCGAAAATTGGAATAATTTCCGGTTCTTTTGCAAAAAACTGCATCAAAATCGATTAAACAGAAAAAAAGTTATGGCAAAAAGAACGTCGATTTTGGTGTATCGAAGAGGGCTTGGTAGTTTGAAGGTTAATGAAAATTATCAAGAGGAAGATGGGGTAAAACGCACCCCCGGGGCAAAATGCACCCCTTCTTTATATCGAAAACAGCTGAAAATTTCTAAAAAAAAGGGTAACACCAGACAGAAGTTAATGATTTTTAAGAATTGAATTATTTTCACGTTTTTGAATGTTTTACAAAACGTTATGATTGCGATTACAGAGGAAAACGTTGGCTAAACGATATCATTATTTATATTCTCCCAATCGATGTTGTATAGCTATGATCATATTTCCTTAGGGGGTGCGTTTTACCCCATCTTCCCCTATTATCACTGTTTTCCCCTTTAGCGAAGACTACATATTAAGAAGACTGATATCTCTTTCCTTCCCCCATACAAACGAGAAGCGACAGAGGTTACAGCGCCTCTATTGGAGGAAGGTAGGAAGCTTATACATAAATGTATATGTGTGCGTGCATCACTATGGAAAGTACCACCTTCACCCGCAAGTGGCGTGGCTGTTACTGTCTTCAGATTCTGGACAGAATTGCCAGTCTTCTTGATATGCAGTCTTCGCCTTTAGCTAGTTCAGTCGCCGCTAGATTTTGGCAATGGGTAGAGCTATGGAGGGGCATGTTGAAGTCTGCCCTAAAAGCCTATCGGAAGATGCTAACGACAAATCCAGCCGTTGATGGAATTTATACATATTACTTGTTTTGACGTTTTTTTCCTTTCTTAAGGATTTTTTATGAACGTTTCCACTGGAAAACAAAGAGAAAGACTGACCGAAACGATGAGAATGAAGAAACGGTCTGGCGGCGACTGAACTAGCTAGCGGGACATCACTGCATACGCAAAAGGAAATAGCAAATTCAGAACACGCTATTTATTTTCCATTTCAAGTGGGTAATAGAAATAGAACTAAAAAAGAACTCGCAATAGGACTATGAAATGGATTTTGAATCCTTTATGATGACAAAAATGTAGGAAACAGAAAATATTGAGAACATGCTATATTGATTCAACATATCAGATTCACTCATCGTGAAAATCGCATATTCTGAGATAATACCGGCCATGCAGCGAAAACTATTCGACTCGCCGATTAATTAATTCACAATCTATCCTTGGTTTCATTCGCATGTATCACAGATATGATGTCCGGGAGGAAAACGAATGCGCGTGTCCGGTATTCGGTTGGCTTTATCAGCACAGAGAACGGCATAGTTTTTCGGAATGACCGGTAACTAAATGAAAATTATCTAATGACGTTTTTGTTGCGCTGATTGTATACAATATGACTTATGTTTGCACAGTTATAATGACGAAGATTCTACTTACATGGAAAATAATCGTCTGCCCATCGTTATGGTAAAAAGCGTTTAATAGAAGACGAAAAAAATGATGGGTCCTACATGTTTCAAGAACAAACTAAATGAAAGAAAATTAAACATTGGATATTTTGCCAGAAGTTTCAGTTAAAATAAATATGTATGCAGAATTACACGAATTTTACGTATTTAACGAATAGCTTTGAAGCCATAGCGATATTACATATATTTAAAACACTAATTGATAGCAACTGATTTAGACTACAGATTGCTAAAAAAGACGGAGTGCCGTGACTATACTTTGGACTGTTATTTCAAATCTAATGATATTCAACGGAATGACGTTTGAAAGGGAAATTTTCAAATACTTCTTTGATAGTTATGGTGCTTCGGAAAAGAACCATTGATGTTTGAATTGGTGTTGATGTTGGCTTCTGCGAATGCGAATCTGATAAGATTGGTGTTGGTATTGGTTGTCAACCGGCAACTATTTTTATCATGTATTGTATATTTCAGATTAAAAAATTGAACCACTGTACCAATTTATGGATTGGTCTGTTATCTGAAAATTAATCTTTGGCTTTCTACATTGGTGTTTTTGGCAAATGAGAGATCAATGTATGTACTTTTATTTGCTGCTTGTGCAGGATCAGAGATAATACGAAGTTTCTTATTTTTTATGCTTTAAAATGTCTATGTTAAAATTTCCCAAATCAAATCGAAAAAAAATGTAACAAAAGCTGCTTTTGTATAATAATTGTATCTGGCGAAATGTATAAAGTGAAGACCCGTTTTTATCAGCCCCTTGGTAAATTTTAGGCTGATAAAATCGGCACATATATTTTTCTTTCTTTTTAAGAAACCGAAGCTCTTATTTATCGCACTGAGAAGCTCGGGGCAGTCAATTCGATCTTGCAAAATATCCGAAATCGTCATTGCACGGAATAAATCCCGCCGCACTTGCAATGTATTGAGTCCAATAAGCAAACCCCGGCTTTCGTAACTTGGCATCTGTTGAGGGTTGCTCCAAGGCAATCGACGAAGGGCAAACCGAACAAATCTGCGCTGTACTGTCTCAATTCGATGGACACCGTTAAGATAATGAGGGTTCCACACAACTGAACAATATTCTAGAGTTGATCGAACGAGTGAGCTGTAGAGAGATTTCAAGCAGTAAATATCTGGAAAGTGCTTAGATATTCTCATTATGAACCCAAACAGCGTGATGCCTTTGCGACAATATAGCTGATATGCTGTTTAAACGTCAGTTGTTCATCGAGAAAAACTCCGAGATCTATGACACAATTCGCTCTGTCAATCGTGGATTCAACTAGACAGTAATCGAATCGAATTTGCGTTTTTTTCCTCGAGAACGTAATGACCGTACATTTCTTGGGGTTTAGGGTCATTCGGTTGAACTCGCACCATTCCGCAAAGGTTACCAGTTGGCGTTGAAGGAAAGCTGCATCATCAGTATTCCGGATTCTATGGTATAACTTGAGGTCGTCGGCGAAAGACAATCGTGGTCCTCCTTCTAAACAAAAGTTGACGTCGTTGAAATACAGAAGAAAAATCAATGGACCAAGATGGCTGCCTTGCGGAATACCAGATGAAGCAAAGAACTCTTCGGATACACAATCACCTCAATATATTGACTGCTAGACGACGATCACTGAGATATGATTGCATCCAACGGAGAATATTAGTACCAAAGCCAAGTCTATCCAACTTTGCCACTGCAATAGCGTGATTAATCTTGTGTAAAGCAGCTGAAAGGTCCGTGTAGATAACGTCAGTTTGAAGGCCGTCCGACATGGCATCTGTAACATATGTTGTGAACGACAGAAGATTCGTAGATGTTGAACGTTTCGGCATACATCCATGCTGAGTTTCGGAGATATACTGTTTGCAGTGGCTGGAGATGGATTCCAACACAGCCATTTCAAACAGCTTAGGAACTGCGCTTAGCGTTGTAATACCACGGTAGTTGTCAACTACCTTTTTATCACCTTTTTTGTGAACTGGAAACATGAAGGAGGATTTCCAGTGTTCGGGAAATACTCTGGTTGTTAGCGACAATTAAAACAGATGACAAAGAGGTTCAATTAGACCGGCAGAGCATTTTTTTAGAATAATAGTTGGTATACCATCTGAGCCTGCCGAAGTTGAAGCCTTCATTTTACCAATCGCCAGTTGTACCATATTATTGTCGATATTGATAGAGTTCAAAGTCTGGTATGATTGAGGTACATTAGGAGACGCACGTGAAACCTGGGGTGGTGTCAGTTTCTCGTTGGAGAAAACACTCGCGAACTTTTCAGAGAATAGTTGGCAAATCTCCTGTAAACTACACCTCATACGTCCTCCATAGCTCATCGTTGAAGGCAACCCGAATTCCTTTCGTTGCTCGTTTACATGCTTCCAGAATGTTTTAGGTTCGGACTTCAACTTACGTTGAACGTTTCGCAAGTAATCGGCATGACAACGCTTCGATGTCTTTTTATAGACTTGGTTAACATGAACGTAGTGTTGTCGCAGCACGTAGCCCCCAAACTTGGAGTACTTCTTCAGAGCGGCTCTTTTAGTCGCTTTTAACCGTCTCAGCTCGGCTGTGTGCCACGCTGGGTGCTTAGATTGAAGGTCACTTCTTTTGGGTACATAGCGATCGATAGCATAGCTCATAACATTGGAGAAGGTCTGCACTGGAACGTTGACATCATCATTGTCGAGAATTTCGTTCCAGTGGATATTCGACAGGAAGTCAATAATCCTATTATAGTTGTCTTTTCTAAAATTATAGCTGACGGTGTCAGAAGCATTGCAGTCATTCTTCACTCGAATCGCTTCAAGCACTATATGCAGGGGAGGGTGGTGTCTAACAGTCTTTACCAGGGGGAACGGTGCTGCGGTAACATTTGGCGCGTAGTCAGATTTGCTGGAAAAACAGAGATCAAGGATTCTGTTGTTCTCGTTCACCACATTATTCGTTTGGCGCAGCAGATTTAGACTGTAGCAGTCAAGCAAACTGGTGATACCATCATGAAAAGATGACAGTTCGGGATCAGTGAACATAAATCCGTCAGAAGCAGAGCGCCATTTTAATCCGGAGAAATTGAAATCACCAACAATCATCAGGATCTCATCAACAGGGCTAACTCGAGCGGAAATCCGTTCCAGTGATTCAGTATGTGAATCAATCAATGTCGGTCGAGTGCGGGTGGAGATAAACCACGCAAAGAAAAAGTGCGTAGCCAGCCAGTTTGATTCGCACCCACACCAGCTCGACACAGATCCCCAAAGTATCGTCAATCAGTTGCGCTTTCAATCGACGATGGTAGCCTTGAGACTGTTTCGTGAGCTGCGATCAGTACGGAAAACATCGTAGTTGGCACCAAATGCTTGCACTAACAGAGTGATACCGCTAAGCTACGTCTCTGTGAGGGCGATTATGTCGAAGCATTCAGCCGAACTTGTTATCAAATAATCGTCGATTCCTGAATTCATACCGCCGGCATTCTGATAATATATTTGTAGGCTTGAGTGCCGCGATTGACTGGAAGCGAGGAGCTGATCAATGCTTGCACTAACAAAATCAGGTTCGTACTTGCCGTTGGTATCGATTTGGAAGACCCCTTCACCACTCCTGCACACAGGACCGGGACGACTGGTGAACGCTGGCTGCAATGGCTCGACTGTGGCAGGGGGATCAAGGGCTTCCATAGTGCTAGCTGCAGTGCGTCCCAGGGTGCGATAAGTCATACCAGCATAGCATAGAGTGCTTAGTCCTTCTGTGATCGTTGTAGAGCCGAATGTGCTATGAAGAGACGTGCTCATTACGATGGGATCATTGGAATTTTGTTTTTGACATTGAAGATTCACAGCGGCGGTAGAGTTGTGTCCATCAGCGGACTGTAATGGCGATTTCGCTTGAACCTGAAACTGAGTCAGGTTCTAACCCCAACCGCTGTCAGTTCATACATTTTGACAGCAGTTGGGGTTAGGAACTGACTCAGTTTCGCCTCAAACGAAAACCACATAAGTGAAATTTACATTGAGGGCGTGCCGCATCTTGTATTGCTTCGGAAGGACATATACCCTTCTTGGCTTTACCTGATACAGAAGAAGTCGCCGATTTGTCAGGTAGACCGAGATCGCTCGCCGGTGTACAAGAAGTTGGACAAACGAGTTTATCCAGAATAGCTTGGCGCTACTGTCCACCACCAGATGGATTCTTCTCCGCCGCAATCTTGGTGATAGGTCGTTGGATTTTTGAATTGGTCACAAATTCACGGAAGTAGATGTTCTCCGGCCAAGAGTCTTTGGACAGAGCCTTATCCCTGTATGATTTGCTAACGCCAACATTGAAAGTAATGAAGCTCAGAGATGAGAGATCCTCCCCTAGAAATCTTTCACAAGGGTAGAAACTTCATCATCCGTCGTGCTGGGATCGAATGCTGACAAGTAAACCCATAACAGCTCCTCAGGTGGCGAAATTGTTTTTATTGTTTCAAACGTAGCTTTGGATCCACGAATATTAGGAATTTTTGTTTTGAGCGAATCATCTTCGCGTTTGCGCTTAGGTGTGTTTGAAACTGGATTATATTCAGCCAGTGTTTTAAAAATCACTCCAATCAGCAGGCGTTGATAAAACCATAGTTTGACAAATCATTAAAATCCATGATTTCATCACTCATGGTTTTTTGGCTCCTGAGGAGTGAAAACAGGTTACTAGATTATAATTGCAGTATACAGTTTAAAAGCCCGAGCTCAATTTAGATTTTCAATTTTCATTTTATCAAGCACAAAAGCAAAACAGATCCTTGGTACAGTTCATGGCGAAACCTTCTTTTCGAGAGACCTCGAAAGCCAGCATTCAATGGTTAGCGTACTAGGCTAGGGTTATGCAATTACAGTAATAAATAGTACACCTGTTTTGCATCCTTACACTATGCATTTGAACTTTGGGATTTCATCACTTCAGCAGAAACTGTTTGGGACGGAGTGTGCTCCAAAACAATCGTCGGTCCTTATTTTGTCAAAGAGGGAGAGACCATCGACAACGCACGCTACTGTTGGATTTAAGCGCACTTTGTCTGTCCAGAAATACATAAAGAAGGTCTGAAAAACTTCTATTTCCAACAAGACAGGGCACCTTACCACACCGCAATCAAGTTTTTACAGGGCAAATTCCCAGGACGCGTTGTCTCAAAAATAGTGATTTGGAATGCCCTCCTCGTTCTCCGGATTTAACGGCGCCAGACTTTTTTGTTGGGTTATTTGAACAGTAAAGTGTATTCCAGCTAACCTAAGCATCTTGACGAACTCAAAGCTAATATACGAGCTGAAATTGCGGCGATTAAGCCCGAAACGCTGTCCAATGTCATGCAAAATGCCCGCAAAAGAGCTGGTTTATAATATATGGGATAAAATATCCTAAAAAAACTTGTTTACTTGTGAAAACGGCTAAAAATGGCGGAGTTCAATGTTGAAAAAAGATACATCCATCTGGCACAACCTGTACAATCTGCTGAGAAATTAAACATACAAATCTTGAAGCCCAACTAGCAAAGTTTGAAATTAAATTCGGTCTATAAGCGGCGCCAGAACAAGAATCACAAACCGGAGTGGACAAGAAGAGCCAAAACCAGGAGTGAAAACCTAAGAGTCAAAACCAACTTGGATTGCTTTGATTTTTTACTCACTCCCAGAAACGTGCATAACAATGATTGGTTTCCACCGCTCTTTTGGAAACAGGTTCCTTGGTGTGAAATGCGTGGTTTATTTGAAACACTGTATTCAGCAATTCGTTTCCAAGGCGTTATAGTTGGGGATAGCGGTTTAGAGTCAACTTTAACCGAGAGAGCTTTGACGACATCTTTCAAATCATCTATGTCATTCTTTATAGATTTCAGCGAATTGTCGTCAGGCACTATGTCGCAACAACGCGAAGCCATTCTACGGAAATTATCATTTGAGAATAAGTCAGCACAGCCGATGCACATCCAGAATAGATTCCGTGGGTAGGTTCCCAGGACGTCACGAAAATCATAATCCATCTTGACGCATATCATGTGGAACGAATTTCCGCACTATCCACGACATGTGATTCGATCAGAATCATTAACCACTTTCGAGCAGTTGTTACAAGCCATGCTTTTGGTGTAGAAATAGCGCCTAGCGGGTATGCAATATGCGCAGGAAAACGCTAACGGGTAACGTGCGTCAATGAAAGCGAACTTGCACGCAACGTGCGACAACTCAGCTACACACCAGCAGATGTCGCTTTTGGCGAAAAAATTGAGCGTAATGTACTGTGTAGTGATAATGTCAAGTGAAAACAAAAACCACAAACAAAAACTATCACCTTAACGAATCAACACTAGCAGATATAATCGTGCTTGAAGTCATGGAATTTCAATGCACACGTACTACCGAATAACACGATAAACAGATAACACAAGAATAGAAAGAATCACGAGTGTAAAACACTAAAAATGTCAAAAAAAACTATCAGCTGTACTGACGACCGGAATATAGCAAACTAATCTAATATCTAATGCAGAATAAGGCTGAAAATCGGGTCTTCACTGTACTCCAACCAGCAATGTTTAAACACCTTTTAGCGCTGATAACGAGTATGGGTAAAGGAAAGCCGTCAATGTAGAAAGTAGAAGAAATATTTCGTACTTTTCATATCATAGGTCAATACTTTATTAAATTAATCCAGTGGTTTAATTTAAAATCTGACATAAACAACAAATGGTAAAATTAACCGATTGACGTGTAGGTCACCAAGCATGCCATGCTGACAGAAGTTAGCAGCATCCAACTATCTTTGAATTTAGCGCATCCTCGATCAACACCAACGCAAACATCAAAGGTTATTTTTCGACCCGTCACAACTATCATGTAGAATAATTTGAAAATTTCCCATTCAAACGTGATCCCGTTGAATATCATTAGAACAGTCCAAAGTGTAGTCACGACACCCCGTTTAAGTCGCAGACATTACCCACCCATATGTTTTTCTCACAAAATGTACTGTATGTATGCAATGCTCATGTTTCGCTGGGTCATCAGCAATGATGATGGAAAGTTTTATATATTACGTACATACGGGATATTTTGTGGGTAATGTAAAAAAAAAACATCATGGGCAAATTGAATTAAGATTCAGAAATATGAACCGATTTTCAATCTTGCGACATCTAACACACCGCTAGGTCATCAGCAATGCTGGAGAAAAGTTTAATCGATTTTTGTACCTTTCTTATATAAAAGCTAATAAATGATAGACAAAGAACTGATGTAACCACGCAATTAGACTATAACAGGATTTTAAAACCAATACGATGGCATACGAATAAGGAAACAGCAAATTGAGAACACGCTATTGATTTGCCGTTTGAAGTATTACTTGAAATAGAACTTAAAAAGAACTCGCAATAGAACTATGAAATGGATTTTGAATCCGTTCATGATGACAATGTTTTGGGAAATAGAAAATATTGAGAACACGCTATATTGATTTCCACATATTAGACTCACTCATCGTGAAAATTTCATTTTCCAGGTCGATATGTCGGTCATGCAACCAAAAACTATTCGACTCGCCGATTCATTCACGGTCTATCGTAGGTTCTACTCTCATGTATCACAGATATGATGTCTCGGAGGAAAACGAATGCGCGTGTTCGATATCCGGTTGGCGTTATCAGCACAGATAACAGAACAATTTTTCGAAATAGCCGGTAACATTCACTTATTTATCAGAAAATAATGACACTGCTTAACGTGTTCGTTTTACCAGCAGTTCTACTATTGCCAATAACAAAACCCTAAAACTACTTTACTTGAAATCTCAAAATGCAAACCTCAAAACTTTGGTTTTCGTATTTTTGAATCTATTCGGAATTGTAAATAACATTTGTCCTATTGTCCGTAAAATAGTGTACGTGAAATATAAGCTCAATTTTACCATATCGCATCGGCATTGTTTCTAGAAATCGTGTAAAACATGTTAGCGTACACGAGAAGTGCCGAAGCGCCCTGTTTGGTACACTGATAAAATCAAGTATCCATTAATGCGTAGAAAACTACTCATTTTCAATAAAAGTGGAATAACCCATTAAATGGGTAAAGCGTTTGTACCCATAAATGAGTACAGACCTTGTACGTCAACCTGGGTATGTTTCACCCATTATTTTTCGCAGAACTGTTACAACAAAATGCGTAAAAAATACCCATTCATGAAATTCGCGCCAGAATGAAAAATACTGTCAATAGAATTATTTCTGAATTAAAAAAAGCATAAAATAACATTCATTTCAGATTGTTTCCTCATAAAAGTATAGGAATCTAGATAGAAATCCTATTCTAAAACTACTTAACATAATAAAACCGCCAACTGGATATATTTTTGATGGTTGGATCTTTTGGCTGCTCTAAAAATGCCGAACTGGCGCATATTTTCAACATCCTCAGTAGTCTAAACAGACGTTGTTTTCGGAGCATTGCCGAAATGTTCCGTTTCCGCCACGGACTCCGATGCAGGGCGATAATTTGCAGGTTCCACTACGATCCTTAGTTTGCAGGTTAACTCGCTTGAAATAATGCTTAAGGATTTTTCACCCATTATCAAGATCAATATACCCATTGACATTACCTTATCGAGTAGTTGTTAAATGGATAAAAAGTACTCATTGTTAGAAACAAAAAATACCCATTTTTTGACAGCTCGAATAACTTCCGAAAATGGGCAATTTGAATACATAAAATGGGTAAAGTTTTTTACCGTATATCTAAAAAAACCCTTTTTTATAATCTTAAAATATATTATAAAACTATTCAGTCTATCGTAATATAGGCAGCTGTAGTAGTGAGTAAAACTGTATGAAAACAAAGCGTATGACACAAGGAAAACAAACAGTTCTTAGGCTTTGGCAAAGTTCAATGTGTGCGTTCTGGAAACATCTTCTGCATCTATAACTGTTTTGACCTCAACGGATTCGTGGAATATTTTGCAAACAACGTCGCTTATGCAGGAAACTTCCCCGTCAAACACAGAATACCCATGTTCAAAGCGATATATCCACAAATAACAATCAGCGTGTCATATATTCACAATAACAATCAGCCAGCATGTATGCAATCATTTGACAAAATTATATAAAGCTTATGCTACACGAAGCTTTTTGCTTCCAAACGAGATGCGCCTCAATGTATGTTATTATTCTATACTATTTTTGGACCTGTACGTCGAATTCGTCGATACTATAAAATCGTTAATATAAGCTATATTGGCCGTTGGAGAATCTAACAAAATTTGTTATAATGCTGGTAGAAGCCTATCACAGGTTGTCACATTTCTGATATATACTGGAAGAATTTCTGTTATATTTTCTGTTATTTTACCAACTGACGAGACCAGAGTTATAACACAACTTGTTGTCATAACAAAGTAACAGTCTGCAATAATTTTGTTTTTTTTCTTTTTGATCGGGAAGATGAAACGACCTTTCTAACAGTGTTGTTTTTTTTGTTGTTAAAAATGTTATTCGGTTTTGGTACAACAATGTGAAAGCATCCTTGGTTTCGTGATTTTTTTTTCATAAAAAAGTATAAAAAAAACTTTTTAAAGAGAGCACTAACTCATCTAACGATCTGTTTATCATCAAAATTGGCTGAAAATGGCAGAGCTATTATTTTTCAAATCGTTTTCCAGTTTCCCGGGAAATGTCTACGATGCTCGTGTGTGGAGGTGTCGCCGTTATATGCCTATCTTAAATCTGCACAATGTCCCAAATGATTTGCATTTGATTAGAGATTCAGCTTATCCACTGGATACATTCCTTCTGCAACCGTATAGAGACAATGGAAGGCCCAGAGAAAATTAACTTCAACAAAGTTCATTTTTCAATCAGAATGGTAATCGAGAACGCAATCGGTTTGCTGAAAGATAAATTTCGGAGGTTGAAATGCATGGAGATAACAAATCTAGGAAATGCGAAATTCATCATAATAGTCCGGAGTTTAGCTGAATGTCGAAATAATCTCTTGAAAATATAAAAGTCCACGTAGGTGCACGAAATATAAGTGCAGAAAAAACGTGACGAAATTAGTTATGGAATTTACGTTTCGACCTCGTCTCATCAGAATCCGACACTAATTTAGTGACAGGACTAAGCTAGCGCCGGATTGACGCTTGCTCCAAATAAAACGAGTACACGATTTGTTTCTCTGACCAAACCCCTAGTCCTGCGTGATGTCTGACAAGAAAAGGAGTTTATTTTATGCTGATGAGTATTAATGAAACTAATAACTAATGTAGTTATAGATTTTGTACCCTTAATGCGCAAATGTGGTTTTAAGCAATTTTCTCCTTAGTAGAGAAAGATTAGTTTTTAGCTAAATTTTTCTCTACTAAATTGGATTAGAAAATAAAACAATTAGCGATGAAATGTCTTATTATTAAAGAGAACCCAACATTTTAAGATAACTTTCTACTCAAAACATAGATATGTATGAGTATATGTGGCCGTGACTTCAATTATCGTATCAATTTCTTGGAGATTGCAGAAATCAGTAATCAGTCAACAACAAGAGTGCAGCCCTTTAATTACCCATGGAGGAAATCTTAGTCGCTGCAGCTTCTCAGCGATATTGTAGGGCACCTTGACGAATACAGTGATGGGCAGAGAATTAGCACATTAACCTATATTTCCAGAAGGGCCGGCAGATACCGTGGGTAGTATGGGTCGTACTACCCACTCGAAAATCACAGAGAGGGGAAATACCCATTCGAAAGTTTGGAACAAATTAAAACTTGAAATTAACCGCATATTTGTCTTGCGCACAAAATGTATGCGTCTGAAATTCTCGATGCACAATAATTTCATTTTGTTAATGAGATGCAAATTTCTTTTGGCTTACAATTTAAATTTCTTAAAATTGTATAATTGTATAATAATCAGGATTTGTTTAAACTTTAAACTTATTTTTTTAGTAATACTAAGGGGAATATATTTAAACACATCTACATCTTAAAACAAGGATATCAGATCGATATGCAGAAAAAAATTAGTGCATTTTTATTTAGACTGAAGGATGCAGTTAGAAATATTTTCAAAGACTAGATATACAATGTTATTTTTAGAACGACGAACTATTGTTTGATTAACAATTGAAACAAGGAGAAACACAATTAGGTTTATTATAAGGAAGGCAAAATATATACACAAGACCATATCAGGGAAAGTAAAGAGAGAGCGGACACTAATGTTAGGGAAAAGAAGAAATTAAACTTGCAGCTTGTTGGCAAATGGAAGAATACTACAGGATATCTAGCACATCTCGGACTGGAACGAGGCCGAAGGGATAGGTTTAACGGAGATCCGGTGCTAGGGCACTAGGCGCGCGACCAGACAACATGTTTAATGTTGCGATAATCGTCACCATGAGCGACCCCACTGGTTGGCGATGCTCATCCAACGTTAATTGACTGGATATGACCCGAAATATCATCTGAATGAAGTCACGAGCCTTATCCAACCCCTTAAACCAAGGCTTGTTTGTGCCTTTGGGATTCCTAAACTTCCATTGTTCCACGAAATTTGCCAATTTTCGAGCGTCCTCTGATAAGAAATACTGAAAAATTCGTTGAAGCTACGCGATCTTTTATGAATATCACCTTCTAATACCGAACTGTTTGCCTTTTCTTGGTAATCATTCCAATCTAAGTGTCCGCCTTCTCATTACCCGGAATGGAGCAATGCAAAAGAATTCAAGGTAAGGTAATCTGATATGATATGTCAGATATAGAAACTCCCATGTTTTCCCCAGAAAATACAAGAAGTGCTTTCCATGCTCCATCGAATGGAGAGCATCCTTGAATCTGAAACGATGTGGACATGGTCGTTGATGGGTAAATATAAAACTGTCAGTTTTGTTGGGAGAATTTAAGCAGCCTCTTTTATGATCACCCTAACCACTACTGTCATAATAATTAGCATAGAAGCGATGCATAGCTGTCATCTAACGAATGCTACAGTCATACGTGCACTACAATGCTTAGCACGAGCATCTTTGTTATCAGATA
Organism: Topomyia yanbarensis; assembly: GCF_030247195.1. NCBI lineage: Eukaryota > Metazoa > Arthropoda > Insecta > Diptera > Culicidae > Topomyia > Topomyia yanbarensis. The sequence continues at coordinate 420,696,092 of NC_080671.1, forward strand.
AATTTGTATTATCATTTCGTTTAAATAAAGTATTATCATTTCATTGCGAAACATTAATTGCATATCAACTTTTGAATAGGGCTAATAAGTATTGTAAGCAAACTTTTGTTTTGCTGATTTCTCTTAATTTGATCCCAGGAAACGTTTGAAATTCGTTCTAATAAGGGTAAAGATGTTGATTCATGTGTATTTTTCAGGAAAATCAACTCGACAGCGGAATTATGTGCGAAATAAGTTTGTTTACAAAAATCTATTTAACCCTTTTGAAGAATTAATATTGAATTGTTTGAGTATAGATCTATATGGAATGCTGTTGTCGCCGAAAAAGGTCTTGGTTCCGTGTATTCCGATCAACGGTTGAGTAGAATACACAACGTAGAACCTGGCCACCAGATGAAACATTATTTTTCTCTTTTTCAAACCGGTGCCAATAACCGAGTTTTCAGTATTCATAAAGTTCTTAATTTGCGTTTCAAACGTTACGTATTTTCAAATAAAATCGGGCGATCCGACATTCGAAAAGTCCTCCCATAACGAAGTGGGAGACCGTCCACTGCTTTTTGCGCCGGATCTTGTTTCGTCCGATTTTTAATCGCAGTGTCGATAATCAAGACAGTTAAAACCTTGTATGCTTCCACCGGGGGTATTTCTTGTTTTGATTCGATTGCTTCGGATATAGTGGACGCGTAGCTGTTCCAATCAATAGGCACACTAATTGAGGTCGAGTACAATAATAAATCCAACAAACTTAGCCGTGCTGGTGGAGTAGTCTTGATCATAATGAAATTGTCGCGAATATCAGGCAGTAAAATAGATCGGTTATCAACGTGAAGACAACCCTATGGCATACCGCGGGAGTCTTCTTGAACTAGCTGAGGTGCGATGTATAGGGGAACAATGTTTGCATTTGATTCGGACTTGACAACCGACAACTTCAGTACCTGGTACCGAGGATTAATTCGACCCTGGCGAATAATGTTAAAATTGTGGAAGAACCAAGTACTTCGAATTAAACCTAAGAAAATCATGGGAGTGAAATGTAGGGACACTTAAAGTTTTTTATGTCCCAAGAAAAAATTACTGTTACTTTCCGAGACGATGTGTCACTTACTTCGGTTTTGTAATAGCACCCATCAAAGGACACTGTCAGGCCTTTACGAGGCAGCTTCGGAGAGGAAATGATTTTCTTTTTTTAGGCACGTTAGAACATGTTCCCTCAATGGGATTGTCAGACTCTTTAGTGGACAAGGCAGCGTAGAAATTAGTTGTAGTTTATACGTTTCTACATTGGGTAGCTGTATGGCTCAATTATTCGCATTAATGGCATGCCCTGAGGCACAAAAAGGCGAACAGGTAGACGAGCCCCGTTCAACAGAACAAAGTTTGGAAGAGTAGTTCCGGCGAAAGACTCGTCATGAGACTGATTGAAAATAAGTTCTTATATTCCTCGCTTTATGCTGAACGCATTTCTTGCAAATCAGAATTATCAATTATCATTGACTGAAGCAATGGGTTGGCTCAACACCATATTTCGCAATTAAGGCCCCTGTTGGAGACTACACCATCAATCTCTACTTCCCACGCGGGTACGAAGACAAGATACTTCTTAGTACACGGCCGACTGTTGTTTAGTTAGTTTATGCGATCAGTGATGCCACAAGTGCATATTTTAAAGAATTTTTGGTACAGATTCTGTACGGTACAGATTACAGATTTCTGTAAAAAAGTACAGATTGGTACAGAATTTGTTTAACGTGACAGCAGCTGTAAACCGTCAAATATTGAGTTAGACCTCTGACAAAATGGCAGCGAGAAGCTGAACTGGAGCTGTCGACATTATGATGCAAGATACGAGGAATCTGTTCGCAGAAAATCAAATGGTGCTTGCCGGGGTAAGCATTCGCTACGAGCAATTTTCTCGCATATCGCATCTTAATGTCAGATCCAGCTCACCGACCTGAATTGAAAATATAAACATCAAATGATTTTTTTTCATATATTGCTATATATTGCTATTGTTTGTTGGTACAGAATCCAGTACAGATTTTTTTATATAAAAGTATAGATAGAAAATTTTTTTAACTCCCGATGCAGATTTAATTGTGGCAACAGTGTTGCCAAGTGCTATCTTCATATTATACAGTGTTGAGAAACGAGCGAGAAGCACATCAAGCCCGTTCATTTGCAGGCGTGTACGAATAGCATACCTATAGCGTTCTTCATCGTCCGCACCCGGTTGAATCAAAATCGCGAGCGGGAATGCTCACGAGACACCCAAGCTTTCTTGCAATCTTTCATCTAGTAGGTAGCAATTTCAGGAAGCTTTGCTCGCGAATGCTTGTCTGCAGTGTTACATCGCATGCGAGGAATACATTGAAGAGCACAGGCGAGTGTGAATGCACGGCATGGACCAAAGTCCCTCTAAACAAGGTCCTAGCATTCGTCAAACTGTCAGTGGTAGTGAGCAGAGACTGCCTATAAAACGTGGTATTGATGACGCAGACGCTACCATTCGCCCTTAGAAACTGTCACACATGCCAGCACAGAGGCAGTTTCCGTTTTGACGCATGCTAGGACCTTTCTATATAAAGACTTTGGGCATGGACTACTAAGAGTGTTCTGGCTATTTCGCGTGAACGAGAAAGGCTTTTTACGCGGCAACGAACGAAAATAGCATCACTGACATTATAGTCCATCTTTTTCGGCACAGAATTCACCTTGTTTACCTCATATCATTCTTCGAGGATTATTGCTGGATACCAGATCAGGCAAAATTGTTTGGATTCACTTCATCTTGTATATTTTACAGTTTATTGCTCCAAAAATTGATATAGAGAGGGCTGGTTTGATAACAGCAACAAATCACCTGCAAGTTCACTTTTTTTCTGGCATGTTTAGACATTTTGTTCTTTCTAATATGCTCTGATATTCCTATCTCAGACTACCCTTGAGTCGATTTTCGGTCCCACCAGGAGTCTCTGCTGCAAGTTTAAACCAAATCGGGCAAGTCTAGCTACCGGATAAACGTCTTCGAAGTTTGTATGAGATTTTTCGACAATTTACATGGCTAAAGCGCGCAAAGTTGTATTTTCACCGCTAGGTGACACTGTATGCATCAGTTTATCATTGCAAGTGAAAATAAGAAATTTTATTCCCTACAACTTTGTCGAAGCCTGTAAACCAATCTAACTTCTTTGGAAGAAGTTATTAAACTTCGAATTAAGTGATGCCTGAGCCCTGCATGTAAATTTTTGAAGAAAAAAATATTTTTCCTCATCTAACAAAAGTTTTATTCCATGCTAATCTTTTCTACTAACAAAAAATAAAGCACTTTACTTAAGACGAGGAAAAAGTGACCGTTCTTTATTTCAAAATTTCTTGCATTGATAGGAATCGAACGTTTGTCAAGATTGAATCAGAAAAAAAATCAAACAAAACACATTTACTTTCACGCACAAAAACATATACAAATTGTCATTTTCATTCTTGAACCTCTCCGCTCCGATACTGTGTCAGTTAGTTTTTTTTCAAAACAAAGTAACCTCTGGTCGTGCCCCATTAATTTTATGCAAAACAACAGAATGAAACTGTGCGTCGGTAGAACGTCACTGTATATGTAGCTGCAATCGCCCAATCGACCAGATGCATCTCATTATCATCATTTGTCTATGCAATTTACCGCGGAAAAACTTCGACACATTGCAGCTCTGTATCGGCTCTCATCACCGGTGTGCAGCCAAATTTATGTCCATTCGACAACAATCGATCCGCTCTTCAGTCCCGCACGTGGAAATTCAGTACGACAACCTGTACCTACCTACCGGTAGGAAAGTCACGATATTCGTATTATGAATTTAAAATAGGTTGATGTACTACTGCTTGTGACAGATGGTCGAGGGAAAAGGGGCAGAGAGGTGCGGCAGATTTGCCATTAATGCGACTTGATTAAAATAACACGCGTGTTGCACCACTTAATCGCGCATCGCGCAAATACATCTATTCTGGTTCTAAGCGTGCAACCCGCGATGCGCGTTGTTTGCGGATTCACGCTTCAGGTGACGAATCGAGGCGTGTTGCTGGTGGATGGTTACCTAGGTAACTACGGGGTTCCTTTAGCGACCATACATTATGTATACGATTGTTCGGATTCGATTGAACAACTTTGAGTCAGTCATGTTCGGTTTTAACATTCTGCCATATATTCTGTCGGTAGTTGGTGATGCTATCCGTGCAGCAGAGCATAATAGCATGATACATGAGTGCCGTATAGTCTGCTTTTTTAACAGGTCATGCCACAATTTTGAGTGGTTTGATCACTGGGTTGGTCTACTGAACAGTTCCGTTCGAAAAATTACATACATTGGGTGAAAGATGTTTTTCTGTATATGTTCGTTAGGCAACCATATTGTTAAACATGATTTGGAAGACTATTTTCAGCAAATGTTCCAGATTCTTCTGGAAAACAGTGTCAGATGATCTGTACCTACCTGCCGATAATCCATTGGGCTGTTGTATGACGATGTGCGTTTAGTTCTGGTATGCGGCAATCACGAATACTGGGGAAGCTATGTGGAAAACCGTGATCTATTGTAAACGGAAAATCCGCTTTTGTGTAAAGTACGGGAAAATAACTCACCCATGGCCCCATCTATCTATGGCATGTATTGCTTGACGGTTTTGCTTTAATTTTCTGTTTGATTGTATAGTTTGTTAATTTTTGTTCGCTAAGTTTGAGTGCTGATGATGACGATGTTTGGTGGTTAGTTGCGTTTGAAGTTCGGTACGGTTTGGATGTTCTGTCGTTTCTCGCTTACAGCAAAGTGGAACTGTTTTTCACAGTGACCCCATCAGGTGAAAGTTTGTTGGATGTGAGTTTCAAACGTTTCGATGTGACTTGTGCGGATTTTGATTACGGAATTTGGCACAAGCCGAACAGTTACAATAGAATTTACGAATTTTTTGTGCAGTGGAAAATAGCCTCTTTTATTCATCTTAAATAAAATGATGACACCATCAGTAAAAGGCGTAACTAAAAAATAGCTTTTAAATTGGAAAATAATCAACTTGTGTCGAACAAACTGATCCAACGATTGCGGTTAAGGAAAAAATTGGTAAGATTACGTCGAAAAATTATAATGACCATTTTATTGGGGTAAACTTTATTTAGAATCGTACTTGAATTCATATTATAAACTTTCCTCATGTATCAATACACTGCCCAGACGAGAGGTTAGGAAATATTTTGGGAATTCATTTATTCGAATTTATTTCGAAACTCAAATACCGCGGGAATCCATTATACCTTTGTGATAAAATGCGGTCAATAATGGATGTATTAGCAGAAAAATGGCATATTCTATTTGTTCACCAAAATTTCCCATACATACCAACAGTCTATTTTGAAGCTGGTATGAAATAAAGAACAACTACAGGTCGGACTCGATTATCCGGGCATTCGATTATCCGTGATTCGATTATCCGGGTGTTTGGAACACAATTCAAATTACAACTAGAATGTCTTATAATAGTGCTAATTCAATCATTGCAGTCAACAAAACTTTTTTTCGGGGGTCTAGGGTTAACCTCCACTCAAATTTTGGCCTACCTCAAAAATGACATTCCGCACAAAGTGGCCAAAAAAACTAAAAAATTGAAATCGACCTTCACGGTTTGGAACTAGTTTTGAAGAAAGTGTTCATCTAGAGCCAATATTGCTTGTGGCACTAAAAACTGGATTCTAACCACACTCCGCACTTATTATTCTTCCTTTAAATTTTCTCATAGACTGGAAAGTGCGACTGGTCTGTCTATGAAAGTACTATCTCTATCAATTGAAATTTTTTTTTTTACGCGGGGGATACGAGCCGCGTAAATGAAAACCGCGTAAATGAAAACCGCGTAAATTTCAAAATCCGCGTAAATGAAAACCGCGTAAATTTCAAAATCCGCGTAAATGAAAACCGCGTAAATTTCAAAATCCGCGTAAATGAAAACCGCGTAAATTTCAAAATCCGCGTAAATGAAAACCGCGTAAATTTCAAAATCCGCGTAAATGAAGACCACTTAAATTTAAGAATCCGCGATAAAGGGAACCTCATTGATGGATACCGCGTAAATTCCAAAATCCGCGTAAATGAAAACCGCGTAAATTTCAAAAACCGCTTAAATGAAAACCGCGTAAATTTCAAAATCCGCGTAAATGAAAACCGCGTAAACTTCAAAATCCGCGTAAATGAAAACCGCGTAAATTTCAAAATCCGCGTAAAAAAAACCGCGTAAAAAAATACCGCGCAAAAAAAACCGCGTAAAAAAAAACTTGAGTGTACATGTGTTTCACAGCTCACAGTTTTGAGATCACTCGCACTTTGAAAGTGCGGAGTCCAGGTTGGTGGGAAGTGCACAATATCCTAATATCCTAAATTATTGTGCCAATTTTAACCACCCCTCGGTCCATAGGAACATTCCTAATTTTAATAATTTGTTTCAAAAAATAGTTGTTCTTCGGATTATATCTCTGGTACTGTTTGTACTAGAATCAATCAGAGAGATGATTTTGGAAGGATTTGTTCAATGAATCTGGAAAAAATGCCAGATTTTACGGCAGTGTTGGCAAATATGCAACTTTTTAGTTTTAAACTGAAATAACATTTTTCTCGTAATACACATATCGGTTTCTGCAGGCTTTTTTACACATAAAATGTAATTTAACTTACGCGGTCGGTTTCTGGTACTATTTCAAAATTTCGATTGAATCCTTATCCGTATTTCTACGGTTGTTTCTCTAAATTTTGATGCAGGATTCTAGAGAAAAGCTTCTCAAAGATCTGGTGGAATCCTGCTAAAAATAGTATTCTGATGGAGATTATGATTTATTCAAGATGCGGATAGAATCATGTTCCTATTTTCAATGAAATGCTCTGAGCTCCAGTGGACTTTGACACAATATTGCTTTTCTTCCTCTATTCCCTTCAACAATTGATTTTTGCTCATAATTCCAATGGCAATTTAAACCCAACATTTAGGCCAATATGTGGGACTAATAACTTTCATTCGAGCACTAACCGTTATAATTATTATCAGTAGAACAGAAGTTATTACAATTAATCTGATTTGGTTGCGCTAAAACAGTGCTGTCAGGGATAGTTTATATTTATGGGTAAAATGAAATTTTGGAATATTTTCATAGCCTAATATGTGTAAATATTATTGAAAACTGATAGAACTTTCTAATTTAGACTGTCTTAAACTACCTATTTCATGAAATTGGACTTCATCGGAAGATGAATATTGAGAAGCTTCTAGCACTGCGAAAGAAGCACCTATTTTTTATTAAACCAGGTTTCTCGTGTTTAATGACACCAATAGTAGAAAAAAGTTGGTCGAGAAATGGTTAACAAGATTCTGATAAGAGACTCGGCAGTTACTGGAGGCGAGCTTAATTCATGGGTAGCTCAAGCAAAAATGGATGTTAGGCTATGTAAAGAGGGTGCCAGCAGTACTTCTCGCTGAGGCCGCCGGGAACCCATCGTTTACGTAACCTTCGCTAGTGACAAACATGAAGACTACATGCGTAGTGATCACCTGACAATCCGGTACCACATTAGTCTACTAAATTATGCTACAAAGACAAGGATCTCTTTTTGGATGCACAATGGATGCACAATCCGCCCCCTTCTAATGAGGGTTAAAAGGAACGTTAGCTGTTATATGAGCGACCGAAAATAAAAGTCGCAAGGATAGAACATGCTTCTTAAAACCCGTTTCAAATATATTAGAATATAAAAACCGGAAGTTTATAACTTCAAGCATAAATATCGGACTGGAAAAATCAGCAAAAAAAAAACGGGAAAAAAATATATCCGTTTATTACAAAATAGTTTTTGATAGCCGACCTTTAACCTTGAACAGCAAGATATACGGATGTTCCTATGAACGATTTATTTATTTTTAAATGATTTCTTCTTGCCGAGTTTTACGGGTGAGAACTTTTTAAGCGATTCTTATGCTGAAGGATTTCTGTCCGATTTTTTTGCTTGACGTTTATTTCCAATTTTTATATTCTGATATGTTTGAAATGGGTTTTGCGAAGTATGTTCTATCCTTGCGACTTTTATTTTCGGTCGCTAATATGTGACATCACCACGTAAATTAACTTGGATGCAAGAAACAGACGACCCCCAGTTTACTTACATTATTTTTTTCTAGTATACGAGTAATCGAATTTACCTCGGAAAATCTTGTGTTGTATTACAGAGGACACAATTTATTAAAAAGTTTGTCTTACAATGTTTACACAAATAGCTATAAAACATACTGTTGACTCGGTACGAATATAAACAATAAATGAAAACCAACTGAAAATACAAATCACGCCTTGAAATTCTGAAAAATCTACTAGGGTAGGTACATTTACATTTACAATAATAGGAAAATTCAATCTGACCATTTTATTTCCAATTTCTCCGCGAATAAAGCTTAAATTCATAAAAAAAACACAAAAAAGGTTTGGATTCGATTATCCGGAGTGAGATTTTTTTGAAATCTCCGGATATTCGAATCCGACCTGTAATAATTAATGCTTGGCTGGAACTCTAAATGCCAATGGGTCATCAGTAGGGTGACTAGACATCCTGGTTACACAGTACATGCTCAATTTTTTGACTGACAGTCAAGGTGTCTTGGGAATTCGAGGAAATGCTTGATCTGACCCGGTTTTTCTTTTAAAAATATGTACATCTCGCAAGATGCACATAAAAAGAGCGTCATAATTCACTTGAATTTACATTCAAGAACATGTAAAAATGCGCCTTTCTCACAGTTCTACATCAAAAGAGACACAATATTTTATTTCACATGTCAAAACATGTAAAATTCCATTATTAGACAGCAAAACACATGGCAATGTTGTTTAGGTCAAATGTATATTTCATTTTTCTAAGAGTGTAAGCCTTATTTATTCACTTTGGTCTCGGCCGCAACATTAACACTAATAAACTATGGCAGATAAGAATAGAAGATATACAAATCGTATCGAAAATACCACGAACTGGTTGACTAACAAGGGTAACGAACCTACTTTCAACCTGTTTCTCTTATCTTTTCATTTGAAGCCGTTGGTTAGAGCACCGTCTGGCATCATTGTTCAACACATTAATTGGCACGGTTGGACGATATTTGGATCACTTGATTCGCATTTTTGTTGCGCTCAAACATGAGTCACTATTTTCAGGCTATTATTGTCAGTATATTAGTTCTTAAGAACGAATCGAAGACGTTGATGACAATTTATACGTATTCCATCGAATGTATGCCGAGTAATTAACGAAATAATGCAGCACTCTCCCTAATAGTGCCAAACTGGGCTCTTAACCCTATTACCGATCTGCCCGCCATGGAAGACAAAGAGAAGGTAGAAATTATTTTTACAGGATTTGCTCCTTTTGATAGAATTAATTATAAAATTCTGCTAAAAAATGAGTTATCAACATCACAGACATAACACGAGTGAAGTAGAATGCAATTTAGCCTATTATTTCTAATGCAACAAAATCGAACAAAATCAGTTATTCGGATATTTTTCCATGCCCATAAATATCGGACCTTAATATAGTTTCCGGGAATGAAAAATATTCAAACATTTTCGGCAATTCATTTGGCATTGAAAGAAATCATCACTCCAAAGGTGCTCTACAGTTGTTTAGGGGAAGATGGGGTAAAACGCACCCCCGGGGCAAAATGCACCTCTTGATTATATCGAACACAGCTGAAAGTTTCTAGAAAACGGTAACACCAGTCGGAAGTCCGCCATAGTAAACATTAGACCTTTCCACATTTTGAAAAAGTTTTGAAATATACATCAGTCAGCTCAAATTCTTGTTCTAGGTGTCAATTTAGGAACTTTCGCCGAAAATGGCTTAGTTTGGATATGATTAGAGGTGTCTCCAATCAAAAATCGTGTTTTTGATATGTTTCCATAGGAAGACCACTTACACTCTGATTTAATAGACCTTACAAGCCCTCATGTCGTCGAAGGTTGTTCCTTAGACATATCTTAACATGTTTTAACAGATGAACATAGCTCTAATCGCAATAGAAAATTTATTAATTAGATTTTTATAAAGAAAAGAATACCAAAACCACGAAAAAATAGTGCTAATTTTCCTTTGTTTTGATATACTTTCCTATATGAAAATCCAGTTAACAAATTTTCTAGTGCGATTAGAGCTATGTTCACCTGTTAAAACATGTTAAGATACGTCTAAGGAACAACCTTTGATAATATGTGGGCATGTATGGCGTATTAAATCAGAATGTAAGTGATCTTTCTATAGAAACATATCAAAAACACGATTCTTGATTGGAGACACCTCTAAATCATGTCCAAATTAAGCCATTTTTGGCGAAAGTTCTTAAATTCACACCTAGAACAAGAATTTGAGCTGACCGATGCATATTTCAAAACTTTTTCAAAATGTGGAGAGGTCTAAACATACATTGTCAAAGTTTGATAATTGTAGATCAATAGCAGCTCGAGAAATAAACAAAAAACAATAACGTGCTCTTCTCATGTAATTATTGTGGCTCGTGTAACAAGGATTTTCAGCTCTTATAAATACAGTTTTACTATTATATTAGAGCATTCCAGTTCAATTTATACCGTTGTTCATTATTCTGTCACACTACATATGAAAAATCTACTAAATAATTAACTTTTTGCTAAATTTATATCTCTGCTCCATCGAGGGCAAAATGCTCTCTTTTCTGATTTTTCTGGTTTTTAATCGAAAACAGAAAAATCGTTCTGAAGACCTACCAATTGCATAACCTAGGGCTATTTAATGGCACACTTTTGTGAAATCTCGTTAGAAAACAAAACTACTTGCTTGTTCGCCGAGCATTATGCCCAATTGTTGCGGTGCATTCTACCCCGTTGTTGTGGTGCATTTTGCCCCAGCACAGGCGCGTTTTGCCCCGCTTATTTTTCGAAATGTGATTTTTAATGATTTTGAAAAATTGAAATATTTTCATGTTTTTGAATATTTTGCAAAGCGCTTTGATTTTGATTACAGAGGAAAATGTTGGCTATGCGATATCATTAATTAAATTCTCCCAATTGATGTTCTATAGCTTAGTTATGATCATATTTCCTTAGGGGGTGCGTTTTACCCCATCTTCCCCTACATACCATAAGGGTTGCCCACACCGCTTTGTTAATAATATATCAATAGCTCCTATTTTTTATTTATTTTTTATTTGTCTTATCGTCTTCGAGCAAGCTCGTACAGACTAGGTAGTAACTTATATACTATTATTCAATACGGTGCAACATTACATTATACTAACAACAAAACATAACATAGTCAACATCAATTATTACGAATCTCTAACACAATTCTATACTAGTAGTTGTTGAAACTCTCGAAAGTAAATTCCTTTCGGCCAAGTTGATGGATTCAGAGCTATATCACGTAATTCCAGATCAATGCCTACTTTGAACGACACATACGGCATCGTCGATGTATCCTTCCACGGTGGTGCAAGCTTCTGCGCAGTAATCGTATCTTCTGTCTCTCCAATGCATTGTGAAACCATATCAATTACCTCTTTTTCGGTGACGGTGTTTTTCAATCTGGTAAGGAAAATCCAGCATTTCGTCGATGGTAAGACTTCTACTGTTCTCTAGCAGATTTCTCGAGCCTTGTACTAGCTTTGTCGATGACAGTGGGGATGATTGAGACGACACTGAAACATTGAATGAGCCGGAAAAACCGGCCAGCGTTTGATGGATTCCAGCGATTTCATTCTTCAGCGCCGAAATTTCATCGTGCAAATCTGTTTCGCACTTTTTAGCTCTTGTGTCAGTGTGGGTTTCGGTAGTTGCGGTGGCAGCAGCGATGTTGGGAGCGGCGGTAGCAGCAACGGTGGATCGAGATGAAAAACTGGCGATATCAATTAGCTTGCGTCTATCCCGAAATACCTCCATGTCGCGAACATTACACATTATTTCGCCACATGCAGTGCATAACCAGTAGATATTGAAATTATTGTTGCAGCTGATCGCCTCAGAACCAGTGATAGAAGCGCATTTTAGATGATAAACATCTGATCCGTCAGAACAAAAGCCTTTACACACGATTGTTTCTTCATCGGGTGCGATCTTTGTGAAGCATTTGTTGCAAATCATTTTGACTCAACTGCGATTTCAAGAATAATAAAAACTTTTTGTAAATGCTCTTCTCTGCCACTAATGTATAATCACTTCATTGAACTTCAGAGAAATAGCAAACAGTAACAGAGTTAATTTAACAAGTAATTTTCAACAAAATTCACAGCGCGGAACAGAAGCAAAACAAACGGGTATTTTAACAATAGTATGCTGTGGACGCCATGCGCTTAGTAAGAGATATTCAGCCTTTCAAATATCATAATAAAACCACAATTATGAGTTGATAACTTGCTTGGCCATAATTTAAAATTTGCAGTGAAAGATTTGTTGAGCATAAGCATAATAACCGTACATTTTGTAGTGGATCCTTCGTGATTGACCTGAGCAAGCGAATTTGCATAGAGAATCAACGAACGGAGACTGTGAGTAGCTATCCCTGCCTAATTTGCAAATGTCGAGAGCTCTATGCTTTGGAATGCCAATAGCGGTGCAAGCCACATGCTTACGGTCATCGGGGAAGGAAAGGAATGTTAGTGTAACAAATGTCGCTATGGAGACCGTGTATATCTCTGCATCTCCATGTTTGTCATAACAAGGAGGACTTGTTAGCGGGATCTAGTAAAGAACTACACTGAATTAACCTTAATACGATCTACGAAACTTTAAAAAATGTTACCATGTGTTTATTGTTCTGGGACAACCGATTGTTCAGAGTGTTACTTATGCGTAATTGAATCAACCAACGTGTGCACGATTTTATTACTTTTGTTTCATTCCGGCGTAACATGATATACCAAGAAAGTACAACATAAAGAGAAACGATAACCTTTACTGTCTCGAGACATTTGTCGAAAAAGATATGCTATTATTATTATATTATACTCTTATATCATAATAAAATAAAATGAAGATTACTGCTTATTTGCAATACAATACTAATTAGTCTCATAACCAAGAATGTAGCAGAAAAATGATGAAACATTGCGTTTTCTGTTTGTCAGGATCGGTTTTCACGAGCTTTAAAAATTTTGACATTAAAAATGCAGCTTTTTCAGGCAGAGCCATCAATAGGAAGCACCTAAGTGGTTCAATCAAATACGAGAGGCTGTAAATAGAGGTGCCGCGTGGCTGTTTAAATCATTTGTTGCTCGCATACCAGTTAAACGAGCAACACCATGACTGTATCGACTGGACGGTACAATACGCGGTAGACGCTATTGGTTTTCGGCAGTGGTGGCATTATCTCGCACGCCGTCAAGCCGTGTACAATTTTTTCGGGTGCCAGCACCACTGCTGTGCGATTTGAAACATTGCATTCGCGATGATTTGCATAGTGGGGTGGTTGTGGTTGGAGTTCAACTCTGTAGGGTGCGACGTGTGTGCGCTGCTTGTGAGCTGGCGTTGGGACAAATTAATTAATTTTTATATTTGTGTATCCGTTGAGTTACCGATAAAAGGGAATTCAAAAAATGTTTTCGACAATTTTTAGGTGCGTAGGCTAATGAGCCTATGGGCATACACGTTTCATATTTCAGATATACGTGACGCGTTTTTTTTGTCGCTAAGGCATCTGACAATATGCTTTTGTAGGCATTCCGAAAGTACGTTCGGACGAACCTTGATTTGTGCCTGCTGAAAGTTGGGGATTAGTTGGAGATTTTGGTGGCGAGCAGATTGAGTTATATTAGAACAGTTTCAGTTTTGTATTCAAAAGAGTGCGAAGCGAACCACGGGAATTTCGTTGTTATCCCTTTGTCTCGATGATCAATTTTCATTCAATGAATTTGAATATTTTTAACTATGATTTTCACAGCACACCTACCAATTTTTACTAGATTACCAATAATGATTTTTTTCGATTGATTGATTAGTAGCAAATAGATTATTTTTCACATAGTTGCTAATTGTAATCGATTAATGCCTACAGATAATTAATACATTGAAATAATCGATTCGTTTAAAAGTAAAGCAGAAGCATTGGGATTGAAAATTAACCAATATAAAATCTATTTTTGGTCTATATTTGAGTTCTGAGTTGAATAGCTTTATTAAATTTTGTATTCAAGGTCGTGGTCTCAACAGAAATGAAAGTTAAAAGACAGTTTTTACAGTCAAGATCACCGCAATTACCAAACCGTCAACTTTGTAGATTTAGAATTTACTAAAAACTTTTAAAATATAATACAGCCCATTTTTAGACGAAATAATTTTACTGATTAATCATCCTAAAGGTGGTAATGGAGAATAAACTTAAAAAAAACCTTTTTGAGAGACTTCGTGTCTTCAGCAAAGTTATTGAGAATACTATTTGTAATAACTTTGCTGAAGACATTAATGCTCTAAGTATTCAGCCTTACGAAATATATTAGATCATTTTTAAAAAAAATCCAATCAAAAAATCCTTAAAACAATGTTTATGATGACTCTCACATTTGTTTGAGCTTCTGCAAAGTTGCTTAGAGCAATGAAATACACATTTGTAACGATGGTATTCGTTTCTAAAACTTACAATAAACAAGCCGCATTGAAGAGAGTTGGATTTAACCCTCGAAAAGGCAAGCGGGTCTCCCAGACCTGGCGGCTTACGTTGCCATAGTTAACTCCTAGCATTAGCATTCGTATGGATTTCATATTTTTTGCTAGAATATGGCTCTCGTTTTGGTATATAATGTTTTCTTTGCAAGATGATATTAATTAATCAGATTTCGCTGGTGCACCTAGATTTATTGTGAATATTTTAACTGTTTAGTAATGCGAATATGGCATAACAATCTATGAAAGCATCTTCTCGTTGTTGCAAATTTGTTTTATTTAGGGGTGTGAGGTTAATTCGGTAAAAAATTTATGTAGCGATACTGAGAGTGTTGGTATATTCGTTAAGTTTCCGTTTATTAATACCAAAATGGAACAATATTCCCTTCCTATGTCCTCAAATTTTCATTGCAAAATACTGAAACTTGAGCGAGTGACGGTGCATCTCCGGAGGCACCTCACCCAAAACTTATTGTGTACATCATAACTCAAAACCTATTTGAATAATCAATATGAAATTTTGTACAGTTCTTCACATCATACCCAAGGTATTTTTTCACGATTTTTGATTTTTTCGTAGCACTTTGAAACCAAAAATCCAACTTGCGCGAATAATAGGTTTATATGTTCTTGTAAAAATTACAAAAATAAGTCTTTTGTAAAACACTCCCTTAAATATTAGGGCAATGACGTGTACAAGAACTGTGCGAAATTTCCAAACGATCGCCACAGAAGGTTTTAATCGTTATGTGTCCGACAGGGTAACTTTTCAGATTTCAATTAATGAAATTTCAATGTTTCATTCATAGCTGGTAATTGTGACATCTTAGAACTTCAATAGGCCAAACTTTTAGGTTAATAATATTGTTGATATATTCAGGGTAGAGTGAGGAGTGGTTCCAGAATTTTTTTTATTACTTAACAGGCCAACGAGGATACCCGGATACCCATAAAACTGAAATGCCAATAACTATGGTAATGTCCAACCATTTTCGACACTTTTTGGTGTTTTGGATTCAGAAACTCATCTACTTTTTCAAATTTGGTAAAAATGAATCCGGTGAATTCATTCGGTTCCTCGGAATCCGGATTTCTGGAAGCATGTTCCAGCACTGGGATACTATCTGTGAATTATAATGAAATACTGGCAATATGAGCACTAAATTTTTTCGAATTGCATCAGCAGGTTGTGTCTCATGGTATAATAAGCTTATTACATCTAAAGGAAAATATACTGCAATATGCAATAATTGAAACTTTATATTCCATTATAATTCGCTAAATATGGTTTAAAAAAGTTAACTGTTGTTGCTGCGAGTTTACAGCCTTTGCTTGGTGCTGCCCTCTGCGTTTTTTATACTGTTAGCTGTGGAGGACAACAAGGCTCTTTCAGCTTATTCTCCACAGCCTGCCCTCTGCGTTTTTTATACTGTTAGCTGTGGAGGACAACAAGGCTCTTTCAGCTTATTCTCCACAGCGAAAGTGGCTGGTGTTTTGTATTCTTTACACTTAACCGACGAAGTGATACTCTACAAATAATCTTCAAGCATTTTCTTAATCCGATGCTTATTTTTGGTGCATATTGCATGAATTATAAAGATATTTGGAATTAACTTTGGATGAACATGTTCTAAATTTAATTATGATTAGGCGTGTTAAAAGAGCTCGAGTCCTGGAAATACCTCATTTCAAAACAGATCTTAACATCCAAAAAATACTAAGAGATTTTCAAACACCAAACTTTTTTGTAGGCTATTAGATCAACTATTTGGAACCAAACGAAAAATATTTTTGTTGAAAAATATTGCATTTCATTGTTGAGGTTTTGGCCAGCTTTGCATCACTGTGCGTCGGTAAAAACCTTAGGGTCAATGTCTCACTAACTTTTAACTAATTGTTTTCAAATATATAGACTCTATTTTTCCCCGAACACACCCTACCCTCCCATTATGTATCAATGTTTGACGCCATATAGTAGTGCCACTGATGACCTTGTGGCTGCCACACCTGTGATGAAATCTCTATTTGTTTGGCATTTTTTGTCTTCCGCTTCCCATTAGACTGCATTATTTATTCAATACTACAATCTGTTGTGTCCATTGAAATTCAGATTCATTCTTTGCAATTTTACTCACCCGTCCATTGCTCCCAAGATCAAATGACGAATGTTTGCCCACAATATAATCACATTGGGCAATTTACAAAACTAAATACAATCAGCATTCAAATCCTTTCATTCCATGTTTTGTTCGTTGCAGGTTCATAACCAAAAATGATACGCCTCAAAAGAGCATCGTTCTGCTGTGCGGTTTCAATACTAGCCCTCGTAATTGCCGTCACGGACTCGATGCACATCCCGGAAGACATGGAAATTATGGAAGGGTACGATTTGGAATCGGCTGGAACGGAAATTAATCCGGAGGACGATTTCTACGAGCAGCGTAGTCTGTTGGAACCATTCTTCTCTCGTGCGATCCGAGACAAGCGGGAGGTTCCCTATCGCGTTCTGGAATCACCGGGATTGAAAAGTCATTTCAGACAGCCGTACTACGATGATGATTTGAGGAATAAAGATGTTCAACAATCTCGGAAACGAAGTCGTCGAAGTGTTGAAGCTGACACAGTTACCGCAACAGAGCCGCCGAAACCTACAGAAGAGCTACCGAACCCAGAAAAGCAGACACTGCATCAGCGAACCATAGAGGCATGGGGTAAAACACCATACAAGGTGAAGCAGCCGGTGGAAGAGGAATCGGATTCAGAACCGGAAGCTTCTATGATGAGCGAAGGGATAAAGGCTAGAGCTCCAAGGGTAAATTTTATCACGCAGAAGAAATCGCACAGTGATTCATCGGAGACTCGCGAAGATAAAGTCATTCCGGAGTTGTATCGTAAGCCGTTAGCTAGATTGTATTACGAATACCCAAGTATACCGAGAATATACGATTCTTTTCCGGCGCATTCCCAGTCCCCGATGTACCCGAAAATCTACAACAAATACGACGAATATCACCGAGATATGATGGATCGAATGCATCCACCAGCTCCGCATCGCTACGACACCTACTACCAGCGTAGATACGACACCGATTACGATTCATACTTCCCGAGATACTCATTCCCCGGCTACTACTACTACCCGGACAAGCGGTTCGACGTCCCCTCGTACTACCGTGACCGCAACTATCTTCTAACGAACGATGTCATGGATCCACCGCCTATTCCACAGATACACCTCCCGACACGCAACCGACGCATCATCTACTACGCCAATCTGCCGGAAATCGTGAGAACTCCCCCGAACGTGGATCTGCGCTATCGCAACTACAACAAATTCGGCAATCGTTTCGATCCGTTCTATCCGACGAAAGCACCAATGAGTTCGTACAAGGCACCATCCACCAGCAAGTATGACGAGCGAAATCCAGGCGATCGTAAGGAGGATAAGTACGTCAGTTCTACACCGATCAAGATCGTGCGGGAAATCGCCGCCCAGCAGGAATCACCGGGAGCGTCGGGAAACTTGGCCGGTCGTAGACAGTATACGGTGAATGGTGTTGGAGGATCCAGTGCCCGGTCCAATAGCTATTCGGATGGAGATCATCACGACCAGGATAGGTCTTATTTTGGTAGATACCATTGAAGGGAGCGACGGAGTGGCGGAACGTAGATTTTGTAATAGGTTGTAGTGATTAGTTGTAGTGGATGGTAGTGTAGTAGATGCTTGTGATTTGAAGGATGTTGCAATAAAGATAATCTTCTAGCAAGTTGTTCAGAGTATGGCCCTTTGAAGGTGGGATCTGCCAATTTATTTGACCTTGGGTATCGACATTGTTGACAGCAGTTAACCTCGTTTTCAGGACCAGAATAAAGACGGTAGATTTGCAATGAACAAAATCCTAATTTGTTTGATTCAGCAAACCAGGCCACTTCTAAGGTCAAACTTCGTTTCTTGTAAAATTTGGGATCATGTCGAACAGCAGGCCGTGGAATCAGAACCAATCTATTACAATTGCCAAAATCACTCAGTCAATCCAGTCCAGTTTGAATGGACAAGAATTCAGAAAGTTTTCTGTTTGCATTCCATTTTGAGTGAAAATTCCATCGAAAATGCATGATACCTTTTTATAAAATTTAGCCATAAATTTTCATTAAATTCAGACCGCTCTGGAAATTTTTCTCTGGATCCGCCCCTGTAGGTTGCGACTGACTACAAAGAGATCTCAAGCATGGTCGGTTTGGCGTAATTTAATCGAGTTCTAGTTTTACTACAAAAGGTGGTTGTACCTGTGCGGTATTTTGAATATTTCAATGGGATTACGACCTGTTTTTTTGTTTATTCTGTTGTTCCTTCAGTATTTCTACTCTACGTGTTTTACCTGCTCTTAATGTTTGATTTGATTTGTTTTACCTTTTAACTGTTACTTTCTGTTTGTTTTGGTAATGTTTACTATTTGTGCTTTTATATATGTTCTTTCTGTATCCTCTATTCTGCTCTATCTGAACATTGAATTAATTTCTTGTTATTTTCGTTTTCTTTATTATGTGCTCTCTCCGGTTTCACAATTTTTAAAATAAAACCTTTTCCCCCTTTTCCCCGACCATTCTTTTATGTTTTAGCCGATACTTGAATTTTGTTGTTACAACTCAGAAATTAAGAATCAGAAATCAGAAATCAGAAATCAGAAATCAGAAATCAGAAATCAGAAATCCGAAATCAGAAATCAGAAATCAGAAATCAGAAATCAGAAATCAGCAATGAGCAATCAGAAATCAGAAATCAGAAATCAGAAATCGGAAATCAGAAATCAGAAATCAGAAATCAGACATCAGAAATCAGAAATCAGAAATCAGAAATCAGAAATCAGAAATCAGAAATCAGAAATCAGAAATCAGAAATCAGAAATCAGAAATCAGAAATCAGAAATCAGAAATCAGAAATCAGAAATCAGAAATCAGAAATCAGAAATCAGAAATCAGAAATCAGAAATCAGAAATCAGAAATCAGAAATCAGAAATCAGAAATCAGAAATCAGAAATCAGAAATCAGAAATCAGAAATCAGAAATCAGAAATCAGAAATCAGAAATCAGAAATCAGAAATCAGAAATCAGAAATCAGAAATCAGAAATCAGAAATCAGAAATCAGAAATCAGAAATCAGAAATCAGAAATCAGAAATCAGAAATCAGAAATCAGAAATCAGAAATCAGAAATCAGAAATCAGAAATCAGAAATCAGAAATCAGAAATCAGAAATCAGAAATCAGAAATCAGAAATCAGAAATCAGAAATCAGAAATCAGAAATCAGAAATCAGAAATCAGAAATCAGAAATCAGAAATCAGAAATCAGAAATCAGAAATCAGAAATCAGAAATCAGAAATCAGAAATCAGAAATCAGAAATCAGAAATCAGAAATCAGAAATCAGAAATCAGAAATCAGAAATCAGAAATCAGAAATCAGAAATCAGAAATCAGAAATCAGAAATCAGAAATCAGAAATCAGAAATCAGAAATCAGAAATCAGAAATCAGAAATCAGAAATCAGAAATCAGAAATCAGAAATCAGAAATCAGAAATCAGAAATCAGAAATCAGAAATCAGAAATCAGAAATCAGAAATCAGAAATCAGAAATCAGAAATCAGAAATCAGAAATCAGAAATCAGAAATCAGAAATCAGAAATCAGAAATCAGAAATCAGAAATCAGAAATCAGAAATCAGAAATCAGAAATCAGAAATCAGAAATCAGAAATCAGAAATCAGAAATCAGAAATCAGAAATCAGAAATCAGAAATCAGAAATCAGAAATCAGAAATCAGAAATCAGAAATCAGAAATCAGAAATCAGAAATCAGAAATCAGAAATCAGAAATCAGAAATCAGAAATCAGAAATCAGAAATCAGAAATCAGAAATCAGAAATCAGAAATCAGAAATCAGAAATCAGAAATCAGAAATCAGAAATCAGAAATCAGAAATCAGAAATCAGAAATCAGAAATCAGAAATCAGAAATCAGAAATCAGAAATCAGAAATCAGAAATCAGAAATCAGAAATCAGAAATCAGAAAACAGAAAACAGAAATCAGAAATCAGAAATCAGAAATCAGAAATCAGAAATCAGAAATCAGAAATCAGAAATCAGAAATCAGAAATCAGAAATCAGAAATCAGAAATCAGAAATCAGAAATCAGAAATCAGAAATCAGAAATCAGAAATCAGAAATCAGAAATCAGAAATCAGAAATCAGAAATCAGAAATCAGAAATCAGAAATCAGAAATCAGAAATCAGAAATCAGAAATCAGAAATCAGAAATCAGAAAGCAGAAAGCAGAAATCAGAAATCAGAAATCAGAAATCAGAAATCAGAAATCAGAAATCAGAAATCAGAAATCAAAAATCAAAAATCAGAAATCAGAAATTTCTCATTTCTAAAAAGAGTAAAGAGTAAAGAGTAAAGAGTAAAGAGTAAAGAGTAAAGAGTAAAGAGTAAAGAGTAAAGAGTAAAGAGTAAAGAGTAAAGAGTAAAGAGTAAAGAGTAAAGAGTAAAGAGTAAAGAGTAAAGAGTAAAGAGTAAAGAGTAAAGAGTAAAGAGTAAAGAGTAAAGAGTAAAGAGTAAAGAGTAAAGAGTAAAGAGTAAAGAGTAAAGAGTAAAGAGTAAAGAGTAAAGAGTAAAGAGTAAAGAGTAAAGAGTAAAGAGTAAAGAGTAAAGAGTAAAGAGTAAAGAGTAAAGAGTAAAGAGTAAAGAGTAAAGAGCAAAGAGTAAAGAGTAAAGAGTAAAGAGTAAAGAGTAAAGAGTAAAGAGGTAAAGAGCAAAGAGTAAAGAGTAAGAGGTAAAGAGTAAAGAGTAAAGAGTAAAGAGTAAAGAGTAAAGAGTAAAGAGTAAAGAGTAAAGAGTAAGAGTAAAGAGTAAAGAGTAAAGAGTAAAGAGTAAAGAGTAAAGAGTAAAGAGTAAAGAGTAAAGAGTAAAGAGTAAAGAGTAAAGAGTAAAGAGTAAAGAGTAAAGAGTAAAGAGTAAAGAGTAAAGAGTAAAGAGTAAAGAGTAAAGAGTAAAGAGTAAAGAGTAAAGAGTAAAGAGTAAAGAGTAAAGAGTAAAGAGTAAAGAGTAAAGAGTAAAGAGTAAAGAGTAAAGAGTAAAGAGTAAAGAGTAAAGAGTAAAGAGTAAAGAGTAAAGAGTAAAGAGTAAAGAGTAAAGAGTAAAGAGTAAAGAGTAAAGAGTAAAGAGTAAAGAGTAAAGAGTAAAGAGTAAAGAGTAAAGAGTAAAGAGTAAAGAGTAAAGAGTAAAGAGTAAAGAGTAAAGAGTAAAGAGTAAAGAGTAAAGAGTAAAGAGTAAAGAGTAAAGAGTAAAGAGTAAAGAGTAAAGAGTAAAGAGTAAAGAGTAAAGAGTAAAGAGTAAAGAGTAAAGAGTAAAGAGTAAAGAGTAAAGAGTAAAGAGTAAAGAGTAAAGAGTAAAGAGTAAAGAGTAAAGAGTAAAGAGTAAAGAGTAAAGAGTAAAGAGTAAAGAGTAAAGAGTAAAGAGTAAAGAGTAAAGAGTAAAGAGTAAAGAGTAAAGAGTAAAGAGTAAAGAGTAAAGAGTAAAGAGTAAAGAGTAAAGAGTAAAGAGTAAAGAGTAAAGAGTAAAGAGTAAAGAGTAAAGAGTAAAGAGTAAAGAGTAAAGAGTAAAGAGTAAAGAGTAAAGAGTAAAGAGTAAAGAGTAAAGAGTAAAGAGTAAAGAGTAAAGAGTAAAGAGTAAAGAGTAAAGAGTAAAGAGTAAAGAGTAAAGAGTAAAGAGTAAAGAGTAAAGAGTAAAGAGTAAAGAGTAAAGAGTAAAGAGTAAAGAGTAAAGAGTAAAGAGTAAAGAGTAAAGAGTAAAGAGTAAAGAGTAAAGAGTAAAGAGTAAAGAGTAAAGAGTAAAGAGTAAAGAGTAAAGAGTAAAGAGTAAAGAGTAAAGAGTAAAGAGTAAAGAGTAAAGAGTAAAGAGTAAAGAGTAAAGAGTAAAGAGTAAAGAGTAAAGAGTAAAGAGTAAAGAGTAAAGAGTAAAGAGTAAAGAGTAAAGAGTAAAGAGTAAAGAGTAAAGAGTAAAGAGTAAAGAGTAAAGAGTAAAGAGTAAAGAGTAAAGAGTAAAGAGTAAAGAGTAAAGAGTAAAGAGTAAAGAGTAAAGAGTAAAGAGTAAAGAGTAAAGAGTAAAGAGTAAAGAGTAAAGAGTAAAGAGTAAAGAGTAAAGAGTAAAGAGTAAAGAGTAAAGAGTAAAGAGTAAAGAGTAAAGAGTAAAGAGTAAAGAGTAAAGAGTAAAGAGTAAAGAGTAAAGAGTAAAGAGTAAAGAGTAAAGAGTAAAGAGTAAAGAGTAAAGAGTAAAGAGTAAAGAGTAAAGAGTAAAGAGTAAAGAGTAAAGAGTAAAGAGTAAAGAGTAAAGAGTAAAGAGTAAAGAGTAAAGAGTAAAGAGTAAAGAGTAAAGAGTAAAGAGTAAAGAGTAAAGAGTAAAGAGTAAAGAGTAAAGAGTAAAGAGTAAAGAGTAAAGAGTAAAGAGTAAAGAGTAAAGAGTAAAGAGTAAAGAGTAAAGAGTAAAGAGTAAAGAGTAAAGAGTAAAGAGTAAAGAGTAAAGAGTAAAGAGTAAAGAGTAAAGAGTAAAGAGTAAAGAGTAAAGAGTAAAGAGTAAAGAGTAAAGAGTAAAGAGTAAAGAGTAAAGAGTAAAGAGTAAAGAGTAAAGAGTAAAGAGTAAAGAGTAAAGAGTAAAGAGTAAAGAGTAAAGAGTAAAGAGTAAAGAGTAAAGAGTAAAGAGTAAAGAGTAAAGAGTAAAGAGTAAAGAGTAAAGAGTAAAGAGTAAAGAGTAAAGAGTAAAGAGTAAAGAGTAAAGAGTAAAGAGTAAAGAGTAAAGAGTAAAGAGTAAAGAGTAAAGAGTAAAGAGTAAAGAGTAAAGAGTAAAGAGTAAAGAGTAAAGAGTAAAGAGTAAAGAGTAAAGAGTAAAGAGTAAAGAGTAAAGAGTAAAGAGTAAAGAGTAAAGAGTAAAGAGTAAAGAGTAAAGAGTAAAGAGTAAAGAGTAAAGAGTAAAGAGTAAAGAGTAAAGAGTAAAGAGTAAAGAGTAAAGAGTAAAGAGTAAAGAGTAAAGAGTAAAGAGTAAAGAGTAAAGAGTAAAGAGTAAAGAGTAAAGAGTAAAGAGTAAAGAGTAAAGAGTAAAGAGTAAAGAGTAAAGAGTAAAGAGTAAAGAGTAAAGAGTAAAGAGTAAAGAGTAAAGAGTAAAGAGTAAAGAGTAAAGAGTAAAGAGTAAAGAGTAAAGAGTAAAGAGTAAAGAGTAAAGAGTAAAGAGTAAAGAGTAAAGAGTAAAGAGTAAAGAGTAAAGAGTAAAGAGTAAAGAGTAAAGAGTAAAGAGTAAAGAGTAAAGAGTAAAGAGTAAAGAGTAAAGAGTAAAGAGTAAAGAGTAAAGAGTAAAGAGTAAAGAGTAAAGAGTAAAGAGTAAAGAGTAAAGAGTAAAGAGTAAAGAGTAAAGAGTAAAGAGTAAAGAGTAAAGAGTAAAGAGTAAAGAGTAAAGAGTAAAGAGTAAAGAGTAAAGAGTAAAGAGTAAAGAGTAAAGAGTAAAGAGTAAAGAGTAAAGAGTAAAGAGTAAAGAGTAAAGAGTAAAGAGTAAAGAGTAAAGAGTAAAGAGTAAAGAGTAAAGAGTAAAGAGTAAAGAGTAAAGAGTAAAGAGTAAAGAGTAAAGAGTAAAGAGTAAAGAGTAAAGAGTAAAGAGTAAAGAGTAAAGAGTAAAGAGTAAAGAGTAAAGAGTAAAGAGTAAAGAGTAAAGAGTAAAGAGTAAAGAGTAAAGAGTAAAGAGTAAAGAGTAAAGAGTAAAGAGTAAAGAGTAAAGAGTAAAGAGTAAAGAGTAAAGAGTAAAGAGTAAAGAGTAAAGAGTAAAGAGTAAAGAGTAAAGAGTAAAGAGTAAAGAGTAAAGAGTAAAGAGTAAAGAGTAAAGAGTAAAGAGTAAAGAGTAAAGAGTAAAGAGTAAAGAGTAAAGAGTAAAGAGTAAAGAGTAAAGAGTAAAGAGTAAAGAGTAAAGAGTAAAGAGTAAAGAGTAAAGAGTAAAGAGTAAAGAGTAAAGAGTAAAGAGTAAAGAGTAAAGAGTAAAGAGTAAAGAGTAAAGAGTAAAGAGTAAAGAGTAAAGAGTAAAGAGTAAAGAGTAAAGAGTAAAGAGTAAAGAGTAAAGAGTAAAGAGTAAAGAGTAAAGAGTAAAGAGTAAAGAGTAAAGAGTAAAGAGTAAAGAGTAAAGAGTAAAGAGTAAAGAGTAAAGAGTAAAGAGTAAAGAGTAAAGAGTAAAGAGTAAAGAGTAAAGAGTAAAGAGTAAAGAGTAAAGAGTAAAGAGTAAAGAGTAAAGAGTAAAGAGTAAAGAGTAAAGAGTAAAGAGTAAAGAGTAAAGAGTAAAGAGTAAAGAGTAAAGAGTAAAGAGTAAAGAGTAAAGAGTAAAGAGTAAAGAGTAAAGAGTAAAGAGTAAAGAGTAAAGAGTAAAGAGTAAAGAGTAAAGAGTAAAGAGTAAAGAGTAAAGAGTAAAGAGTAAAGAGTAAAGAGTAAAGAGTAAAGAGTAAAGAGTAAAGAGTAAAGAGTAAAGAGTAAAGAGTAAAGAGTAAAGAGTAAAGAGTAAAGAGTAAAGAGTAAAGAGTAAAGAGTAAAGAGTAAAGAGTAAAGAGTAAAGAGTAAAGAGTAAAGAGTAAAGAGTAAAGAGTAAAGAGTAAAGAGTAAAGAGTAAAGAGTAAAGAGTAAAGAGTAAAGAGTAAAGAGTAAAGAGTAAAGAGTAAAGAGTAAAGAGTAAAGAGTAAAGAGTAAAGAGTAAAGAGTAAAGAGTAAAGAGTAAAGAGTAAAGAGTAAAGAGTAAAGAGTAAAGAGTAAAGAGTAAAGAGTAAAGAGTAAAGAGTAAAGAGTAAAGAGTAAAGAGTAAAGAGTAAAGAGTAAAGAGTAAAGAGTAAAGAGTAAAGAGTAAAGAGTAAAGAGTAAAGAGTAAAGAGTAAAGAGTAAAGAGTAAAGAGTAAAGAGTAAAGAGTAAAGAGTAAAGAGTAAAGAGTAAAGAGTAAAGAGTAAAGAGTAAAGAGTAAAGAGTAAAGAGTAAAGAGTAAAGAGTAAAGAGTAAAGAGTAAAGAGTAAAGAGTAAAGAGTAAAGAGTAAAGAGTAAAGAGTAAAGAGTAAAGAGTAAAGAGTAAAGAGTAAAGAGTAAAGAGTAAAGAGTAAAGAGTAAAGAGTAAAGAGTAAAGAGTAAAGAGTAAAGAGTAAAGAGTAAAGAGTAAAGAGTAAAGAGTAAAGAGTAAAGAGTAAAGAGTAAAGAGTAAAGAGTAAAGAGTAAAGAGTAAAGAGTAAAGAGTAAAGAGTAAAGAGTAAAGAGTAAAGAGTAAAGAGTAAAGAGTAAAGAGTAAAGAGTAAAGAGTAAAGAGTAAAGAGTAAAGAGTAAAGAGTAAAGAGTAAAGAGTAAAGAGTAAAGAGTAAAGAGTAAAGAGTAAAGAGTAAAGAGTAAAGAGTAAAGAGTAAAGAGTAAAGAGTAAAGAGTAAAGAGTAAAGAGTAAAGAGTAAAGAGTAAAGAGTAAAGAGTAAAGAGTAAAGAGTAAAGAGTAAAGAGTAAAGAGTAAAGAGTAAAGAGTAAAGAGTAAAGAGTAAAGAGTAAAGAGTAAAGAGTAAAGAGTAAAGAGTAAAGAGTAAAGAGTAAAGAGTAAAGAGTAAAGAGTGAAGAGTAAAGAGTAAAGAGTAAAGAGTAAAGAGTAAAGAGTAAAGAGTAAAGAGTAAAGAGTAAAGAGTAAAGAGTAAAGAGTAAAGAGTAAAGAGTAAAGAGTAAAGAGTAAAGAGTAAAGAGTAAAGAGTAAAGAGTAAAGAGTAAAGAGTAAAGAGTAAAGAGTAAAGAGTAAAGAGTAAAGAGTAAAGAGTAAAGATTAAAAAGTAGAAAAGGTGCTATAAATAGTAAACAGCAATTCGCTACTATCTCGATTAATTTCAGACAGTTATCAATATCCTATGTAGTCTACCAGATCATCTCCCCAAACAGCACCGATAACAAATCGATAAATGATTGATAAAAAATGACCAACTCAAGAGCCACTTCACTTCGTTTAGGGAAGATAAGCCCACTTACAGCGTTTGGGCCGACGCTACCAGCAAAAAAACATGTCGAGCAAGACAACAATCGACCAAAAACATTCAGCCCCCTCCTTTTCGACCGATTTTAGTTTCCGATGTCGTTTTATTTTATTTATTCACATATATCACATCCCGCTCGGAAAAAACACCCCTCGTAAAAGTTCGAGAGCATCACAATTTCCCATGTCCCTGTGATGCCTCCGAATCCACATCCAACAAGTGCCCCCTGCCAAATGAAGGCGCTGGCAGCACTCGGCGGATTGGTGTAATAGGGCGGATAAAAAACGACCCCCGCCCTGTTGCCTGTTGTACACGGTATTTGACTGATTGATTGCCAGTAATAAAAAGGCAAAAAGACGTATTACCGAAGATTGCCGGGACACAGCAGGACAGCATGTGTCCCCGTGTCGGTCCTTCAATCACTTGTTGCTAATTAAATTCTAAGCTTTCCCCGGTTTAACTGAGGGGAAATTATTCCGATTTGGGAATGTACCCCGTGCCGGTGTAGATTTTAGAGCTAACAAATGTGGCAGCTTTAACGGCAATTAATTGCATTTCTAGAGCAGCGATGAACTCTAGCTTGCTCTGTGCTAGAAGAGGTCCAGGTGGCAACACCGGTAATTACGGCCGTAATCCACTTAGGTCATCTCGGTGTTCCATTCCCTGTTACAACGCGATCTTGTGCTCATTTGTTTCGTCTCGGCCCGGTTCGGGGGCTCTGAACTCGGGAGATGAATTTCGCAAATTAATTTGATAACCGTAAGACACGGCGGTCGTCACAGACAAGCGGACTTGATTAGTAAGTTTGTTATTTGAGACGATTCAGAAGCTAATCTTGTACATCAAATGAAGTTTAATAAGTATTCGCATAATCTTTTGCTACCTAGTTTATCCATGGATTCAAAAGGTGCAGTCCGCATTTGTGGACCAGAACAACGGATCGCGCCTCCCAAAGCGCATCGCGTTTTGCACCTTAATTAATTTCCTCCCGCAGTTCGCCTCGTTCAATCTCGATCGGTTATTTGGATTAGGTGTTCGACAATTTCTTCAGCGACTGCGACTGGCAAGTTCGAATCTGGCCGGAGCTGACAATGAGGTGCGAAAATGGGAATCCAATGCAATGCAATGGAGGGGACAGAACTATATAGTAATTATTGTGGTGAACTTTGCAAGTGAGGGGGCACTTTAAAAGGTTAACTAATTAAACCGTTTTGTCGCGGGAAGTGGATCGCGTTGTGCAGTTATTTGGGTGGCTCCGATCACGAACCGACCGCGCCGCCGATGCCACTCAAGGTGAGAGTCAACTGGATCTGGTGGGTAAAATTCCTCATCTTTAGCTCTGCTTGGTGCGAGGAAATATGGGGTCACTGATCCAGTAGGCTTTGCCTACAGTAAACCAATAGCAATTGGTAATCGGATATAATTTTTCTACCTTGGCGTCATCACAGCATCCAGTAGGCCATTTGTGATGTGTCCACTTGAATCATTATTGTCGCATTGCGCGAAGTGCTATCAGTTTTGCCCAAGTCGTGCATCAGTGGTGGATAGGCTGTTTCTTGTATGGCATGGACCACCTCGTCTTTTATCGCGAGACAATGATCAACGAGTGACGCAAGATTATGCGAATAGAGGCTTCAGGCTGGTAGGTACCTATTTGTATGAAGGATTTGATAGGTGTCAAATGTTTTTGCTACTTGTATTTCTAAAGTGGAGTCATTTAGAAAGATTGCCGTGATAAGATTGTGTGATTCTTTCGACGAGGATAATTTTTCTGTCAATATAACTAGCACTGAAGCAGATTAAGTGTCAGCTATTCATTGTCAGTGCTAACTGATGGTGTTGAAGTTCGCGGTTTGTGTGTTCCTCAACTCAATATGCAAGTTTCATCATTATCTTCATGATGACGCTCATGAATATTACACATCATTTGCTCTGCTCTTAACCACTTATGTCTTGTTGACAGTCATTTTTCACTCATTGCCGAGAGGATGAATTGTAGAATCACCGGTAAGCAATTCTGATTGGTCAGTCTTTTCCATAAAAATGTAGTTAATTATCGTTTTGTGAGGCAAAATCTTCTTGTAAGAAAGATGCATAAACTAAAAAGAATTTGTGGCTGTCGCCCACCAGGAGGTTGATAACAGTCTATCTTTCTCCGGACAAACAAAACCAGTCTACAGGTTGTATGGCGTCCGACGGATTGAAGTATCTCAGTATTGATCCCGTTGGTGCTGTTTCCTAGGGTTACCAACCGTCCTTATTTTAAAGGACATGTCCTTATTTTCGAGGTTTTTGGAAAGCGTCCTTATTTTACTTCAAATGTCCTTATTTTTAGTCCCAAACTTTGGCATATACAGGGTGATTCAACATGATGGTTTTTAACAGGGTATGTCATGTTATTGCAGTTTAGTATTGTTTGCTCACCATTTTCAAATTATTCAACTATGTTTCGAAAATCAGCGATCAGTAAGAAATGTGTTTCGTGCACTCCTACCCAGAGTTAAAAATAATCGAAGCTCTTTTTTGACGGCTGAAAATGAGCCTGTTGCGACTCGCGGTGAATAGAAAAAATATTCATTCAACTATCCGTCTTATTCATTCAGTTGATTATCGTACAATATATTCATTACACTTATTATCTAGGAAAATGTTTTCAAATGCCGATAAAGCATATGAAACAACAAACATCATCGCTTACATTGTGCCAGGGTCTACTTTGATGCGTTTGAGTCGTTGCTGCACGGTCGCTTCGTGTAATAATCGGAGCCGAATGAAAACCTGCATGGATGAATGGGCGGTTTGTTCGTTCGACGTTTTCAACTGCGTCATTGAATATTGAAAATGAATGCGGTTGAATATGATCAATCTTCATTCAATGAATTTGAATATTTTTAACTCTGCTCCTACCATAATATGGTCGACATAATCGGCCAACTGACTCCACTATTCACCATACAATCAAAGAGTAAAAGTTGCAGTTCTCGTTATTGGATGATTAGCGAACAAATCGACCACATCCAGTACGCATTGAAGAAAACATAGGGGTGGTGACATTCCCATTGGAAACCAACATTACTCGACTAATTAGCCAGATACCACTTGAAATACTCGAATCCGTTATCAAAAATTGGACCAGTCGAATGGATTACCTCAAGCGCCAACATGGTCAACATTTAAAAGAAATTGTTTTCAAACATTAAATGGCAAAAAATGTTCTTTCGATTGACAAATAAACATTTCGCGATTTACTCCATTTTTCAAATTTTTGCGAGATCAAAAAACGTCATGATGATTCACCCTGTATTAAATTATTCAGATCAACTTTATTGCAAGAGAATCAATTTCAATTGTCATTTTCAAATACCTCCAGCGATTGTTTTTGTTAATGCATACTCTCTGCGACTCATTCCAACCAAAAGTTTTTACTTAGAAGTAACCAAAATTTGTCGGATAACTCGATATGAGGTTTGACCAAAGTGGTTATCTTCGTTCAATATACACCATACCAATTTGTCTCGATCAAGATTCAACGTCCCAGTTCAACTGCTGGAAAATAAACCAGAATCCCGACTTTTTCAGAATTCTGGCTCAAGTGACAACTGATTCAGGCTCCAATTCCGAATAGATTTGGCAGGGATGTCCTTAATTTGCTCTCAGTACAATTGGTAACCCTAAAAGTTTCCATGTCGAAAAATTATCATCGAACTGATGGAATACTTAAGGGGTTACATATCTTTTCGCGAGAAAAATGTGAACGATTTTTGCCGATAAAAATCGATGACCGTCCATACCAAATTTGCTAGCGGTGATGACAATACAGCAATAAAAATATATTTACATATTTATGGCTTTTTCCCCGAAACCTGCTTTTATTTAAGAGACTTGATCTCGCTGGAAGTCCAATCGATGAACTCGAATCCCAAAACTTAAACAATTCCATTAGTATATGAGTATTCCTCGCACCATAACCATTGATTGAGCAAATAATTTTTTTTTCCTACATATGGGAACGTTTTTTTTGGTCCAGTGTACTCCTACCGATTAGTTGTTTACAAACATCGCTCCAACTATTTTTACTTTTTGGCGAGATTTGTGAAGTTTTTATCGTTGTCTGTCGTGTTAATCGACTGAGAATTCGACGTCAACATTTCATAAGGCATTACATACAATATGCTCATGTTGAGAAAATGGCGTCTGAAAAATTACCTCGTACTTTATATTTCCATTTATGAACAGGAGCTTGATTTAAGGACCAAACAACTGAATGCCGTGTTTAATTAACCATTTTTTTCGAATAATATACCAGATTTATTAAAAAAATTGTATTTTGAAAGATTTTTGCAGATAAATGTTTTGGTTCCTTTTGAAA
Organism: Topomyia yanbarensis; assembly: GCF_030247195.1. Classification (NCBI taxonomy): domain Eukaryota; kingdom Metazoa; phylum Arthropoda; class Insecta; order Diptera; family Culicidae; genus Topomyia; species Topomyia yanbarensis. The sequence goes on from NC_080671.1 coordinate 420,727,219, forward strand.
CATCGCACTGGTTTTGTGCCCTCTCCCATAATCCCTTTTCGGCGAGACGTTAGCTTATAGTGCGTGCGGGTGAGCCCTTTTGTTTACAGCAAATGATTATGTGACGTTTATTTTGATCCCTTTCTTGGTGTTGCGATGTTTTTGTTCCCTTTTCAAGTATAGTCTTTTTCATTAAGAAAAGGGCCCATAAACAAATTTTTCCGTTCTGTTGTTTGGTGTATATGAACCGTTAATTTTTGAGGGGAAGTGAAAGGGAACATAAACAAAACAAGTTATTTTGCTTATGTGCCTTTTCGATAATCTATTATTTCGCCAGCAGCCTGGCTTCAGAATCGGCTTATTTAAGGTATGTATAAAGCTTAGTTAGTGTCCATTTGAAGTAAGTATTAACCGGAATTGTTTACGTTTTGTTTATCGGCCCATTTGAAATGTTCTCGTCGAATTTTGTTTTTAACATTGTTATTGTGCAGTGTGAAAGTGTCTCCTGTTTGACGTTTTCTAGTATTCTCAACTACTTTATCCAGTGGCGTAGCCAGAAATTTGGTTTGGAGGGGGTTTTGATGAAAATCGCAAAATTTTTGAAAAAATGCTAAAATTTGATATGAGTTTGATAAATTATTGAAAACTCAAAAACATAAGTAGTCTAACAGATGTCATTCCAGTCTACAAACAAACAAGGATCAACATGGAACAGTTTTCAAACCTCTATAGATTATTTTCTTGTATAATATGTCAATGAAGTCAAAAATTGCGATCTTTTAAAGTGGGATAAATGATCTAAAAAATTTTCAACGTTCAAGATCACCTAATATAATAATCCTTGACTTTGAAGGTTTGACAACTTCGGGAAGTTATCAACATAAAACAGCGCCTGCTTTGATATAGAAATATTAGTGATTAACTCTCATAGAGATAATTATGGTGAAATTATTTTTCAAAAATATTAAGAGACATGGTGCCTTCAGCAAAGTTTTTGATAATGTCATTTCAAACAATTTTGTTGAAAATATGAAGGCTACATGAATTCAACATATAGGGATTTAAATGGACTGGGCCTGCTATATTTCTTCTTAGTGAAGAAAAATTTAGGTGAAAACTATTTTTTTCTGCGCTACGGATAAAATTGTTTGAAACAATCATTGCGAGTTGAGAACACAAAACCTATAACTAAATTATGGATGGATGGAACTGAAACTTGCGTTTCGATTTCATCTCATCAGAATCCAACACTAACTTGGTGGGCGGACTAAGCTTGCGCCGAATTGATGCTAGCTCCTGAAAATGGAATCACTCTTTGTGTTTTTGAGTCCTTTTAATATCTGGGAATTATTTGTTTTATATCCAGTTCCCTTATTTTTTTTGTAAGCTTCAAAGGCACCTTGAACGCAATGTGAATTTATTATTTAATTACCGCAGAAGAGATTTATCAAATACAGTAATTTCAGAATAGCTTGTTGTAAAGGTTTTCTACTACTATATTTCGATACTCTGAATATGTGGGATATTTATGTCTTTGACAAAGTTGTTTGAAATAGCACTTTCGAAAACTTTGCTGGAGACATTCAGTCTCGACCCAAATTTGGTTGAAGAGTAATTCTTGTCTATAATTACTTCTAGGAGGATTAACCGTCAAAATTATTCTATCAGCAGATGAACAGTTTTACGTTTTGAAATTCTTCAATGTTACTTAACATCGAAATTTGGCAGTTTCGAATGAATGTGATCGTGACCGTTAAAAATTTATCGAGCATTAATTTTACTTTTCTTCGTTAGTCAACCTCACAACTTGCAGTACTAGTACGTAGCACACAAAATTTTAGTACGCTATTCATTGCATCCTGCTAAGAGGCTATTCATATAGTTGATAATACAACAAAAATCCAATGCTCATAAAACCGATCCTGACCTGCTAGAGACAAAATTACATAAGCTTTCAACTAGTTTCTGAAATGTTATTTTTGTTGTTAACCATATTGAATTGTTGTCTAAACTCTACACAATCTAAAAAAAATACATTTTCAGCAAATGTTGAAATGTATGTAAGTTTTCGATAAACAAGCCTATGTTTTATATGCAATCAACCTATTCAAATTTGGATTCCCATTCGAAAAATTGTCTCTAATCCATATTTTGAAGCATCTTTCCAAAAATGAGCTCAAAATAATTCAGACAGTTATTTTATTTTACATTGAAGTAATTTGACAACTATGGGATTTTGGCTAAGAGATAAGTTACAAGATCCCCTTCCCACAATTTTCCAAAAGTTCTCAAGACGCTTTAAACACAGTTCTCAACGTAGTGATCAGAGAATATTTTTCCAAAAATATTTTGTGGAATATTAAATTAAATTCGTCAGCATCAATTTTTTTTCAATCCAATTAATTTTGGTTGGAGGAGGGGGGGGGGGGGTTTAACCCCCAACCCCCCCCCCCCCCTGCCTACGCCACTGACTTTATCGACCGCCATGTGCCAATACGAACAATTAGTACCGATGAACACCCTCCCTGGCAATCAACCGTCCTTAGACGTTTAAAATCTGCCAAACGAGCTGCAATTAAAAAATTCTCGAAGCATAGGACACTTGCATTACGAAATCACTACTTTCAACTCAACCACGAATACAAACAATAAAGCAGACGCGCCTTTTTTAGACACCAGCGAAACGTCGAGCGTCAACTGAAATCCAAGCCCAAGTCGTTCTGGAAGTATGTTAACGAGCAGCGAAAAGAATCTGGTTTGCCATCTTGTATGTCGTTCAATGGAGTTTTAGGCTCCGACACTAAGGAAATTTGCCAACTGTTCTCCGACAAATTTTCAAGCGTTTTTTCCAACGAGCGCCTGTCACCACAACAAGTCGCTGCCGCCGCTAATTTAACTCCTTCTCTAGGACGAACCATCAACCGAATTTGTGTCGATAATGCTGCCATTCTTGCAGCAAATGCCAAACTGTAAGCATCTTGTTCCCCGGGTCCAGATGGTGTTCCCTCGATTTTTGTGAAAAAGTGCACCAGCAGCCTTCTTGAACCACTTCGGCGAGTCTTCGAGCTATCACTCACTACTGGTAAATTCCCTTCCTGCTGGAAAGCAGCGCACATGTTTCCAGTTCGTAAAAAAGGAAACAAATCGAACATTGACAATTATCGGGGAATCTCGTGTTTCAGTGCTATATCAAACCTGTTCGAGCTGGTTGTGTTAGATCCTGTTTTCTTTCACTGCAAACACTACATTGCAGATGACCAACACGGTTTCATGCCTAAACGATCGACAACGACAAACCTGCTCTCGTTCACAACATATGTAATGGATGGATTCGCTGACGGATTGTAAACCGATGCTATTTACATGGATCTATCTGCGGCCTTCGACAAAATCAACCATGGTATCGCAATAGCGAAGCTGGACAAACTCGGCATTCATGGACAACTTCTGCACTGGTTCCGTTCCTACCTCGATGGAAGGCAACTCCAAATCAGCATTAAGGACTGTCTATCTGCACCATTCTTCACTACATCCGGCATACCACAAGGAAGCCATCTCGGTCCAGTAATATTCCTCCTCTATTTTAATGACGTCAATATCACATTACAAGGACCCCGCCTTTCTTTCGCCGACGACATGAAAATTTTTCAACAAATACGGGATAAAACCGATGCCGAGCTTCTTCAGAGGGAACTGGACAGCTTTAGGTTTTGAACCCGAGCAAATGCTCAATCGTTACGTTCACGCGGAAACGCCATCCGACTCAGTTTAACTACCATTTCTTCGGCTCGAGCATTCCAAGACACTCTCACATTAAAGATCTCGGAGTCATCATGGATTCGGCATTAACATTCAAACCACATACGTCATACATCGTGGATAAGGCATCACGACAGCTTGGGTTCATCTTCCGAATAGCGAAAAACTTCAGGGACGTATATTGTCTTAAATCGCTTTACTGCGCGTTGGTCCGCTCAACGTTAGAATATTGTTCAGCTGTTTGGAATCCGCACTACCAGAACGGGATTGACAGAATCGAGGCTGTCCAACGCAGGTTCATACGCTTCGCCCTTCGTCATCTCCCATGGCGAAACAGATTTCAGCTGCCGAGCTATGAAAACCGTTGCCAGCTTATACACTTCGATACACTCAGCATTCGGAGGGACTGCTCTCGAGCCCTGTTCGTCTCGGACTTATTCTCCGCCAGAGTGGATTGCCCTACAATCCTCGGACGTCTGGATCTTCAAACCCGCGTTCGAGCTCTACGTAATAACTCTCTTCTGCGAGTTCCGTTCAGCAGAACCAACTATGGTTGCCAGAGCGCTGTTACTGGACTCCAGCGAATTTTTAACAGTGTGACGACGGCCTTTGACTTCAACCGGACGCGGAATGCGATAAAAGCGAAAATATTGGCAATTTTAAAATGTAATTAGCTTAAGCAATCACCAATGAGGCCAAGGGGCCTATTGGTGAAGGTAATAAACATAAACATAAACGTTTTTCCCAAAAAGTGATGATTTGGGATCTAAAAACTGTTACAAAAATTCCAATCAAACATAAAATTTATGCATAAAAAGAAATAGTTGCGAGGCGAGAAAAATTAATTACGAACAATTGCAAAAACAGAAGAAAATCGATTGAGTAGTTTTCTGGCAATCGTGATCACAGAAAAACCATTTTTGGAAAAACGACATTTCTAGATAATCCAGTTTGAAATTTCAAGTTACCACTGCTCTTGGTCAACGAGGCGCGCTTCGAAGCGCTGTAACTCGGATCTCTATGTAAATCTGGAAAAATATTTTCAAGAAGCTGTACTTTCAGATAATAAAATACATTTTTTTCGATTGTTTGTAAAATAAAAAGATACGTAACCCCTTAAGAAGCACATATCTACATATACTTAACCGTTATGTATGCAACAACAAAAACCCTTAACAGGCCAACGTGGGTACCCGGTTACCCACAAATTGAAATGCTCATAACTATGTCTTCCTTTATCCGATTTGGACGCTTTTAGATTTTTTGGATTCTGGAACTCGTCCACTTTTCGGTTTGAAATTGAACCGGATGAATGGATCTGGAGCTTAGTAATCCGGATTTTCCGGGATAATGTTCCAGTACTAGGGCATGATTTGTAAATTTTAATAATGTCCTAGCAATATGAGTATCGAAACTTTTCAAATTGTCTCGGAAGCCTGTTATTTATTGTTACGGGACCCAATGGTGATCTAAAAAATGGAATTGGAATGGAATGGCCAGTCACGGCCCCACGGGAACCTGCTCCGGAATGTCCGTTCCGGGGTCAAATCACCAAATTCCAAGAATTTTGATACCCATATTGCTAGTATTCCATTGAAGTGCACAAATAGTATCCCAGTACTGGAACCTGCTTCCGGGAATCCGGATTCCCGGGAACCGAATGAAGGAACCCGATTGATTTTTACCAAGTCCCGAATTCAAAACACCCAAAAGCATCAAAATCGGTTGGAAATTACCTTAGTTATTGGCATTTCAGTTTTGTGGGTACCCGGGTACCCACGTCGGCCTATTACGAAGTAAAAAAAAATTAGGAGCCCCTCCTAACTCCCCCCCTTACTATATCAACAATATTATTAACTCAAAAGCTTGACTTAGTGATGTTCTAAGATGTCACAAAGTTTCAATTTCCAGCTATAGATAAAACATAGGAATTTCATTAATTGAAACCTAAAAAGGTACCCGGGTACCGCGTCGGATACATAACGGTTAATGAAGCAAGTCGACCAATATTTGCACGATCTGGCAGAGGAGAGGTGTTAGATGTAACTCTCTGTTCTGACGGCATTACGCGTGTGTTAGCAAACTGGTTCGTACCCAACGAGCTCGAGCCGTCGTTATCTGATCATTAGTGCATTGTCTTTGATCATTTAAACGTCTAGATGTAGCTAGGTCCGTAGCGTGCGGTTGGTCGGGCCAAGGGCGCCAGCCCAAGGGAGGCGCTTAGATCTTGATCTGCTTTATTGAACAAGTGAAACCATATAAAATATATTAGAATTAGTGTGCCATTTTCAGGTAAACACAAAATCCGAAAATTAGACTGAAAAATAACCAATGTTAACCGCAAAGAGGCTCAAAATTGAGAATCCACCAAAGGCGACAAGAAGTTCCACTAAAGGTCACCCGATGCGAGTTTGTAGGAACATACTATTTTGCCCCGTCTTGGGAGATCCGAGTAGGCTCTGGTGAGAGATGGACGTGAGTTTTCAACTGTCGCGTTTTTTCACGAGCAAAAATTTCCGTCGAATAAATGCAGGATAGTTTTAAAAGTGGTGCATGGAGCTATACTAGCTAGTGAATAACCACCGGAACACAGTGGTCAAGTCGCCTGTGTGTGAATACTCGAGATCCTTCGATGGCTTATCAGTGATAATGGCAGGTTCTGCTGCCACCTTATTGGCAATAGAAGAGGAAAGGGTGACTGGCCCAGGGCCACACTTAGACCCGATGCGATTACAGTGTGCAACACTGATAGTGGAGAGCTCCCACACAGCAGCAGTAGTGGCAGTTTGCAGCTATCATATCGTCTTCAAAGTCTTCATTGGCACGGAGCATCCAGTCACAATCGACGCCGACACGACAGCAAGAGCAATGGTGATGGCACTATTAAATACTATGCTGGCTTTTGTCGGCTCCAACAGATATGCCGGCTCTGGTGTTTCGTCGCCAGACATGGTCCCTTCCAAAGCATCTAGGCAGTTGCCGACAAAATGAAAGGGATGACACACACCAAAACTGCCTTAGGAATCGAAACAAGGAGGATGTCTCTTTGAAGTAGGAATTTCTTAGTCTCCACATTTACCATCGGTGAGCTCGTTCTGATTATTTTAATATGCAAATATATAGTAATATTTATTGATATCTAACCCTTCCCAAAATTTGACGTGAACTTGATTACGTGCTTCTGCAGTATTTCTCTCAAAAGTCATACCTACCAATAGTATGCCAACAAAATAGTGAATAAATCAAAACTCGCAGGATTGAAATTAGAATCACTTTTCATTAGATTATTAAATGAGTGAAAATATTTTGCGTGCTTTAGGCGTTTTTGTCTTTATGTTTAGTCAATTTTCTCTATCATTTCATCAATTTACTCTATCATTATTTCAGAGAGCGAGTAAAGGCGCTATAACCTGGCTCATTAGCCATGACAGGGCTAAATACCTCTGTCCCATCCCAGGAATCAAGTGACATTAACCCTCTTAGCAAAGTCACTCCCAACGATTTATGAAACTCCCATCAAATTGAAACGGTTATGTACGGTTGTCCACGTTTCTTCCTTATTCAAGGTTCAAAATAATCCGTTGATTAAATTATTAATTGAATGAATAATTTGATTACCGTATAAGTTTGAATCATCTTTTTTGTACGCTGCACAGTTGGCTTGGCCGCTTTAATGCTTGTGTCATATTCAATATGTGCCACAAACATGTATAATGACAAGAAAAATTGTGGACGATCGTCCACAATTTTCCAGGATCCCTACATGTATTGGCTGTGTATGTGTAGACTAGACTAGACTAGACTAGACATACTATTTTGCCCCGTCTTGTGCGGTTGCCATTCAAAATCTTCGCTCACTGAAGCAAGAGATCCTTTAAACAGCTGATTACATGCTTCAGTAGATCCACACATAAAAACTCGAATTGGTGACCACACCGTCAATCTCAACTTCGTGGGTGGGCATGTAGGCGCGTAGTCTTTCATAAAATACTTGTTGTCAGTAATGCCAATTGCATTTTTTGACAAGGTATCACAAATCTGAGAATATCTAGGCGAAATTTCCAGATACCTTACGGACGATCTTTGATTCGAAAGTACACCAGATATATAGTCCGACAGAGTTCAATGAATATTATTTTGAATAAGAAGCCGGAGTCTTTGATGATGAATCTGCTTAGTAAACCGATCTGTACTTACAGTCTCCCGGAAAAATACTCCGTCCGTCACCTTCAAACACCTAGCGTCAAATGACTTCGCAAAGTCTCGCGAGAAAATGCTCCGTCTGTCACATCGCAAAAATGAAATTGCAGACAAATTTGCAGAAAACTTATATTTAAAATTTCACAAAACTTTAGTGGACTGTTAATGCTCCATATTGATGGCTTTACCCAAAATTACCAATGAAATTTCAGCTCCATTTTTTTTAAATTATTGTTATTGTGTTTTTCGAAATTGCTTAAAAATCAATTAAAATTTCTCCGAGCGATGTGCTAATTCTGCTCAATTTTGCATCGGTGCGTTTGAAATAAGATGACCGTCTTAACGGTCTTTATATTGTAAATAAAATGATGGTTAGTTTCAGTTCCTTTCAATAATGATTCCAATGAGTGAGAGATTCAGAAGAGAACCGTCTTAGTGTTGTCAATTCATTGGAGTGAGCACCGTAACTGAATAAGCATTGCTTACTGTTTTGACTGCCAACCGTTTCATTTTCTTTTGTATAGCAGGTTTACCATCAGTACCATGATGGAGCTCAGCATTAGCTGTAGCACTCCCTTGCGGTCCTACTGTGTAATAGTTCAATTTTGAATGAGTGGTAGCACAAAAATTGGATATACTTGTTTGGATATTGGTAGAATATAAATTCTCATTCTTTTTTCTGTTGTTTTTATGGGGCTGGATTTTCATAATTGTTGTTCGCGGGCTGTTTGCTGGGAAGTTCTGAGAACCAAGCCGATTACAGAGAAAATATAGCAGTATTTTTTGCAGTATCTGCTACCGATCTCTGTAATTTCTAATGAAAAAGGATTATAAACTGAACTATGGCTTCCAAAGGGTAACGGCGAAAGTTTATAAACCTAACGTCTGTTTAAGTCAAATTTGCATGTCAATCTTTTTTCAGGGGTGTTGCCGTCATGTTATCTAAATATGCCCGCGTGGATGTTGTTATATCCGCTCATCGTGAAGTGTCTTTTATTCATTGTGAAGTGAAGTGAAGTGAAGAATAGGGGAGACGGGGCTAGGTTTCGGTTGGGGTAAGTTGGCGGAATCCCTTTTTCTCTGTTTCTTTTAAGCTGCCTCCCCTTGTGTACCTCAAGTTATGTGAAACCCGTTATCCAATGTGGCTTTGTTGCAAAACGATTTGTTTGGTGGAAGTTGTGACTGATATTGTGTTTTAGAGCATACCAAGTAAATTTTCTAAATTTTAAATACTTTGCGTTATTGCGGGTGATTTTCAATCTTTTTCCCGACTGATTATATTTTTCGATAGCGCGTTTAAAGAGCTTTCAGTATCCGTATAGATATACCCCGGGGCCGGGGTAAGTTGGCGCGTTTTCCGCGTCAGATATTTTTGTCTCTAAAAATGGAGACAATGCATCAAGCACTTAAAAAAACTCAGAACACCGCCAACTAGCCCTGGTCTCCCCTACTTCTATATTGTCTAAGTTCCCTGTGTCGTTATTTTCCTTATACCTCCTCATCACTTCTCCAACCCTTCTCATCAGGAAAATGATGAAAAACAAATTACGGCAAGGCACAAATCTCCCATCAACATGTGGAACGTGCCATTTGAGCCAGTCGCTACTGATTCCTGATTCTAGTGTGTACACGGAAACGAAAAACTACCTAAAATTGAGTTCCTTTGACTCAATCTCGTGGTATCGTGGGGGAACTTAAAATTAGGTAAACCGTGTTGAAGGTAGTTTCCATTTAACCACGGCAAAAATTACAACTCATTGATAGGTTTTTTATACTCAAATTTAAGTTGAATTTACCTAATTTTGAGTTCAACCCAAACAACTCAAAAGTACCTTCCTCCACGGAAGACCTCGAATGAGTCGAATCTCTCTTTTTGTTTTTGACAACACTAATAAGTGCGAAAGCGACGCACAACTCAAAAGTAAGTTAAAAGAACTTATTCTGCAGGTTGTTTTATTTAACCGTGTAGTTGTCTCTTTGACAGATATTTTTGACTCATAGTCGACTCGATGTATTGTAGAATCGCCGGCAAGCAATTGTGATGTGTCAGTCTGTTCATGAAAAGGAAGTTAATTTTTTGATTTTGAGGCAAAAGTCTTCTTGTAACAAAGTGCATAACCAACAGAGAATTAGGTATTCTATGTAACGTGGGTACGATTATACTGTTTTTGCACTTTTGAGTGTTAGCTTCTTCCTTCAGCGAAAAATTGTTAAATTTGTGGAGCGTTGGTATGGCTGGTTGGCATTTATGATTTTTTTTAAGTTTGAGGGTACCTGGGTACTAAGTCGGCCTGCTAAGGGATAAAGAAATGTAGAAGCCCTTTCTTGTGCACTCTCTTACAGTACCATCAATTTTGTTTCGCCACATGTTATGCTTAGTGATGTTCTATGATCAATTTCTAGCCTGGGGAAGAACATTGGAATGTCACGGGTTATTATCAGAAAAGTTACTCGGGTAAAAAAATATTTTTATAATACAGGGGAATGAATGACATGGGTTGAGCCACGGATCATTCAAGCAGAAAAAACATCAGTTAATATTAGAGAGCAAAATGTTAGTTTGAGTTCGTTGGAATTAAAAATTAGTTCCCTTCACTTGGACCCAGCGAGACAGTTTTCTAGTGCACATCAATCTCACGACACGAACACCGTTGGGAAAACTTGGGCAGATGTTCCTCTAAAAATCTTTCTTGACGTTGTCCACTGCTCCATATTTTTTTTATTTGATTATAGAGGTTTTAATCTTAGGGTCATTCGCCTCTTTTCGGGTTAGAGGAATCTCTTTTTGGAAAAATCTTTAACTCTATGTGCGGGGTTGGGAATCGAACCCAGGTGAGCTGCGTACAAAGCAATTGATTTACCAACTACGCTATGCCCGTCCCCTGCTCCATATTTGGACATTAAATGCATAATACAGCTATCATTGGCACGCAGTGCCAGATCATGTAGTCGTATTTTTATTGTGTCATCGACTACACGTACGGGGATGCCGTATCTAACATTGCTACATTCGACGCACTGTTACGTCTTGTTGAACGAAGGAACTGATTTTGTTTGATTAATGGCAGGACCATGCAACATATGGCATGCATAATCAGTACACTACGAAGTTTTAGAGTTAAGTTAATAATTATTCCACTTCTTGACAGGACATTTTGAAATGTCTACAGTAACAGAGTATACCTGCAAAGGAGCCCCTTTCTGCTTTGGACCGTTTTTTATTTATATGCACATTCAAAACAGTAAATAGAAGCAACGATATTTTGCTATTGCAGAAGAGAAAAAGCAACGGTGGTAGATTTAATTGTATGTTTTGTTGGTAGCGATTGAACCATTTTCAGCTACTGTTCTGGGCAAGATGATAAGGTAAACTGCGACATCGCTGTTGCAGAATAAGTTAACCGTAGGATAATTTTGTTTGATATTTGCACTTGCGGATAATGATATGAGTGCTGCATTCCTTGTATGATGGAACTGAATAAAGTTTCACACTCAATGAGGAATAAGTCAAATGACAAATTGCAAAAATCCGCCTGGGTTCCTTAAAATTGAGTTGCGTATTATGCCCTGTGCTACTATCGGTTTGTTATCACTTCGATGAAATTCCTTGGTTCTTTAATTAGCTTTTTTGGTTCAACTCAAATTATCTATCTAAATTACATCACCGAGTTAGACAGGCCCGTAGCCAGGATTTTGTTTCGGGAGGGGCTTAAAAATTATTGCATAAATGTATTAATTCTGATGACTTGAAACAATCACTGGAAACTGAACGTAATTATGAAAAGTTCTTAGTGAAAACAATTCCAAAAATAAGACAATAGACACTAAAAACTCTAATAATATGTTGCCTGTTACAAGAAAGGCTATAGTGCATCGACGAATTAAATTTGATTATTTTTGATTTACAAGTTAGAAATTTCTCTAGTTACAAAAATGAATAGTCAAGAGCTCAAAGTATTAAGGGCTGCTTGAAAATGCTACGCTGCATGCTACGCTGCTTGAAAATGCTACACATTCGATACACCTTTACAATTTGTAGAAGACGCGAAATTGGAATGAGTAGAAAAATATCCAAAAACCCGTCTCATGAAACTTTACACGCATTTGCTAATCAGAAGAACGAAACCAACGTCAAGTTTGTCCCCATGAATAGGAATATATCAGTGTGAAATCAAAGTTTACCGTTGCAAAGAATGTCCGAACAAAGTGAATGTCGAAATTTGCTTCAAATCTTCTGATAAGGCAGGCGATTTGTAGATGCAGAAAATAGGTTCAACTCCTATTTTCATGATCAGGTTTCTTTCTACTATTACTAGCTCTTTGACTTCATCCGAAGTTTGCGTTAACTCGACTTTATGAAATTTTCAATTTAAATGATACTGATCATGTCGTAATCAAAACAATCCTGAAAAAAACACATGTTTTTTTCATTTGACTCTCATAGGTAATGGGTTAAAGACTATCTTCGACAACATTATCAGGCAACTCAGAATAACTATCTTTTTATCTATTTAAGTTGATTCTTTTTAGGTACTTTTTATATCATTGTACTTATGAATTAAAAATATCGTAGACTGATTTTCCTAGATCCCTAAAACTATAGTAAAAGTCAAAATGTAAAGTGAGTGCAAAAACTACTTATTTCACTACAAAGCAAGAATGCCTTAGCTCTATTGACTTTTGACAATCTTGCAAAACCGTTGTAACTTGAGAAGATTACCTAGATTAAGTAAATATTATATTTGAACATTTTGGTTTTATTTATTTATTTGAAGGTTTTATTTCGGAATTCGTGGGGTTTTGGACAATGTCAAATATATATTTCAATGATTTAATCTACTAATGGAAACTACCCAGAATTTAATCTACTGAGCGAAACTGCTCAGAATCTATTCACAAATCGAAAGAAAATTACTTAGCACTGATTACTCAATGCTTCTAATTTACATAAAATTTGGTAAATATAACATTGATGACACCACCAAAATAACTAGAGACTATAAACATAGATAATAATTTCAGCATCACTTGCTTCCGACACATGGAAGAGAACACATCGCACTTGCACCTAATTTGCCGAGGCTTTCTTTTAGAGTTGTCTGTTTTAAATTACAGCAAATTATCCGTTTCCTGTAAAACTTTTGCAAAACTCTTTGCCAATTCATTAAACAAATATGAACACTAATCTGTTTAGTAATAGGTTTGTTTGTGAATAAAAATAATTAGCTCTTGATTTTTTTCAATCATCATCAAGATTGGAAGAGATGTATGATTTCTTGAAGAAAGTTGTAATGTTTGTCTGATTACATGTTTGTTTTATAACTATTTGGGAAAAAGTTTCAATTAAAGTTGTTGCACCTAACGCAACGAAGACGAAATGAGAAGATCAGAGCACAATTCGGAAAGAACTCGTGTTGAGTGTATAGTAAAGATAGAAGAGTGATCTTGAGTCGATTTAGATTGGTTGATTTTTTCCTCTCTTTGCTCTCTTATTTAAGATTATCTCTCTCATTTTATTCCATGACGAGCAAAAACGGAACGAAAGACTGTCACATACTTAAGACATGAAATCGAAACTGTTATCCCAACTTATTGACTTATAGATTCAATCAGTCCCAACATTTTAGTCCCTCTTCGTGATTGCCTATTATTTTACCACTTTTTGCCCGGTCCACTTTTAAAAGAATTTTTTTTGCACGTTTGTCGAAGATATCACGGATTTACGGATTAACAGTGTATTAGTACGGAACGAATTACTCGTAACAATGAAATGAAGCGTTAATAAAAATGGTATTGCGTTAAAATGACGCGAAATGAAAATTCTATTCTCGGCTCAATCGTTCTCAGATAAATTGAAATACTTTTTGTGTAGCGCAGAGTAGTGTACAGAGAACAGAGTGTACAGTGTGCACTGACCTAATACAGAAATTCAAAATTGTGTGCAATTCAAAAACTTATCATTTAAAAATAACAAACTGGGTCGTGGGTCTTTTATATATTTCCTTATGTAAACAATAAAAATAATATAACGAGGTTATGTGGTTGTCCTACAGATCTCGCGCAAGCGCTTAGCCATTGCACGTGGAAACCTGTTTACGAGGCGAGGAAATATTTTTTTCCTCACCAACTATGTCTTGGGGGGGAGTAGTTCATTTCTATCTCGCTATTGTACATTTCCGTGTCATCATCGTAGTTGCTGCCTTTATGTTCGCGAATATCTTCCTTGCTTTTCGCCCTCAATAATTGCCCTTCCAAATAGATTCCATTTCTCCCAAATGTGACATTAATCTGCGAGTAAGCGGTATCCGATCTTGTAGCGGAACATTCATTTTCTCATAGTCCATATACAGAAGGATCTTAATTATAGCATTGTCACACACAACCTTGTGCTTTAAGTTGTGCGAAATGAATGGTTTCGTCTGCACTAATTTGTTGAGCGCTAAATGCCTGCCATGGTAGAACTGGATAGAGCCGGTTTCCGAAAGTCTAATCTCTATTTACACCTTCAGGATGCGAATGATCAATAATTTTATAATCACCGCATTTGGCTGGAGCACCAATTCTTGCTTCTGCTAATCACTAATCTCGACAGATTATTACAGCTACAATTAAAGTAACAGTCTCTTGTATTCTTCAGACAAGGCACACAATATAAAAGTTACTTTTTTGTTGTTCGCTTCGCACTGGCTCGAGCAAAAGCATAAAGCACACTGAATTTCGTGACCATTGCCTTCGGTGGTTAGAAATAGCCTTCTTTAACTTTTTCTCAATAATTTGTTCAAACCAAATAAGCAACAAGTTTTGTTAAGTCACCGGTTTTTTAAATTTATTTTTGAAAAATTTCGGGGGGCGGGGGGGGTGGCTTTAGCCCCCTAGCCCCCCCTCTGGCTACGTGCCTGGAGTTAGAGTACCAGTTTGTTTTCATCGTGTTTGCTTTTTTGCTCTGGAGAAAGTTCCATTTTATCTGTGTTTTACTTACCGTTTTTCGGCGAAAAAGTTTCCAGTCGCTTGACGGTCATTCCGTTTTGTTTCGTGTACTGCTCACCAGTGAAATCCTTGTGCTAAAGTGCTTTATTTCGTCGTGTGAAAACTTTGTGAGTCTACGGTGAAATTGTGAGACTGCAACCTGTGTGTAATTCCCCACAAAAAAACTTACGCGCTCACTTCGCCATCTTCACGCGAGTAGTGGAAAGTGTTCCCCACACTTCATTTTTGCGCACAGCGAGACGAAATCTCGGGTAGGTTTTCAAAAGGTCGTAAGCGACTAAAGGCGGGTTGAAATCAGCCATAGTTGCAAGTCATGCGACTCTCCCGTTAATGGGATTGAGAAAATTGCATGTCGCGGCCATTGCGGATCGATTTTCCACCGCACCTGTATTCCCGGTATGCAGCGATCCGCACTAGACCTGTTGTCTAGTTTCAACAACAACCTGTACTGGCTCTGTGACGATTGTGCTCGCTGTTTCAACGAGTGGGTGCAGCAATCCATTTCCGCTGCTCCCATTGTGGACACAAAAAAATTATGTGAGGCTGTAGATAATTTGAACATGGTCGTCTCAAATCTCTCGAGCCGTATTGAAAATCATTTTCCAGCCAATTACGGCTCTGTAACTCAAAGGTGGCTGTTTGTCAAGCGACATCCGGAGGATCTGCCCACTCCGAAACGATGTCGCGAGAATAATGCTAAAATTCGCGCCACTGCAGCCGCTGTCTGTGGTACTAGAGCCACTCAGCGGGAAATCAGAACAGTTGCGGATGGGCGGGAGCAGTTTTGGGTCTATTTGAGCCGTCTTGACCCGAGCCATACAGTGGAGGAAATTGTTGCCATGACCCAAGAATGCCTTGGAATAAGCGATGCACTCAAAGCAATTTTGTTGGTCAAGAAGGACACCGATCTCACGAAACTCAACTTTGTTTCTTTCCGAGTTGAGCTTTCGAGCGAACTAAAGGACACTGCACTCAAAGCGTCTACTTGGCCGACTGGAGTTTTCGTTCGGGAATTTAATTTCGACCAGCCAAAGCAGGATAGATTTCGCTAATGGGATACCGAGATGCACCGCAGCTTGTATTATGGAAGCTCTCGATCTCCCCGCCACAGTCCAGCTACTGCAGCCAGCGTTCACCAGTCGTCTCGGTCCTGTGTGCGGGAGTGGAGAAAGGGTCTTCCAAACTTCCCCCTGCGGCAAGTACCCATCCTTTCTAAATAATTCAAGCGCTGAAATGTTCCCCGATTCCAGTACTCCTTTAATTGCACCGTATCAGCACCAGATGCCGTTCTTCCTGCCTGCGAACCGCAGCTGTTTACGAGAGACACCTAGTTCAGCTGCATTGCATACATCCCACGTTATGTCGTCTCTTAGGTCACCGGGACGCACACTTACCGCCAGCCGTGAGGAAGCCCTTAGTCCCCCCACCACAGTCGAGCCCTTCCTGCCAGCGAGCTGCAGCCGTCCCGGTCCTGTGGTGGAGATGGGACGAGGGGTCTTCCGCAAACCTACCTCAGGCAAGTACAATGCATCTGTGAGCTCTTCTTTGCCTCAAAGCTCTTCGATTTCCAGCATTGGTCAACGACGGGCTAAGCTGCTGCTATACTACCAAAATGTTGATGGTATTAATTCAATCGTTGAGCAATATCGTCTTGCAGTCTCCGATAACAGTTTTGACATCATTGTCTTCGTCGAAACATGGTTGAACAATGACACGCTTTCCAGTCAGGTGTTCGGTACTGAATACGAGGTGTTTCGCTGTGACAGGAGCCCTAGCAACAGCCGAAAATCCACCGGAGGCGGCGTATTAGTAGCGGTTAAAACCAGCTTGAAGGCAAGAATCGTCGAGAACACTTCTTGGGATTGTCTAGAGCAGGTTTGGACAATTATCGAGCTTGGCGACCGTAAGTTGTACTTGTGTGCTTTGTATGTTCCACCCGACCGCGCTCGTGATACCGAATACGTTGAAGCACACTGCAGCTCAGTTTTTACTATCCTCGAAGATGCTAACGCTGTTGATGAGATCATGGTACTAGGAGATTTTAATCTTCCTACCATTTCATGGAAATCTTCCCCTAATGGATTTCTTTATCCGGATTCTGAGCATTCCGTTCTCCACCCATGTGCAGTGAAGCTACTTGACAGCTATAGCTCAGCCACGTTCCTACAAATCAATCCTATTGCCAATGAGAATAGCCGCCATCTCGATCTTTGTTTTGTCAGCGATCAGGTTTCTGCCACATCAATAGTGACGGCTCCCTCTCCCCTAGTAAAACCAGTGGCACATCATCCTCCACTGATCGCCACGATTGATAGCTCTGTTGTGCATGACTTCGATATATTACCGCTTTCTGTCTCCTACAATTTTCGTAAAGCTGATCATCGCAGTATCGCAGACCTTCTTTCCACCATCGATTGGGAAAATATTCTGGACCCCGAAGATGTCGAAACCGCAGTTCAAACCTTTTCGAACGTCCTGGTGTATGCTATTGACAGGCACGTTCCAAAGAAAGTTCACCATCAACAAACCGGCCCTCCATGGCAAACGAGTACACTGCGACGGCTGAAGTCTATAAAGAGAGCTGCCCTGCGGAGGTTTACCAAGTATCGCACAATATCACTCAGAGACTATTACGTCAGTCTCAACCATGCGTACAAACGAGCCAGTCAACACTGTTTCTATCGATACCAGCAAAATATTCAGCGTAATCTCAAGTCGCATCCTAAACGTTTCTGGAAATATGTGAACGAGCAGCGCAAGGAATCAGGCCTGCCGTCGTCTATGACTTTCAATGGGAACACAGCTACTACATCTCGAGACATATGTGCACTTTTTTCGGAAAAATTCGCGAATGTATTCACAGATGAGGCACTAACTACTGAGCAAATCGAAATCGCCGCTAGCAGAGCTCCACTTGTAGGCCAAGCTTTGGGTGCTATCGATGTCGATGCAACGATGATTACCAGAGTTTCCTCTCGGCTTAAGTCATCTTTCAATCCGGGACCCGACGGGTTCCCCTCCGTTATCCTGAAAAGGCACATTGAAGCTTTGATTACTCCGCTTCTTCATATTTTTCGAGCATCTATTGCTAGAGGAGTTTTCCCGTCTTGCTGGAAATACGCGTACATGTTTCCAGTCCACAAGAAGGGTAATAAGCGAGACGTCAATAATTACCTTGGAATAACTTCATTGAGTGCAGTTTCGAAGTTGTTCGAGCTGGTGATTATGGAACCTCTTCAGGCTCATTGTAAGCAGTACCTAAGTGACGATCAGGGCCGTCGAGAGCGGCGGCGGGCCCCAAGGCTAGTGTTACTGACGGGCCCTTCTCAACTTACTTATTTGAATCTTGATTAGAGGACTTGTATATATTCATTCATATATCAAACTATGTTGCTGTTGCTAAAATTGCTATGGTTACGAGTTTTTCAATTAGCGGATTCCCGGGTACTCTTTTGCCCTGTTAAAAATGTACACAATGGTTAACAACCTTATTAGAGGTATATGGAGATAATCCGTGTATTCGCACCACGTTTGTGTCATCGCCTTTATATATACAGAGGTACTGACTTCATGTTGCCACATTCAATGATATATTTAATTTTGCGCAATAAACGCTTCTACTTGATTATTAGTCTGAACAATAATCAGTACACTATGTCCAACTATGAAATTGTAAGGTATAGACATTGATCATCTTTACCTCCATTTGCAAATTTGATATTTTTAACTTCTCCAACAGGTGATTTTAAGGGACACCTCGAAAAGTAAACAGGAATACAGTTTGACCACAGTACGGCCATTTTCCGCTTTGATCGTCATTCATTTTTATTCACGTTCGACACAGTAGGTTGAAGTAGGGGAGACTGGGGCTAGTTGGCGGGGTTTTTTGGTTTCAATTTTTATCGCCGATTTTTTTAAAGTGTTTGGTGCATTGTCTCCATTTTTAGAGACAAAAATATGTGACGCGGAAAACCCGCTAACTTACCACGGCCACGGTGTAAGTTGGCGGTATGTGAGTATACGCCAAAAACTAAGCAATCAAATGGAGATTCAATTACTTCAAGGGTCCTTTTGGAACGTGCTGAATGTCTTTTCGAGAAAACTGTATATTAACCGACATTTGCTATTATATTTCAGTTTCAATACCCCGGAATTTTGACTTTGACGCGTACTCCCTATACAAAAGAAAATTTTCGAAATTTTTTATGCAATTGGCCGGAATAAATGTCTCCTACATTGGCGAGATACACAAGAAAAAGATTTTCTTACTTTGGAGTGAATTCCAGAAATAAAAATATTTCATGATTTTATTGCACTGTAAATAGTACCGCCAACTTATCCCACGTGCAGCACCGCCAACTTGCCTCAACCGCATATTTTATTAAAAATTATTTAAAAAATTACTTTTGTTTGTGGATAGATGTAATATCTATACGGATGCTCTTTTCACGCGCTATCGAAAAATATAATCATTCGGGAAATAGATTTAAAATCACTCTAAATAACGCAAAGCATTTAAAATTTAGAACATTTACGTGGTATACTCGAAAACACAATATCACCCACAACTTCCACCAAACAAATCGTTTTGCAACAAAAACACATTGGATAACGGATTTTACCTAACTTGAGGTACACAAGAAGAGCCAGCGCTATATGTCTAATTGAAACAGAGAAAAAGGGATTCCGCCAACTTACCTCAACCGCCAACTAGCCCCGGGCTCCCCTACGATATTTTGCTTCTGTGGTTTAGACAAAATGATACACGGGTAGATTTATCTGTTGGTAGCGGTGGAGCAGTTTTTAGCTTTTGTTGTTAGCAAGAATAAGGTAGCAAATTCAGCTCGTAATTCTCGTTTAACCCTACAACGGTTTCGTATCTTTTTCTATACGTAAACGGTTTTGTGGGGTACATTCGTACCCCAGAATTAAAACCGCTCTAATATGCCTAGTTTTTATTGAATTTATAATTAAATTAGATAGTTTTATTCAAAAATAAGCCAATCAAAGCAGCCTTTTCAAAAATAATCGTGCTTTGCAAATTTTTTATGCACATTTTCATTTTTATACAATTTGTCCTAAAAATACGTCAACATCCCTTTTTAACCTTAATATTGCTATAACTTCGGAAGCTTCTAACCGATTTTTACTATCTATACGGCGTTGTAAATATTATTGAATTGCCTTTTGAACAAATAGTAAATAATTCAAAAACCGACCAAAAAGTGCATTTATTCCGATGCTTGTTTGAACACCAAATACAAATACAATACAAATAGTAAATATACAGCAATATGCAGTAACGAAGTTAAAATAGGCGATGAAGGAACAGACCAGTGCATTGTACGTTCCAGAACTTGGGCTACAGAAGATGAGGAATTGAGTGGTGCGTAGTACATATTATATACAAATCATATTTTGACATCAAAACCAAAAAATACGATTACGATCCAAGCGCCTTTTCTAGTTACTTTGCTATAGTAGCATTATTAAATCAAATAACAGATTTAATTGTTCAGCAGTGTTGAAGCCTATACAATTTCACGCAAGTTACTATGTATCGATATTTTGCTTATAAAAAAGATATAATAAATTTTCCGAATTATATACACATGATAAAACACTAACGTAAACGGTTTTGTGGGGTACATTTGTACCCCAGACAAATTTTAAGCAGGCACTGTTAGGTTATTTAAGTGAAACAAATAGGTTGCACCAGCTTTAATGGAAGTTTAATAATCAAATTCATTTATGATAAAGTTTGCTTGCAGTTAAAATCAACCGTAACGGAATAACAGGGATTGCGAATAGCTCTGGGGTACAAATGTACCCCAAAAAAACCGTTGTAGGATTAAAAATATAGAACAACCGAGAAAATTTTCTAATCATAGCTTTTATGAAGGTTTTTTTGGAAAGGAATGTGACGTTTTAATGTAGAAGTCGGTTTTAATACGCTGTTGGAATATGCAGTAATAGACAAAAAATGACACAGAACGCAGTAATAAGGAATTAAACGCAAATAAAACAACTGCGAGTACAGCGGGCAAACGACTGCTAGTACTGGTGACTGAATTGAACTGATTTGATTTCCTTATTTGGCACATAGCAATTGGCTTCTTATGGATATCACAAACATCTCTAGCGACGCCCAAAATTAGTGTTCCATCTTAACAAAAAGCATTTTTGGCGAAAAATTATTTTAACGTGCTATAAAAATACAAATATACAAATAAAAATTTATTTCAATTACCGGTTAATTAAGGCCAGTCTACCTTCTCATCCCTCCCGGAGTCCAAGCTAAAATCGTTCCGCCATAGATCCCCGGCAAAAACTAGCCCCACTGTGGATAAATTGTGTTGCTATTATTTTTTTTGGTAATGTTCTTTGAGACCAGCTATTCGAGAAGTGAAACAATTACTAAAAGTGAAAAAGGTGCTCAATGTGGCAGGAGCTAATATCCTACAATTGCACCATATAAAACATTAATCACAGTCATTCGTTACGCGAAACAACATACAACACGCCAACGAATGCGGCAACGTTAACTAAAGCATCCCCGTATATATAGACAACGGCTCTAAACAGGTGCGCTTACACGATTTATCTCTGCCCACTCCTGACATGGCGATAAAAAAAAGTTTATATCAAGGTACGGAGAAATGGATTTAATAACATTGAGGAACATTTTCCAGGGTAATTCTAATCCTTTTCCTGTGGTGAGAATGCTTGTGAACAAACTAATTCCTTTTTACAAAACCATTTTATGCATATTAACCGAACATGGAACATCTC
Organism: Topomyia yanbarensis; assembly: GCF_030247195.1. NCBI lineage: Eukaryota > Metazoa > Arthropoda > Insecta > Diptera > Culicidae > Topomyia > Topomyia yanbarensis. Next base: position 420,748,936 of record NC_080671.1, read on the forward strand.
ATCAGACAACACCGGTTATGCACCCAGGGCAGATTCCTATGCGCAAATTCTCCAAAAAACACTGCACCACCTAAAACATTGTACAGAAGTAGCTAAGAAAAGTCCGCCTACTATAACCGCTAACAGCACATCGTTATCTTATGCCAAACCACAAAAAGCTTCAAAACCAAGATTTGTGGATCTTACAGAAACAAATATTCACTCAATAAAATACTCCCAGTGTCTGCAATCCAACAACCGGTTCCACCAGTAAAGAAACGAACGCAGAAGAGGACGGATACGTCCGTGTGCTTGCATTTCTGTTTGGCGCTGTTCTCTTCGAAAATACATTGAATTGGCTTCTGAACGTTTTGTAAAGTATTCTGCTAATTCAAACAAAAAACTCGGTTTTGTTGACCTAGTACATAAAGTAGACAACTCCTCTAAGAACGTTTGTTTTAACAAATGTTAAATATATCGTCGGTTGTCACGGTAAAGATGGACACGTCTATCGATACCAGGACACATGTTGGTGAACTCGGGTGATTCGTAGTTATACTGCCTAAGCTCGACCCTCATTAACAGAAGACAAAGATTAAGCCCGTACGATATTAAGCCACTTCTAGTTTTCCGATCTGTTTACATCACATCCTTGCTCTCACTTGAGTACTATGGCTCTAATTTTCATAACTTTCCCTACCCAGTAATCTCTAGCTAATTGAATGTCGTTAAAATGTAAAAAGAAAATGTGACTAACATAGTCGAAATAAAAAACGAAAAAGTTAAATATAAAATAAAGCTTCTTGCTCTTCTATGAATACCAGACATTTTCACCCATCTTCCGGATAAAAATTCGGGCCCCCAAACGCGACCCGGGCCCCAGGGCAATTGCCCCGGCTGACCCCCCCTCTCATCGGGCCTGGTGACGATCAACACGGCTTCACATCCGGGCGGTCAACAGCGTCTAACCTGCTGTGTTTAACATCCTACATAACCGAGAGTATGGAACATCGTGCTCAAACCGACGTTGTTTACACCGACTTATCTGCCGCTTTCGATAAGATAAATCACGATATCGCAATCGCAAAAATGGAGAGATTTGGAATAAATGGTAGTGTTTTGCAGTTGTTTCGATCCTACCTCACAGACCGAGAGATTGCGGTTGTCATAGGAGATTGTCAGGCCCCCACCTTCATTTCTGCGTCAGGAATACCTCAAGGAATCCACTTGGGACCGTTGATGTTTCTGCTATACTTCAATGATGTACATCTAGTTCTGAATACTTCACGATTGTCCTTCGCAGATGACCTCAAGATATTTCGCCTAATTCGGTCAATTGAAGATTGCAGATTTCTCCAACAGCAGCTTGATGTCTTTGCTGATTGGTGTAACACGAACCGCATGTGCGTGAGCCGGAAGAAGTGTTCGGTCATATCGTTTTCACGGAAAAAAGATTCGATTCATTTTAACTACCGTCTACTAGAAACAGACATTGAACGCGTCAGTCACGTTAAAGATCTGGGAGTGATTCTGGATCCTCAACTAACGTTTAAACAGCACGTCTCCTATGCAGTTGGTAAAGCATCTCGAGCACTGGGATGCATCTTCAGAATAGCCAAAAATTTTACGGATATCTATTGTCTCAAATCGCTCTACTGTTCTTTATCGCGATCAATTCTAGAATATTGCTCTGAAGTTTGGAGTCCAAACTACAATAATGGCATTGAGAGAATAGAGTCCGTTCAGCGTCGCTTTTTACGTTTCGCGCTTCGTAGATTGCCGTGGAGAGATCCTTCCCGACTACCTCGCTAGGAAAACCGGTGTCAGCTAATTCAACTAGAGCCCCTACATGTTCGAAGGAATACTGCAAGAGCCCTGTTCATCGCTGACACTCTGCAAGGTCGTATAGATGCCCCAGCTATTCTGGAACAAATCCACATAAACGTCGCTCCTCGAACACTACGCAACAACATTATGTTCAGATTACCATTCCGACGCACTAACTATAGTATGTATGGAGCCATCACTGGTCTGCAACGAAATTTTTAACCAGGCAGCTACGGCATTTGATTTCAACGTTTCTCGACAAAATCTGCGTATACGTTTTTCCAGACTATTTTATCAATTAGCTAACAACACTTGACCTTTTTATTTGTTTTTAATTATTGTATGACTATTGTTTTTGTGTATTTGATTGTTAGAAATTAGATTAGTATTAAGGCCAACTCCATGGGGGCATTGATATACCCGTTGATGTATTGAACAAATAAACAAATACCGTTCTTCGGCAGTACTGGCATACATTTAACCCTGCCTTGTGGCGAAATCTGTAACCATGTTTTTCTCCATATTTTGATGATTTACCCATGCAATGTGTATTCCGGTAAATGTTGAAAGATTTTGTTGAAATTTGGAACAGAGCCTGAGAGTAGCATGGAGAACAAGTGGTTCCGTGATGTGAGGAATCATTTTCAACCTAATTTTGTAATGCTCATGATTCTGGAATCAATCGGCCTATCAAAGCAATTTTATTCTTTTTTTCGGATATAAAATCAGTTTGGCTCGAAAAAGTAATAATTTTTAAATTTATGTCCTCTGGAGGAACCACTGTTTCATGTACAGCTATTTCAAAGAAGAAACTATAGCAAATTTTCTTTGATTGCCATAGCCCTGGGTCACATTTAGTGAAACTGTCAATCATATGCTCATTTGAAAACATCTTCCAGTGAGTAGATTCAGCAGCAAGAATCGTTCACTGCCTCATAAGATTATGCTATATCTACCCTCAAGGACGACGTCTTAGCCCTGTAGCAGCCAGAAAACAAGCCACACAGCGAAATCTGCATGCAATTGCTTCCACCCACAACCGCATTTCAGTTGCCGTAAAATCGCTACTATCGAATGCGTGAAACTATCTGTCTTCGGTTCGGTCTTGTTAGCAGGCAACCATTCCCCGCTCGGTTCTGACGTGTAGTAGGGAGTAGGGCTGTACACTTTCGCCAATGCTGCAAGAGACACCGGGCAATCGGATTAGAAGAATGAACATTTCTAGATAACTCTTACCATCCAAGCCTGATCCAGCCTGCCGAGGCAAAGGTGCGCTTTGTCTTAATCGTTTTGCCCTCGGGACGAGGGCTTGCGCTACTGCCGAAGCTGGTCTGTGTGGCACCTTCACTTCTCCCCCGGAAGGCGGTTGTTGGTTAAATCTAATAAAATTATTTGTAAGCAAAGCTTAGATTTTATTGAGTTGCACTACTTGCTGTGCTGCGCTATCTAAACCCGTAGGAGTCGAAGGTTTAAAGACAGTGATATAAAATACACGCTCGGTTCAGGTGCCACACGCTGTTTATATTTCTGTGTTTGCAAATGGGAATTCGAAACGTGTTGGATGCCGGAGCGAGAGTAAATCTTTAAGCTTGGACCCTCCAGGGCAATCGTTGATCGGAGCGGGCGGGGGTAAACAAAGGTTAAGCGGAGATACGGATTTGAAGAAATTTTAATTGAACGTTATCTGAAATGAAATTTATTTATTTGATTGTTTGGAATATAAATTGAGATTCAGATCGATGGTAGTCGAGGTTAACACCGGTAGCATAATGACTTTAATATGACATAGACATATTTTTAACACATAAGTCAACGGTTGAATAGAATAGAATACATTGCTTCGTTTGGCACGTTCCCTGTGTTATTCGGAGATTTGTGCCTTTCCAAAGGAGCAAATTGTTTGTAAATTGTACCAAACCTTTAGTCTACATTTATGAGGGAATCAGGAATCAGGTCGGGGATTTGTATCTTGCCGTGTCTTCTCAACATTTCCTGAGCGGAAGGAAAGAGAAAGAAGAATTTGAACGGTGGAAAAAATAACAGCAGAAAAAGAAACAGCAGGTAAGTTAAGCTCACAAGTAATTAAAATCGCCTGCGATTGGATAAGAAATTTTAGTATGTCACTAAGTTTCAATCGGTGTCGTCTATGTAAGAACGGCCGAAAACTCTACATAGTAATTGCGTTACTGCTGGGCAGTTGCATATCAGATGATATGAGGTTCCGTAGTTGGATTCACAAAGATCACATGAAAAAGACTCAGGGCGATCGGTTAAACCCTGGTCCGCATGCCTCAGTGGAGCTTCGAAAAATGTAGGAGATTTTTCGAAATCATTGGGCACGGTTGTTCCAGAAACGCCTTTGTTTGTTTGATGATAAGGCCATTACAAATTTTTTTTAAAAATTATGTCCAAGTACAAATTTTTTTCTGAAGGGGGGGGGGGGGGGCAAACAAAAAATAAATATTTATTTTAATAAACACAATTTTTTTTCTTTTTACATTTTCTTTCGATTGAACGATCGTGGACGTTTCCGCAGGGTGATTTCGTATAGCAGGGTTGAGCTATTTGTTTTACTAGAAAAATTCAAGCAAACATTACTGAATCAATCAAAAGTTCACATAGGAAAGGGATGCTAAAGTTTTCGTTTTAAATAATTTTCCGAACAGTGCAATTTCTAAATTCCCAATAAAAGCTTGAAAGTTCTCTAAGAACTTAATGTAAACATTTAAGAGTACATTAAGGTATTAACTTTTGGTTGCTAGAATAGTTTTCGTTCCGTTGTGGCGGCACATGGACCGACTGTACACACAAGGCATGAAAATCGGTCAAAGGTGAACCTGCTTGATAACAATGTACAGAAACAGGATTGCAACATTTCACTTATGGACTTTTGGAAAACATTCTGGAATGAATCCAAAGGTCAAGTGTTCGTCAATGGAATTATTCATCTCAGATATGGTTTTCTCTGATATTTTTTTCTATTGCGTATTTCGTATACAGTAGCCTGGTGAACGTACATCCTGTGCATAATATACTTTTTCGAACTCTAGTGGAAACATCAGCTTTGGTTTATTGCTTGTGCTTGAAGACTTGTAGATTTGTTTGTTTGGTACATGATAGTAATTCGACTCGGTTCCGTGTACATCTTCGAAATCTTTGCATTTTTCTCCATCTTGTTGCGCAGTAGGAAGCCACATCAGAGAAATTCATTTGATAGTCGTACGGATTTATGAAATGTATAGCAATCATCAGTTCATTTTTTGCCTTTTTCATATAAGGAAGACTGTGCAATCACTCTGAAACTCGACTTTTTAAGCTACACTCGGAGTGTCGAGTGTCATATACCACTAGATTCAGCTCGTCGATATCTGAAAATGTCTGTATGTTTTATAGTATGGTTAAATAGCTTCAAAACTGCATTGGCCTTAGGTGGGACTCACTTTTGTGCCTAACCACTACTAACAGTCCTCACTTTTCTTCCTTCCTTTTGTTCCACGAGACTACATCGAAGCGTTATATCGTGGGGAGGCTGATTCAGTCTTAAGACAAAATGATACATTAGAGCGGTTTAGCTCCGAACACATATCCGGCTAATCGCAGTGATGAATTTCCGTTAGCCATTTGGCTCCCATTTCTGTGAACCATTTAGTTCCTGTTTTCGCGAGCCATCTAAATTTCTCGTCGGAAGTTCTCCCGATACCGATGCCTGTTGCGCGAGTTATTTAGCTCCCAGTTTTGTCGCAATCTTCCCGCATAGTCCATAAATCCTACTCAAAGGGCCAACCAGTACTTGGCGAGGACGGTTCGGCGATACCGGATGGAGCGTAGCTTCTGGTTCGCTGCTTCCGGTTCGTTGAAAACCCGACGACCCACCGCTGATGCTTCACTCGACCTACTCGATCTTGTCCCTGACGGTGAAACTAGTCTGCTCACATGCTTCGGTCCAGCGATTTCCGCTGGTTCGTGGTGCCCAGTACACTGGCGCCTCAAGCAAAGCTGTGGTTGCTCTCACAGCCTTCGCCTTAACATAATCGTCGTGACTTTAAAAGTTCAAGTCGATGATATATTTTCCGACCGCGCTGTCTTTCGGCTGCTAGTCATCACCAACTCTGTTTTATGATGGGCAATCGTCTCCGTGTCGAGTGTCTCCTCTTCTAGCGATTGTCCGATTACTTGGAACACCACATCATCTGTGGAAAGTAGCTCTATAATATCCTGCAGAGTTACTCATGCTGTACAGCGAATGGGCGATTGCTTCCCAGCTAGTACTATTGAAGCATTCTTCACGCCTAAGGGAACCACCAAGCAAAAACGATATCCTTATCTCTGCTGTCTCCACAGCTCCCACAACCGTTTGGATGGATTTCACTGTAGACCTGCCTATAAGGAAGCCGAATTACATGAGATGCCGTTCTCACGGTCCGCGTACTTCGTTAGCTTGTTCAGGATTACTCCTTCTCTCTAACATTACCAAGGGATATATTGACTACGCTGAAAGATTTCCATGTTGTCCCAGCATCGGAAGCAACATCAGCTTTTGTCGCTTCCAATTGTCGGATCGTTTTGAACATATCCGGGCTTTCATGTATCGCTTCACTTTTATGGCTTTCGCCATCTCGATAAGCTGTTTGTTGGTAAATCGATCTTCATCTTTGTGATCCTCCTCACTGTACGACGAAAATAGATTCATGTGGGGGAAACCTTTCAAAGGTGACCTCCATCTTTTCCGGGCACCTTTCAGGTGGTGCAGCTGAGCCTTTTATCTTTGTTATGCCAACTTTGTAGGTCTCTTCTAAGGAAATTCGCGTTGGCTTTGTGGCAAGGCTTTCTTCTATAGCTTGACTGCTTTGTTGAGAGCGGTTCTTGCAGCTCGCTTCCCTCGAGCTTTCTGACTTCTTTTTAATTTTAAATATATTTGACACGGCTCAATGCGTTAGCACAACTGAGCCGTGGAGCGCACCTTGGGGATCATTTGGTCCGTCTTCTCTCACGTTTTCGTTTACGTCCATGTCATCATCGGTACTGCATTCATCTTGCTCATCGTCGGATGTTCTTATTTGTTGTTTGTGCTTACCCGATCAGAAACACATAACAGAAATATTTCAAAATTATATCTCGCATTGCTACTTGTTATAAATTTCTGTTATTTTAACTACTAACTAGACCTAATTTATAACACAATAGGTTTCAAAAATTGTGTTCTGTTATAATCCTGTTATTTCATTCTGATCGGGTTTGGGTCGCTATTGTAAATCCTTCTTCATCGGTATTAGATTCCTTATTGGTGGTGCTGGTTGTTGGTTTGGAAACATTTGCTGTAATTGTTGTTACTTCGATGTTGGTAATGGCAGTTGGTTTAGTGGTACTGGGGCCGATCGTTGTTGAGCTGGTGTTTGTGAATCTCCGGTCTGCAGTCGTTGGTTTACCAACTGGTTGTGGTTTAACATACGATGATTGTATACCGACTTTGGTCGTATCAAGTGGAATTTCTTTAGTAGTCTCTGCGCAAGGTTTCTCGTGGTGTAGCGGATGATCACAATATTGATGTCCTGGGTGCGTGACTAGTGTTCGTTGAGAATATTCAACACCATGAGGTGATTTGCATGTGAAAGTCAAGTAAGAGGGAATAGGTTTTGTCGGACGCATTCTCACCACACGAACTCCGTTGCGGAGTCTTGGGAAGAAGTTCCTCCAACTATCTTCCTTAACACTATTCACCTCTCCGTATTTTGACAGGATTTGTTTGATAGCGAAGGAACTAGTACGTGGTGCCAGGCCATGTCAACATTTATATACGTTGGGATACTGTATAAAATGTCATTACATTCGATGACGTGTTTCATGTTGTTCTGGGAAGCGAATGATTCTGCTTGACTAATATTTTTTAACATATTCAGTACCGCATGACGTAAATGGTGGAATTGCACCGTATAAAGTACCGCAAGCTACGTTGAACTTCAAGTTCACCTTCAACATTTGCTCCCCTTCATGAATTGATGGTATTACCGGATATTTCGTGTAGTCAACAGCAACACAGTTTGCCCGCATCGTGATATACTTTTGCTTGGCATTGTCACTCATTGTTTATTCACGTATCACACACTAGGCAGAAGGAATCAATTTTTGCCAAGCGTCGCGCGGGTAAATTTGATTACTTGCCCTGCCATTGCAGCGGAGCGATTTCTAGCTTCTGAACTGAGCGAGATGAGAAACCGAAGTGATCTCCGACTTCTTCTCCAAGCTCGGAGGCAACTTATACGTAGATCGATAATCGTCGTATTGCACCCGGCGACCGTTTCTCATTTTCCCATCCCTTGGTATGGTCGCATTACACGCCTTTGTTAGTAGTGCCGTGAACTCGTTCGCATTTAGGTTGAAGAGCATACCCTCAAATTCAAGTTCTTCGATGGACACGTTCCTGTGAAAAATCGCTGTTTTCCATCTACACTCGTTTATATATCTCCTACATATTCATATTCATGTGTAGTTCATAGTCCTGTTATCAATGCTGTACCAAATCGCTTGGTTGTCGCTGTGGATATATCCTCGCACACTTTTCAGTCCATCTTCCCGGTTACTCCAAGGCTACAAAAATTGACATCGATAATGGATTCCCGGTTCTTCCTGCGGTAAGTGCCGATGATACCATTATTTGTAAGATCTATATTTAGCTTTGCTAGAGCATTCTTGATCGCTGATGGCCAGACAAAGTTCTTTTGATTCCAGCGTCTATCTCGAAAATTTCGCATGTTTCTGGTTCTTGGAATATTTCAGAATTAATGTCTCTTCGGCTTCTTGGAAAACGGCTTATTCGATTTTCACAAGCTTAGCCTTAAATGGAAGGTTTTGTAGCAGATTTTGATCTGATCAAGTTTATAAGAATCGCACATATGGCTGCGGAAATACGGTATGAATACTACGATCCCATATGAAATCTTTAAATGTCAAAAACCTTTCGGTAAAGCTCATGTATATTGAATATTGAACCACATATAAATCTCCAGGAGTCTGATTTGAATTCAGATTGTTTCCTTATCGAAATTATTTTCGAATGCAACGATCGATTATGTCTCTATCGACTGTTGCGTTTAAAATGGAATCGATTCAGAAGTCGGTCTGTATTAGCCTTTCCATGAGATGTTTGTTTGATAATACACAGGTGGGTCCTTCCTTCCGCGACCAGCAAACGTTTCATTTGATGTTGGACTGGATCGATGATCTCATTTAAACTTCACATTTACCCGAGAATGGTCAAAATAAAAATTATCATGGGATGGTAATTTCTAAAACTACCATAACAGTTTTCAGTTGCGAAAAGCAAATCTCTATGGAAGCTATTGTGGTTCTATGAAACGTGACAATTTTTTGAATTTTTGTTATTTTAAAAAAAATTATTTGCCCCCTGATTTTTTTCAGCGATTTTGAAGGGGGGGGGGGGTGACATAATTTTTAAAAAATATTTGCAATGGCCTAATTGCGGTGTTCGGACAAAGCCCAGGACCGTATTATGTTTCTTATCCAACTTATCGAAATCGGCAGTGCGGGCCAACGAAATCAGTCGCTGTACCTGTCCTGGCCAATTCGTCAGCCCATTCATTTCCAGTAATACCGGAATGTTCGGGCACCTAGACAAGGTAGATAGTGTTGACAATGCTTAGTTCTTCGATTTGGGTTCGGCACGCGATCACTAGTTTGGACCGTGATTTGTCTGAGCTAGGGGCCTTGATTGCAGCCTGACTATCGGAGCAGAAGTTTATAATTTTGCCGGACAAGCTCTGTTGAAGGGCCGATTGAACTCCGCACATAATCGCTAAGATTTCTGCTTGGAATACAGTACAGTATCTACCCAGCAAGTTAGATCATTCCAATCTCATTTCACGATAGTAGATACCAGGGGGTGGGCGTAGCGTATTGGTAAATCGATTGCCTTGGACGCAGCGCACCTGGGTTCGAGTCCCAACCCCGCACATAGGGTACGAAATTTTTCATAAGAGATTTTTCTAACCCGAAGAGGCGAATGACCTTAAGGTTAAAACCTCTATAATCGAAATAATAATAAATAATAATACTAGTAGATACCAACACCAGCACATCCCTCCATCATCCCCCAATTATCGTGTAAATCCAATAGATGTATTATTTTTTTCAAAAGTTCGTCTGCACTGTCCGAAGGCCATGCACGCTTTCATGACTCTGAACTCAAAGTGAGCAGACAAAAGTCAAGACTTAAAGAACTGCAAGGGACGAACCCCGGTTGTTATTCGCTTCTTTGTAAAAAAAACTACCGAAGTTTTGTTTGGATTAAGTGAAAAGTATCCTCAACACGCCGTCGGCAATCAGGTTCCATAGCAAAGGTGATAGAGCTGTAAATACTCAACCTCTAGTCAGTAATCAGATCTTCTGTGAATTCGGAATATCATCCATAACCAGTAATCACTAGTTTAGCATCAAAGCCCTGTCACATACTGAAGACACACAAATCCACTACTTGTCTATTACTTTCGCGTAGCTAAACAGCTTATAGCTATAATCCTAGAATCTTCAACCCTGCTCGAATTTGTAAATTGAGCAATCAAAGTCATACTTTTTGGATCTTGTAAATATACTCTGCGAAAATTGAAAGAATCCCCCTTATTGACTGACTTCCCCGTGGAAATAACTGAAACACACAAGAGTCGTGCAACATAATCAAACATTGATACGCAGATTACGCTCACATTCCGCGAGGGGTGTCATCACACATTGTACGCGGCTTTTCCCCGTTAAGCATTCGTAACTCATACAAACTTCATAAGCCACACGACCATATCAGCGAACGAACGACGATATTGAGACGCACACACCACTCCAAGCTTAGCCAGCGAGAGTCGCGGGGGTGCTGATTGATAAATTTTGCACAGTATTACTTAATTTTTGCGAATAATCAACGCCTAACCGGGGAAGGCGAAAAAGAAAGAAACAAAGCTCATTTCTCATTCCCTTTGGTTTGACTACTGCAGTGTACGACGTCGCTGCTACAGGCTTCCCATTTTTGGCAAGACGCTTGGCATGGATGGGGGAGTTTGTCTTAAGAATCAAAAGTTCTGCCAGACTTCGGGGCTCGGTCTCGCTTTTATTTTGGGGGAGAAGTCAAAAGACACAAGCGCACATTCCTTATCTCCGTAGTGGTTTGTGGAGACTGTGAACATTCGGTAGTAAAAAGGCTGCCGACAACATAAAAATAAATGTTTGCTTGTTTCTAATTTTTTTTTTCGTGGTTCAATGTCTGGCAATAGCCGAGGGAGGTGACGATGAGGGGAAACGACTGGCAGATTTGCAATTGAGCGTGTAGCAGGAAAGACAAATGGAAATGCTGTACGAGATCGCTGTTGTACGAAGGATGTTTTGGGCGCGTTGGGAAGCAAGTATTATGGAATTTTACTCAACATTAAATATTAAAATTTCTCAGGATTTGAAAACAATACCCGACACAATCCACCTAGCAGTTAAGCGACCAAATCTTAGAGAAATTGAATTTGAATGTTTCATGTTCCACTCGTCAGTAGCTGACACCAACATGCTGCCAGTTAAACTGAAAAAACCCGTTTTATTCCACCTAGTGGTGCAATTGTGCCTTTCTCATTTATCCAAACTACGATTCCATGGCTAGTTATGTTTAATATATTGGGATTCCGCTTAAGGGGTTATATACAAAGTTGGAATTCAAAAAATCGAAAAAAAAATCGAATATTATGAAAATATCTATGCGAAATTTCATCCATATCGGAGCACTAGAGTTCAAATTACAGCCGTTTGCAGTGTGCTGGTTCATCCATGATTGAAGTTAACACAAAAGTTTAAACGCAATTATCTCGGAATGAAGTTTTTTGAAAAGTACCGTTGCGGTGAACGTGATATCTCAAAAACTATTCATCCGATTTTCAATTTTTTTTTTTGAATTGTTTGTATTTGTACGACGAATTTCGCGCCAACTCGAACAAATGTTGGCAGCACCCTCTCAGATTTTAATCAAACTTTCTGTACATGAAGACTTTGTCTCAAAAGGCAACTTTGCATACTTTGTTTTTTTCAAAAATGATCTATACTGTTTTTTGAAAAGGGCCAAACTTTTTTTTATCATTTTTTTCAAATGGCTATAGTCTAAAAATGACAAATCCTACAAAAAAATGTTGTAGGAGTGATTTTCACAAAACTAGTCAAATTTTTGAATAAAAATATTAAAAAAATTCTTCATTGAATCCTACACTGAAAAAAAAATCGATTTTAAAAATTTAAAGTCGATTTACAAAAAAAACCCACTTTTGATTTGGATGAAATTTTGTTGCAAGATAGGTAATTATGTTCCCTACGTACTGTCAAAAATTCAAGTTGGCCACTTTTAAGGAAAAAAGTTAGATGAAAAAAACTTTTCCTTGTCCAAACTGAATTTTTTTCAGTGTTTTTTTTATCGAGAACTAAACCAATGAAAGTCATAATCATCTCAGAATTCATTTTCCCAGCTGCTAGTTACTTGATAATGCAAAAAGTGTCAGTAACGAATTTGGTATATACCCGATCAGAACATCATAACAGAAAACTATCAAAGTTATATCTCATGTTGATATTTATTACTCTCTGTGTTATGTTGCTATCATTGGATTAATAATATGATATTAATATACGCATACAACGATGATGTTACAGTAAGTTATATTCTTTCACAATTATCTTTGAATGCTAACGGTTACACAAATGACAGTCTATTTGCTTATACACTGAAGTCTCTTTTTATGCGTCGTAATTTTTAAAGCGAATTTTCGAAGCTTTTGATTTTTTATTAGGATTTTCAAAATTCCGCATTTTGAGTACAGACAAGTTTTAGATGCAAGTGGTCGGAGAACTTGTCGGTGAGGTGTTTGATTGACATACTTGGTTGCAGTTGGATTAAGAGATGACATTTCCTATTTTCTGAGATACTCTTCTGACACATAACTTCGAGTAGGAGGCGTATGATTTAAATGTTAACAATAATTTTCCTATAAAATTTATATCGAAGAATATGCAGGAAGTATCAAGCAGTCCAAATGAAATAAAGAAACGCGAATTGAAATCAAATTGTACTGGTTTGTTTAGTCTTCCTCATTTCAAAAATGCCAATAACAAATCCCCAAAAGAGACTTATTTTGAAACCTCAAAACTCATTTGTTGCTTTGAATCTATGCGGAATCCTAAATAAGATATGTTGTATTCTTCGTAAAATAATTTACGTAAAATATCCTCTCAATATTACCATGTCGCATCGACATTATTTCTAAAAACCATGTAAAACACGTTAACGTACAAGAGAAGCGCCAAGGCACACTATTTAGAATCTAAAAATAGCCCCTCTTTCTAATCTGAAAAGATATTATAAAGCTATTCAGTCTATCGTCATACAGACAGCTGTATTAGTGAGTGAAACTGAATAAAAACAAAGCGTATGACACCAGGAAAACAAACAGCACTTAGGCTTGGGCAAGGTTCAATGTGTGCGTTGCGGAAACGTCTTCTGCATCTATAATCGTTTTGCCCTTGACGGATGCGTGGAATATTATGCTAACATTAAACCTCAGTCGAAAACAACGTCATTGGTTCATGCAGGAAACTTCCCCATCAAACTCAGAATACCCAGGTTCAAAGCGGCAATAACGACAAATAATAATCTGCTTGTCAATATACTCACAATAACAATCACCCAGCAGGTTATGCAATCATATGGCAATGCTATAAAAGCTTTTGCTGCATGAAGCTTTTTGCTTCAAAGCGAAAAGCGCCCTAATGTATGCTATATTTTTCTCATATTCTATTTTTAGACGTGCACGCTAAAATCATTGACATTATACAATAAGTAATACAAGCTATGTTGGGGTCAGTTATGCTATCTCAAGTTGTTATGATCGTGTTATATTGCTATCAACATTTGTTATAAATGTGATATTCGTAGAGAATTTTTTGTTAGAATTTTTGTTATTTTAACACCTAACGGTTTCTACTTTATAACAAAATTTGATAGGAAATTTTTCGTAACAAAATATCAGCATGAGTTATAATTGTGTTATTTCCTTCTGGTCGGGTACATACCATTTAGTGATAAAAATGTCAAGAAAGTTTGAATTTACGTAGAGAAATAAAGCAATAATTTCATTACATCAAACTTATAATATTTTGGTAGTACATTTTTCAGTAAAATAAACAAGCATAAGTTTATAAAAATAAATTGGTAATTGGCGGAGTTGTGCCTTTTTCCCCAAAACCCTTTTTTATTTAATAGTCCGAGTTATCGGAGCCCACCTTCGCGTTGAAATCGCCCAGTAGATCTTGATATCACCTTTCGAAATTTTATCTACGACAGCATTCAGTTGACTGTAAAAGTTCTCCTTTTCTTGCATTTCGGCAGCATCAGTTGGCGCGTAACATTGGGTCACGGTAAGGTTTCGAACCCGTGTTCTGAATCTGGCAACGATTATTCTCTCATTAATAGGCTCCCACTTCATTAGCACAGTGTTGGCGTGCTCGTTGAACAGGAAGCCAACTCCACGGTGATAAGGAACGTGTTCACCTCGTAGACCAGAGTATAGAAGAATTTGACCCGACGGCAATCTGTGTTCTCCAAAGTTCGGCCAACGGACTTCGCTCAGTCCTAGGATCTCAAGCTTCATGCGGCATGCCTCATTGGCAAGTTGTGCCGATTTACCCTGCTGCGCTAGGGTTAATACATTTCAAGTTCCAATTCGTGTCCGTTGTTTCATGCTAAAAGTCGTTGCCGTTAAATCAGTTTGAAATCTTTCTTTTTCGGCTTCTAGAACGGTTTTTGAAATTTCGGGAACAGTAGGTGGTTAGTAGAGTGACAGAAAAAAAATGACCCCCATCGGCCCACCCCTGAGTCGATTCCTAGTCTCACCAGGAGTGTCTACTCCAAATTTGAGCCAAATCGAACAAGTCTAGCTACCGGACCAACGTGCTTGAAGTTTGTGTGGGATTTTTCGACAATTTACATGGAGAAAACCCTCTTGCTCACATTTTCGCCGCTAGGTGGCACTGTATACATCAGATTATCACCAAAAGTGAAACTTAAGAAGATAATTTTATTATCTACAACTTTTTTGAAGACTGCAAAGCGATCCGACTCCAATAGGAAAAGTTATTAAACTTTTAACGAAGGGATGTCTGAGTCAGTTTTGCATGGGGCCTAGCAGTGCATCGTAGTGCATCAGTACTAGGTTCTAACAAACTAAACATTTTTATGGAACAATGGTTAGATCTAGCTGAATAGTATGTTCAGAAGAATTGTAGTACATAATACGAGTTATGTTTTGGTTAGAAAATTGTAGTTCCAGATCTGACCGCATAGATGGCGCCAACACTAACTTTTCAACGAAGACAGGTAGTAATTAGGTGTCTTCTACAAAGTTTTAGAACAAGAATATTGCAGTAATTCTTCCAAACATTTCGATATTCTATCTCTCTCCGTTGAAAAGTTAGTGATGGCGCCATCTATGCGGTCACTTCCCTGTCAGCGTATGACCAAAGTTCCCACCGGGGTTGGTTACCCGATCTTCCCTAAGGTTGCTCATACCCCAGCCGGCTCCGCGAGGAGGTAGGGATAGGAGTTGCAGGGCAGAGGCTATGAACCATTAGAGATGTCTGTAATCGCGTTAATCGCCACCTACCAGCCTATCTATTTTTAGCCTGTGGTAAAATAAGATAATTGCTCGACACATTCGAAAAGTGGTAAATATTTATTGATATATTTTAGCCTTTGGCTTCACTCAAAACTTACTCTAGCTAATCCCAAGGGAGAATTTGACTTTATTAGTATATACCATAGCAAGTAACATGCGTGAGCTTTAATTTTGAATCCTTTAAAATATTCTGGAACAATCTACTAGTCCTTCATTTTTCGCTTATATGTTGTTTTTTCACATTATATTCTACATTTTCCAATAAATTCAAATAAAGAAATCATTCAAGCACTTGAAAAGTTTATATTTCTAAATAAAATTGATCAATATGCTTTGGATTTTTCACGGGGAATAAAAATTTACCGGGCCTTAGAGGCCTGCCTTTTAGCGTTAGGATTTTAGCTTGCCTTCACAAGGGTTATTATTTCACAATGTATGTCGACCGTGGTTATCAAACAGTATCATTCAATCAGCGAATAGAGCTGAAAACTTATCGCTTATAGCTACATTTTATTGCATTGGAATATGGAGGTATGTGTCTAAATTAAATGCTTGATAAACTTTATTGGAAATCGAAGAAAAATCGAATGGGACTGATATACCTTTACGGGCAGATAATATATTCCACTATCTCAATGTTGATCATTTGCACTATCCCACTGCTCACAGCAACCAAAATTTTATTCTCAAAACCTATGTAGTACGGAAAAAAATACATAGCTAATACCGTCTTTGTACTACTTCCTTTGCATTTTGTAGACCACATCAAAGCATTATTCCTCCCACTTTCCAAGATAGAGAGGAAATACCATCTCATAACGTCATTTTTGCACACTAGCGCCGCCAATCGGAGAAAGTCTTAAACATGTTTTTGACCCAAGAGAAGGCCTGCACTCGATTTATAACTTTGTTGAACACCTCTAACCATTATTCCTCCCACTTTCCAAGATAGAGAAAAAATAAATTTTTAACATTTTTGTAGTAGTTTTTAACATTTTTTTTTGAAGGATTTCACCAAAAAATATTCACACAGAAGAACTCGAACTCGCTTCCATATAGTTTTGCTGCACAAGTGGCGATTTTCGAACAATATATTTTGAAAGTAGTGCATTCAAGATCTCATCCGCCCTTTTTAAATATTACTCTTGAATAAAAATTGCTTGTTTAATATTACAAAATACTTAGTCTCCCTTATAGATGAAATATAAAACGTTTCATGGTTTCGTTCAAAGATGGTCACCATTCTTGACGTAATTGAATCAAAATTATTGGAATAGCTTTACAGCAGAAAACATCTGTCACGTTACAAAAGATCAACTGTAATTTCTTTAAAAATGAATAAAGCTTTTAGGTCTTCACATACAGTTTCAAAAAGTAGACTCAAAATAGCAAGAAAAAATGCATATTAGACAATGTATGCATGCTGTTGGTGTGGTCCACAAAACTTTCGAATTTTTGATCAGTCACGTTACAAGTTATTTGGTTTCCATTACTTCACAACTGAAAATAAGCAATAATCCATATTCATCTAAATTTTTCAAGCAATATCATCAAATTTAAATTAGACTACGATGGAAAAATGTGGTTCCAGACAAAAAGTTGAAAATATGGTTTTTTGTACCTTTTTATCTCCTTGCAGTCTTTTAGTCATTTTCAGGTCATTCAAGTAGCATCAACAAACTTTTATAAATGACAGACATGAGTTTTTTTTTCTGGGATCACCATTCATATTTTTTAATATTAGAGGTTATATACATACGGAAAACAAACAGTTTGACGCAAAATTTGATAAAAAAAATTTCACCTGTGGTTGCCATTTTCGGAGCCTTGACCATATGACATTTCATGGAATAGTGCATGGAACATAAATGATTCTACGAATAATACTCTACATTTTGTGAAATAGTTCATGTGAAAATTTCATGACCATTGAAATTGAAAATGATTAGGGATATCTTCTAAATATCACAAACAGGCAAGATTAGTGATGTCTGATTTTCACAAATAATCGATTATCCGTTAATCGAATTATTTTTGAGAGCTTGATTAATTCATTCGATTAATCGACCAAGATAATCGATTAAAATCAATAATCGATTACTTAGTAAATCAGAGTTTGCCAACCAAAAAAAAAGGTCGATAGAAACATTTTGAAAAATTTGGAGAAGTCATGCCATATTTTTTGTTCTGCGACTTTCATTTTCAACGCTACCCTTCATTAAATATGCTCTCGATTAATAGATAGTAGCTACTTGATTTGTTCGATTATATCGCAAGCTAGTAATCGATTATTGATTTTTCGATTATTTTAGAAATCGATTATTTGTGTTAATCGAGTAAAAAAAGACATCACTAGTCAATATAGATCCTAGGTCAAGTAATAGGAATCATGAACTAGTTCACGAACCCATGAATAATATTTCATGATTTTGTGAAATATTTTAGGTGCACGAATCTGACGTGACTATTGTACTAGGAATTATGAACCAGTTCACGAATACATGGGTAATATTTTATGGTTTCGTAAACTGTTTGACGAGCACGAATGGTATCTCGTAACTTTCAGTTCATGAATACATGAATAATATTCTAAGATTAGATTCCACACTAAGTGGAAATGCTTGTTTTTGTTTTGTGAACTTAAGTCACGGTTTCCACCATGCCATTAGCAAATCGACTTTCTGTACGAGAGCTAGTTCACAACTTTATGAATATCTATCTATCTATATATATATATATATATATATATATATATATATATATATATATATATATATATATATATATATATATATATATATATATATATATATATATATATATATATATATATATATATATATATATATATATATATATATATATATATATATATATATATATATATATACATATATATATATATATATATATATATATATATATATATATATATATATATATATATATATATATATATATATATATATATATATATATATATATATATATATATATATATATATATATATATATATATATATATAAAAGTCAGTCAATGTTTGTATCTATGTCATTTATGTCCCAATCAGCTTAACCGATTGCCGTTAAAATTTATACATAGTAGTCATTTTTTATGGAGCGTGTTTGTGTGCTATTGGTTGAGGATTGTCTGCTCGCCAGATGGCGCTTCGGAACAAATTGTGTTTTCCTTCTATTTTGTTGGAAGTCGCAGCAACGCGCGATGGGTATTAGCTAGTTATTCATAAAATCAAAGGTTGACTTATGATGTTATTTATAGATTTAGAAACATTAGCTAACAAAATCAAAGCATTCAGAATACTTTCTCGTGAATTGTTTCACGAAACTCGTTTTTTTATTCATGATACCTAATATATTAATTACGATCCAATATCCGTGCTCGTGAAATGGTTCATAAAATCATATAATATTATGCATGTGTTCGTGAACTGGTTCATGATTCCCAGTACATGATTTACTATCTATTTTGAGTGCTTGTGACATTTAGAAGATATCCCTAATAATTTTCAATGTCATGCAATATGGTAATTAAATTTTCACGTGAACTATTTCGCAAATTTGGAGTATTATTCGTAGAATCATTTTTGTTCCATATACTTTTTATGAAATATTCAGCTGCTAGCGACTAGTAACAGGTACGAGCAGTAGATATAAAAAAACTATTAGGACCTAGAACATAGTTATTTATTTGATAAGGTTCAATGTGATGTCTGCACAAAAAACGAAAACTGCGCTGAGCACCACAAATCGTGTTCGTGGTATAGTTCACAGAACAAGATACCGCCAAGCAGTTACGATTTTAAGATCCAGTTCATATTGTCACGTTACTCCGATAAACTGCTTGTATCATGAACATGAGGCACATTACTGCAGCTGTTAAATTCGAAAGTTAGCTGTTGAATAAAATATCACAATAACGTGAAAAGAAATTATGAAAATTCATGAACATAAATCACATAACTCGTGACAAAATATCAAAAATCGTTACAAAGATCGTGAAATCATTATCATAAATATACATTGATCTCCACTCTTGACTAAAATATCACGACAACGTGAATAGAAATTACAAAAATCGTGACGAAGATCCTGAAATCGAGAAAATAAATCCCATAACTCTAACTGAAAAATCTGATAGTAAACTCATGAATAAAATAACACGGTAACGTGATGGGAAATCACAAAATACACGAATATGCTCCTGAAATCATGGACATCGTTGAACAAACTGAACATGTCCAGGGAACAATAACAGTAACTTGACCAAACATTCGAATGAAACGCCATGTCTATATTCGTTGCGAACTAGTTTTTTTGGAAACACAAATAGTTTCATGAATACGAATTCACAATTTAAAAAACTTGGTCACAATTTTCGTAAATCGTTCAGTTCACGAAATCGTGATCTTTTTTCATAAATTTATAAACGGATTTATATATTTCCAGCGTGTGCACCCCTAAACGAAAACCTGTCTATAGGATGATACATTTTTTGAGTAGGTATTCCAATCAACGTTTCACCCTTTTGCGGAATGGGATCAGTCATCAGTAAGTACTATATGCTACACCAGCTTCTGCCGAAACAGTCGGAATTACAAAACAATGACATCTATTAAAAGAATCGTACCCCGGAATCGAGTTTCCGAAACAGCTCTTTCTATTTCCTTCCAGTCATATTAACTCGCTGCTTGTCACAACAATTTGGAAGCAACATTTCTCCTAGTCGATTCATTACGATGACAAAAGTGAGAAAATTTAATTAAGCGAACGAAGTGTGATTCTGATTACCCCCTTCTTTCCTTCGTTAGAGTGTCGAAAACCCCTTTCACCGACGTCGCAAAAACATTCTAAGCACTTGTGCGCTTTTGTAATTCAATAACCGTCTTTATCTCAAATTTCCTTTCAGAAACAACCGGGGCAATTCATACTAAGAATCGATAACAAGCGTTTTTTTTCTCTCTCTTGACTAGTCCACCGAACTGCTTGTTGGTCCCCATTGTACAAGATAAATCTTTTCCCCGGGAGCGCTATATCCAAACACAATAACGACTAACCAACCGCACCTACGAACCTCCCCACCCCCTCCAGAAAGAAAGAGTTCATTTTCCGTCTGTGACTTTTGGCAGTCCGGTTGGTAGCTTTTATGTTGCGATAATCCACTTGTGGGCATTCGTATCACGATTCGCCCTCGGAACACAATGGTTCAGTCAAGAAAAAGTGGCCATCAATCGTGGCACACGAGCTCCTCCGGCTAGCTGGAAACCCCCTCGGTGACGATAACAGACGGATGAACGTATCATTGGCACATGAGAAGAAACCAATAATTGCTTTTATCGATCGTTATTGTTTGGGACGTTTTATTGCCTAGGAATGATGCCTAATGGCGACGATGTGACTTCATTCTGGGTGTCATTCGACATGTTGTTTTATTCTTGTACCTTGATTAACCTATTTATTTATTAACTTTTACTTTCAATCTTTAACTTTAACTCCAACACAGCGCAAAACTACCAACTATTTCTCCGACGGTGTCAAATCCGATCTATTTCCCGGTCACGACCGCATGATACAATTCCACTTTCTATCCAACCGACACGTTGACAGATTCCAGCGGACCTTTTTGAACTTATGATACCCGACTCCAACGGCGACTCGGCGAATGATCAAAACATGTTTCTCAGACACCCTGGTGGCGAACGCCAATCGACATTATTGCCACACTGCAGCGTGGGTCTGTGCCGGCGGAGGTGTAACAAACATGCCACTAGCTATGCTATATAAGTAGTTCATGTATGGTCTGTCAAAGATTTGCGCCAACATGGGCGCCACATAATGGGGACCACGCGGGTCGCAAAGCATCGCCGGTCGAGTTGCGAAAAGTGGTCTCGCGCAAGGATTTATGTTTAGTTGAGTACATATTGTTTCCTTTTCATACCAGGTAATATTTTAGTATTTTGTTTATCGTTATTGAAAAGTCACAACCAGTATCCAGTAGTGTAGAAACAATTAGCGAATCTACCCTAAACTATAACCATTAGCCCAGTGGGAGACTGACAGATTGGTAGTTTTCATCGATAGATACACAACCGTTTGTCACCTTAATTTCATCGTTGCACGATTTTTGTGCATGTAGTAGGCTATAGGTTTTAATAGATTTCTAAGAAATTGTTTTTACATCAGTGACATGTAACAAAAAGTAACTGTACGTCGCTATGTGATGACATTTTGCCACTGCCATTTACAAGTTTCACCAATATACTCGTCAGTCTATCGGTGAGCGAAGTGGTGGCATGATTAGCTTACAGGATAGGCAATCCCACAGTTTTTAAAGGACAGTTACGTAAAGGGGCATCAGAGAACAGTTGCTTAATGACCCCCCTCCTGGACCTACTGCGAGTTGAAGAATCTTGCTGGGATATGGTGAGCTTTGGGTTGCATTGGATTCTGCTAAAACTCGAAAAAAGTCACAATCCCGATAGCAACTCCGAGCCAAGGAAAGCTAGGGTTCCGGATGTGCACGCCGAAATCAATGATAACCCAGCAGTCTGGGTTGCCTGAAGAGATGAAGCTGAGGCAAAAAATTGAAGAGCTCCGCGAATTTGAGAAAAGCAAGGTCAACGTGCACGGAAAGATCAGGGATTAACATCAAATCCGCGGTAGCAGCCGCCAAATGCGAACAGATGGCATTATTCTAGAGAGCTGGAAACGCCGAAAGAACACTGAAGACCAAGGAGATAGTGAAAGCAGAAGTCAATTAGACGCCGAAGGGTGACCGGTATTTTCGTTCCGCGAAAAGGGTAAGAGAAGCACAAGGAGCGTAGGAGGAACAGAAGAAGCCCAAGAAGGTTGGTAAAGGACAACGCAACAGCCGACAAATGGAGAGCGGATGGCGAACCGTAGAAATCATAGAAGGCAATAAGAAAAAGAAGACCTTCGACTGCGCCAGGTGAGGTATAAGGTAGTCGTCAAAGCAAATGACGGTATGACGTACGCTGCGATCTTCAAAGGGTGAGAGAAGATCCAAAGCTGAAGGAGCTTGTGGAGATCGTAGGCGTACTCAGAAATGCGAGAAGCTGAAGGAAGATCCATTGATCAAGGGCTTGACCTATCGGGAACTCGTGGTAGAAGCAGTGGAAGGAGAAGCGAACGTGATAGCTTTAGTTCAGGAAGCAGCGGTCGAGTGCGGGAATTTGATCACAACAGAAGACGAAGTGAGGAGCTCGCTAATATATGTAAATTGGAGAAAGAGCAGATGTCAATCAGGATGAGGAAGGCTATAGTGGCACGCAGACAGCAGCGATAAAGTTATCGCTAGCCGCAGCCAATCGGCTTATGTCGACTGGTAGGATCAAAGTTGGATCGTCGGATCCACTAAACAAACGGAGAGGAGTATCAGGGTTTTGGCCATCAGGTAAGAAACTGTAGAGGCCAGGACAAATCTGATCTGTGTATGAAATGTGAGATGAAGAGACATATGGCTAGTGAATCGAAATGCATGCTTGCACAAAGCAGTGCGGAAATGACTTCATAACGAGAGGCTTCCTATGCCCAGAGTACAAAAAGGCGAAGGCAGACCAATGATGATGGAGATAACTCAGCTTAACCTCAATCATTGCGATTGTTGGAGTCAACAATAGAAACGAAGTGCTAAGTTGCAATTATTGCACAGCCGTATCGTGTTCCTCCAGATAACGGAAACTGGGTGGTGGATAGTGCAGGTATGGCGACAATCAAAATGATGGCCGGTTTCCGTGCCCAAGTGATGGTGGATAGCACACATGAAGGCTTCGTGATCGCCAGGATCAAGGCGTATTCGTATGTAGCACGGTGGACACCAAAGCAGTACAATCGGATGCTGGACGCATCAATCGACTCGTTAGTTGGACGAACGCCAGCTGTTAAAAGTGGAGATTATAACGCTTGGACCGTGGACTAGCTGACCAACGCATGAGATTACGGCTTGTTGGAAGCCTTGACGGTGGATGTGAGACTGGGCAATAGAGTGGGACATGGTTTTATAACAAAAAAATAAAATTTGGCTCCGAGTAACTTTTTGGGTCCCATTTAGCTCCCAGAACAACTCTGCAAATTTTTAGCTCGATCGGTGACACTATACTTTTGCGCCCACGGTTTAAAGTTTACATGGGATTTCGTATGGGAAAATTGTCATTTGTAAATTAATTCTTCCAAGAGGCGCCCGTTACCTCCTGTCTGGTTTTTATAGGAAATTTGTTAAGGAAACAAAGTCTAGAAGACTGCAAAACGATCTGATGCTTGTGGAAAAAGTTGCTAAGCAAAAACCGATTGATGCCCTGAAGATTGATCAAAATTTTACTTTTCATAGCATCACTGCTTCTGATGGTCTAATTGTATACAAAATTTTTAACTTTCTCTTATTATGTACAAAAGAAGCCTCAATTTATCCCTTAAAACCTTGCGAAGTGACCAAATAGTATAGATAAACGATTTAGACACATTAAGAGAGGATTAAAAAAATTGCGTGTAATTGGACAACCATCAGCAGTGGTGCTAGAAAAAATGAATATTTTATCAATCGTCAGAGCATCAATCGGATTCTGCTTAATAACTTTTTTCTCAAGCGTCATATCGTTTCGTGGTTTTCGAGACTTTGTTTCTTTATAAAATTTCCTATAAAAGCCACATAACGATATTTTTAGGAAGTAATGGGTATATTATTATTTTGTAAAAGTTAATTTTCCCATACAAGATCCCATGTAAACCTTAAACACCAATAGTTTCACTACACCATTGGTCGGCGGAATTGTACCGTAACGCGGAGAGTGAGGACTGGCGAACAAAAGTGGAAAATGAAGGACTTCAATAAGGATCTTTTTGTGGACTTTGTGCTGACAGCCTCACTACAATCCCGAATGCCGATGAGCTGGCAAAAACCATAGCAATTCCGAGGAAAATGGAGTCGAGAAACTGTCAGGCGCATTGGTGGAATGAAAGGCTCGGTATTCTCCGTGCTACCTGTCTAAAATCCAGAAGAAGCGTTCAGAAAAGAGTGTAAGGAGACATTCAGGGCGGCAAGGATCGCTTTTAAAGGCGAGATAGTGCTAAGTAAGTCTACCTACTTGGATCTTGGATCCATGCAGATAAGCAGACGCTTACCCTTGGGGTAATGCTTATTGCGTCGTGATAGCCAAGATCAAGGAACCAACGACGCCAGCTGAAATGTGCGCTGACAAACTGAAAATTATCGTGATGGTTTTCGTATGTGGATGCAGACGGTGGAAATGCTGGTGGCAAGTGAGTCTCGATCGACAAACTCCTTATCGTAGCGAAAGGGCTGAAAGTGAATAAAATTCCCGGTTCGGACGATATCCCCAACATGGCAGTGAAGACCGCAATCCTGGTGATTCCGGACATGTTCAGAATTGTTCTACAGAAATGCTTGGACGAAGGCTACTTTCCGAATAGATGGAAGATCCAGAAGCTGGTGTTGCTGCCAAAACCCGGGAAGCTACCAGGAGATCCAGCATCGTATCGGTTGATTACTCTTGGTAAACTTCTGAAAAGGGTCATCCTCAACAGGCTGACAAACTATGCTGAAAGTGAGAATGTACTATTGCAGAGGCAGTTCGGGTTCCGGAATGGAATATCGATGGTGGACGCCATCCGCACATTCATCGGGAGCGCGGTAAAAGCAAGGAAGCAAAAGAGAAGTGGTAACGATAGACGTGAAGAGTGCCAGCTGGGAGCAATCGTCGTAGCGCTGCACAAAATGCATGTTCCGGACTATCAGTGCACGGTTTTGAAAAGTTACTTCTAGGACCGACTACTGGTCTATGAGAAAAAACATGTGGCAGAAATCGATTAGGGTTACGGCGGGAGTACCTCAGGGCTCCATACCTCCATACTCCAGCCCAACGCTCTGCAATATATTGTTCAACGGAGTGTTAAACTGGACTGCCTAGAGGAGTCGAGATCGTCTGCTTTGCAGATAATGTTGCCCTGACGATAACCGGCGAGACCATTGGGGAGGTGGAGATGTTTCCGCCAGAGACAATTGGCACCGTGGAAATCTAAATCGCTGACGTCAAGTTGCAGCTGGCTCACCATAAGACGGAAGTAGTGCTTGTCAGCAATCGTAAAAAAAATTCAGCGTATCGAGATCAGCGTCGTGGGACAATCCATCCAATCGATACGTGCGCTGAAGCACGGTTAAATCACAACAGAAGGCTGCAAGAACAACTAATGCAGGGCAACAAGATGCAGGACGAAACATCTTTTGAGGGGTGTCTTATCCTTAATACTGAGGTATGGCGTACCGGCATGAGCTGCTGTGTTGAACTCAAAGCGAAACCGGACGAAGTTGACAAACACGTTTTGCCTAATGACTGTTCGTGTCGCGAGCGCGTACATAACAATATCGTCGAAGACGGTATACGTAATTGCCGGGATGATTCTACTCTGCATCACGCTGGCTGAGGGCGAAGCAGAAGAATACGCGAAATGCAAGAAGATTAGTCAAAGCGGACTCGTCGGATCGGTGGTAGCAACAGTGGGACAATGCGGTGAAAGGAAGCTGGGCCCATCGACTCATCCCAAGCGTGTCTGGGTGGGTGCGTAGGAAGCATGGTATTGTCCCGGCATGGATGCTGTTTTTGTCCCCGCACGGATGCTTCTGGAAGTACCTGCATCGGTTTGGATATACTCCGCCACTAGGGATGCCACCACTTCGGGTTTGAACCGGAGACTCCGGGTTTTGGGGCGAGCTCCGGGGCTCCGTGTTTAACATCAATTTCTCCGGATCTGATTTGACGACAGAAACTATAACAAACGAATTCTTCCTGTGTTAACGCTGGCTGCGGTTGCAGTGTACATAACTGTTGGCCAGTCAGAAGAGCTTTTCTACTTTGTTGGAAGCTCTCCAGCGACTGTGGCGATGAATAACCGAAATCTGTGTGTCCTGCGAAAAGCTTCGAAAGATATCGCAGGATGCTTCATTCTTCTCTTTATGTTAGCTGTGGCGGAGAGCAATACTCATTCGGCTTATCCTCCACAGCGAGAGTGAGTGGTGCTTTTGGATTCATTGCGGTTAGCCAGGGAAGTGAAATTCTACACGAACTTAAGCCGACGAAACTGTTAGCAAACTCCAAAAAAAACCTAATGTCAGGCAAACTGAATAGTGGTGTCAAAACTTGGGAATTTTCCAATCAGTACCAAATATTGATACCCTTACGAGTTCCATAAGGAATTCAAGAATTTGTACTTCTTTCTTTGCAACTCAGTAGGTAACAAAAATCGATTGAAATGTTCTAAAATGTCAGGTAACGCTTTTATTTAAATTTCTGCCTGATTTCAGCGTATGCTCATGTTATTCATGAAGCCTATTTAGGGTCAGTGAAAATCTCCTGGTGAAAGCGTTGCTAGAGATGGCAATCCTATCCATCACCCCTTTGTGTGAACGCCCAAGAGACGCCAGAACATGTAATCCTCGAATGCCCTAGCTGTGAAGAAGTTCGAAGGTTATACCCAGTGTTACAATCGACAATATCGTCGAAGAGATGCCACCGTAAGCATATCTGGGATGTGGTCACAGAGTAGTGAGTAGTATACTCTCCGATTAGATTTCACGACGGTTTACGTGAAACAACAAATCGGATTCGGAAAAAATTTCGCCACAGGGGAACTCTCCGCCGGAGTAGACTAGATCCCCCGCTGGGAATCAGGTGAGTAGTACGCAACGCAGCACCGGGTTCGGGCCATCGGGGTGTCAGCGAACCGGACTCCACTGGATTCGCCGGATCGATTTGGACACGGGTAGCTCATGAGTAGGCTAGGTCCACTGCCGTGAACTAAATCGAATAGATCGGGACGAAGCGGGGAGCTAAATGGCTCACGAATACTAACAACGGTATTGGGATAAATCCACCGCCGAGGAATTCACAGTAGGGTAGATTCTAGTTGGCTGGGAGCCAATTGGCTCAAGAAACCGACATCGGTACCGAGAAAAATTCTGCCACCAGGGAAGTCTCAGTCGGAGTAGGGTAGTTTTTTCGCCGGGTAATATCCGAGTAGATCTCGATAAAGCTGGGAGCTACTTGTCCCAAGAAAGCGAGTATCGGTCACGGGAGAAATTCCTCCGTCATGGAACTCTCAGTCGGAGTATGGTGAGTTCACTGCCGGGGCTACCCGAGTAAATAGTGATAAGGCTGGGAGCTGAATGACTCACGGAAACGGGAGTTAAATGGCTCAGGAAATCAGTAGCTCAGCGAGACGAGAACTAAACGGCGACGTAATGGATGGAGACGAAAAGCAAGAGAAGAGTCAAGAACTAAATGGTTCGAAGGTCGAGCCACTGCATGGATCAAGTGAGGCTCCGAGATAGCTGCGGAATTTTCGTGAGCTAAAGAAAGGGGTGAGACGAAAGCACATCCCCCACGAAGTAATACCTTGATGTAGTTCCGTGGGGAAGAAGGGCGAAAAAAGAGTAAGGAGTGTTTTTAGTGGTTAGGAACGGTAGTGACTCCTGAGTCCCAAACAGTGCCAATACACTACAGGTCAGGCTTTTGAAAATATTTAAACCTTACTGTAAAAAACGCTTTTAATCCACCTAACAGTGTGATGAGACATTTCTTATAACTCTTATCACTCTCTTCGGATATTATATCGTTTGAGAACATTTAGAACTAGATGTTTCGCGATGTTTTTGACAACACATACTACATGGGATAGTGGCAGGACTCAGAGAATCGCTCAAATCAGCAGAGGACAACATCAGTGCTAGAAATCTCAAACCAAATCAATGGGAAAGCGAAAAAATGACCCATAAAATAGACATTCCAACGAATTATTGTTAATGCTCCGTTAATAAAATATCTAAATTGTGGTGGGAAAACTGAATTTTCCTAAAGGGGTTATTTAATTATCATTCGCATGTATGAAAAAAGCCTTATGTTTACATTTGTGAGTATCGTCCTTTTCACAAAAAAGCGTTGAAATGAAATCGCAGCTCCTGATATCACGCGATCTCTGAAGTGCATGCGTGCATAGTTCCAAATTTTACTTCGACATCGACTTTTTCTAAAGGTGACTTCCCAGTAGTATCCTTAATTTGAATTATTATCGCTAATCCTAATGCCAAAGAACAAATAAAAACCTCTCGGAAACGAACCGTTTGGGAAAATCATCATTATTACTGGAATTTTCATTTTCACGAATCTTTTCGATAACCTTCCGTCACTTGCGTTAATGCACTGGGTGCACAGTGCTCTGAAAATCTAGCGAAATCGTCTTAGGGCACCAGCGGATCTAATTCAGATCTGCGCGGCGAGTTAAATCTGTAAAGAACACTAAAAATTATTTTCTATTCCATAATTTTCAGTTCAGCAATTCGAGAGATCGTGCTCACCGCAAGCCATGAAAAATAGACTACGTTGTGAAGCGATGGTCACTATTTATTAAAAAATCACGGTTAAATAAAAAATTAAACTATTAAAAAGTTTCAAATAGTTTATAATTTTCACAAACTTATTAGGAAAAATTGTTTAATAAGCTTTCGTAATATTGTGTAGGAAAAAAGCTGAAAATTTCAGTATTTTCTCTATCTGCAACATATAAACCCTTAAGTATACCAATTAATTGGTATACGAATTGGAATAGGTTCGCCTAATTTTGGAAGAAGTCTATAAAATAACCCCTTGAAAGCTACCTAAAAATTGTTGTAGTTCGATGCAATAAAAAAATCATATTTGGCAATTCATATTTGGCTGGGGTGTCAATGTATTATAATAGATATTCAGCATTCGAAGAAGTTTCTTGTGAACGAGTGAAGAACGACTTTGTTCCTACTTACTTGAAGTCAGCGGCGTAGCCAGAAATTCGGTTTGGTGGGGGTTTGGTGAAAATCGATCTTACTGTCCAAACAGCATAATTCCGAAACCATAATTTTTGAAGTTTTAAAATTATGCAGAATTATTTTCCAGAAAATAGTAACAAGGTTCGTGTTTTAGCGAATTTGTTGAGACTTTATTGTAGTCATGAATATTAATCTGAGAAAATTCACCATAAATACTTCTTGGACGATATACCGTCAAAATTGTTTTATCAAATGATGCGCTGTTTAACGTTTGTAAAACTCATCAAAGATACTAAACCTCCGAAATAGGCGGTTTCAAAATGATGTTATCTTGACCTTAAATTACTGTTTTTAAACATTTGACCTATACATATAATTGGTCATACAACAAAAATCAAATGCTCATCAAAATCGATCAGAACCTGCTAGAGTCGAATGGAAATCGTCATTTTTCATAAATTTCTCTATACATTCGGAAAGTGTTATCCTCGTTATTAATCATATTACGTTTTCGTCTCAACTCGACGCATTCCCAAAATAAAAACCTGTTTTAATCCATCTAGTGGTGCAATTGTGCTTGTCTCATTTGTCCAGACTACGATTCCATGGCTGGTTATGTTCAATACAATGGTGGAAATGAATATTACATGTTCAGTACAATTTGCACATACATACAATGGATCGACAGCCACGATCTTGAGATACTGTGTGATACTGAAACATCGCTTGAAACCAGCGGCGGATCATGGAGAAAGATCCGGGAGGTCCAGGTCCGGCCGAAAATTTTCAACTTGTTAAGAAATTTTAAATTAGTTTTAATTTTAAAGTAGCAAACCCTCACTGCATACTCCCTCCGGGCCGGTATGATTGACGATTTTTAGAGTGATTGCATAACCTTTCTATATGAGAAAAGCAAAAATATACCAAAGTCCAAAGAAGTCAATTTTTGTCAAACATCTCAATGTTTCATGCATTTTAAAGTCATTTGGCATCAAAAACACAAATTTGATTTTGAAAATTTTTCATTTCAGTTTATATGAGAATTTGCTGTGTGATTGCACTCTTCAACTCGTAACTCCGGAACCGGAAGTCCAATCAATAAAAAATTCAATAGCAGCCGATGGGAAGGTTGTACCTTTCATTTGAGACTAACTTTGTGCAAATCGGTCCAGCCATCTCTGAGAAACAGAGGTCACATTTTTGCCACATACACACATACATACACACACAGACATTTTCCGATCTCGACGAACTCAGTCGATTGGCATATGACACTCGGTCCTCCGGGTCGGGATTAGATTGACGAATTTTAGAGTGAATGAGAAAGGCAAAAACATTTTTGGCAAATGTTAAAAGTTATGCATTTTTTTGGTGAGCAGTTCTATGTTTCATAGACATTAAATCAATTTTAACTTCGCTTCCTATTAAATATAGACCCTTATTACAGTACATCTCTACAAAAACGAGCTCAATTTGAAAATAAATCTGAGGATTATGATTGATTACAGAACTCTGGAATTTTCTATTGGAATGTTTTCAGGCAGGATTTTGATATTGATGCTATTAGACAACTGTGAAATCAAGACCAATAGATCAGTTACATATCAGGACCCCATTCCGACAATTTATCAAAAGTCCTAATGATGTTAACAACAACAGGTTATCAATCTACGGATCAGATAATTGTTATTGTAATATTGAATTAAATCAGTCTGCATCAATAAATTTTCAACTTCAATCCAATATTTTTTTGGGTGTGGTGGGGGGGGGGGGTGTTGTATGGTGTTAAACCCCAAAACCTTCTCTTGGCTACGCCGTTGCTTGGAGTTATTTTTTTCGCTTTTCATTTTCCGATATGTTTCAGATCGATCCGATGGTTAGAAGTTAGAAAAATTGCAGTCAGAAGGTTCGCACAAATGAACATTTTTGTACTGATAAGTTATCAAGTTCCTTCCAGACAACTTGGAAGTGTTCGGTGATTATTTCTAGCGGTTGTAGATAGTAAAATGAAATACAAAATTCGTTTTATCGAAATAATGTTTAGCTTATTTCAATGGATTATTACTATATTGAACAATAAATAGGCGACAAAGAGTAATCAACAAACAACAAGCCATAACTTTTAAAGTATTCAAAATAAATATTTAAAGTCTTTAGTAAAGTTATTCGCAAAAGTAAGAGCTACTAATTTGCTGAAGACATCATTTCGATATAATCACTTCCAAGAAAATTTATGAAAATATCTCACTCATAGGGGGATTAATCAGCAAAAGCACAATTCCAAAAGAAAGGCCATATTACCTCCATTAAATTCTTCGAAGATACTATTGACCTAAAATAAGCCGTTTTGGCGTTAATAATAGATTATATGTTTTTGGTCATATTTCTGGCAATGGGAAATGATAAAAATCTTTCGTCCGCATTTAATGTTGAATATCTCTTTTGATAATAGTCCGATTTCTACAGTCTATAGCTTGTTCGAAAGGTATTCGTTAAAGCTGTCTAAAAACATATAAATTGTTAATCTTTATTGTCAATTTCGGAAGATAATTTCAAAAAACTGCAAAAAACGCCATTTTTACGCATTCAAACATTCATATCTTGGAAACTAAACATCAGAATCAAAAACAAATTAATAGCGTTCATACTGTTTTTTAGTTCTTTCATTTAAAATTGGTTTGGATAAGATCGGTTCAGCCATTGCTGAGAAACACGAATGAGAATTTGTCCGTTACATACACACACACACAGACATTGTCCCAAATCGTCGAGCTGAGTCGATTGGTATATAAGACTCGGCCCTCCGGGCCTCGGAAAACATCTTGAAAGTTTGAGCGAATTCTATACATTTCTTTTATAAGAAATGTAAAAAGTTACGTAAAGAATGAAGCATGGGGATATTAGGATATATTTGGATATTATTATATATCTAATATCCTCATTTAATTAAAATCAGTTTTGGGGGTCGAATATGGTTTGGAATGTTTTTGAATTTAAAATAGAAACTATTTTAAAATTCGTCAAGAAGTTAAAAAATTTCGGGGGGGGGGGGCGGGGTTCGAACCCTCAGGAACCCTGGATCTGCCACTGGTCACTGGGTAGCTTAAGCGTCAGCATGCCTTATACATCCCATTCCAAAGCACTGGATCCAGCATAGAGCCATGCGGGACTCCTGTCGTAATTCTAACCGATCTCATTTTTGTTTGTTTGTCTCATTGGACTCGGTTCTGGAAATAACTCCTCCTTTACGCGTCATATCGACTCTCTCGATCACTGTCCGACTGGCGTCCACCGTAGACTTGCCCTTCCGGAATCCGAACTGGTTTTTCGACAACACGTTATCGCTTATCATAAATTTTGTCAGCCTGTTAAGCACAATCCTCTCCAAAAGTTTTCCGAACTTATCCAGCAGGTATATTCGTCTAACCGACGATGGATTGTCAAGGGGCTTACCTGGTTTAGGCAGTAGCACTGACTTATATATCTTCCATTTGTAAGGGAAGTAGCTCTCACCTAGAAGCTTTTGACAAAAATTTCTGAGCATATCCGAAAGTGCCTGAATTGCCGCACTCAATGCGATGTTGGTAATTCCATCTGGTGCGGGCGCTTTCTTCACCTTTAAACCCTTTGCCAATGCGACGTTGGTGACTTGTGTCTCTTCGGCATTTTCCCGCTCTACCTTGCCATACGGTATAATCGACCATATCCTTGGGTCGTGCTCCGGAAAGATCCCGTCTACGCTAGCCTTCAGTTTTTTTGGGGCGACATTTCCAGAGTAGTACGTGTACGCGTATCCCAAGAGTTGACGTAAGCACCTTAGAACAACTCTTCAAAACAAATAGACTTGCTTCGCTTTATCCCACATTTCGATGCAGCCCTTGCGGCGCAGAACACTTTAATAAGCTCCTCTCTGTCCGCTTCAGTGCTAGCTTTCTGAACGTATCTTCTGGCTCGAAGACCGCTAGCTTGGTCGACCCCGAGCTTTTCATTCCACCAGTACGCTGCGCGGCCGAGTAATCGAAAAGAGCATCATTCTCCCATGGTCATGGTCCAATTGCACCCCCACTGCATGGTGTTTTGATAGTAATTTAAATGGGGTCAACCCATAAAAACACCATCACCATAATCCAGTAGATTCCATATAAAAACTACATTTTGGTGTTTTATGGGTTATTGAAACCATTTTATGGTGTCAAACTTGGCACGGACCATATTTATGGTTTTTTGAGTGGTTGTATGGTGTCTGAACCCATGAGAATTTGCTCGGGTGCCGTCTGTTTCTTGGCTCTAGTTTTCTTGGAGTTGCGGTGTCGTATGCTCTTGCTAGCGTTTCTCCCGTGTTCATGTCAGAGGAGTCGCTTGCTGCCTGACTAAGAAACACTAACTCTCTCTTCCCCGTTTATGGCAATATTCGTAAGCATTTTTATTCTTAACTTTTCCTAAATTTAAGTTCATATTTGGTTTGGTCTATAAATTTACTATTATCATAAAAATATTTAAAGGCATACAATTAGGGCGAAAAGTATAGTTCTGTTATACCGACACGCGGTAAACCAAAATTGAAAATAATGCGGGTGAGAGATCGATATTCTGCGGATGTCTTCATTCATTTATTGAAAAGTCAGCATGAGAACATTCCGATTGAAGAAGTTTTGAAGTTTATGAAGCAGAGTATCAACAAAAATATATTGCAGAGCAGCGGAAGTTTTAGCGAATACTAAAAGCAGGATTGCAATTGGGGACTTTGAAAATCATTCGAATTAGTCTTCAGTTAAACATGTTTTAGAAGAAATGTTTTCAACTTGTGAGAATAATGCAAGTGATTTTAGAGAAGAAACTCAAGAGAAGATCTGGAATCTACGACGAAATGCTGTACAGAAATGACGTCAAAACTTGGTTTAAAAAATGCATTACTAAAAAGCAGTTTTGAAATTCACAGACACCTCCGGTCGAATGGCAAAGGGAAGGGGAGGGCATGCCTTCTTGGCACAATGTATCTAATGCACGATTCGGAAGATGGAGTGTCGAATTTAGGAAACGCGTTTCCTGACATTCGTGAAGAGTGGCGAAGAATTTAATAAATCATACACAGGATTGTTTTAAGATGTTCCTCAAGGCAGCCGCTAAAGACTACTCGTATCTGTTCGTTATTCATCGATGATGTAGATCCAATAAGATATAATATACTAAATGATCGGTGTTAGGTCAGACCGGACTAAGTGACAGTGCATTGATTTCGAGAAAAACGCGTTTAAAGTTTGAATCGCAGCATCCTTTACATTATAATTGGAAAATAATTTTTGCCATAATTCTTGTTTATTGTTTTATATTTCAAATCCGGTAAAAGTGGAATGTAGATGAAGAAATTCTTTATCCAGTGCTATCATTAACTCATTTTTTGATGTTTTGTGACTTAGTTCGGTCTGACTTAACACCGACCAAATAAACATCTCAATACTTCATAATGATTTACAAAAACAAGTATTCACGAAAGCGATGTAATCACATGCTTTTCTACTAGAACACTGCGGTTAAATGGGCGAAAAGGTGGGCACGTGAGCCCCGTGCCTCCCCAGAAGCCACCAGTGTTTTAATATTATTTGAAACATTATGAATCAAAATTTCATGAGATCGTTGATAAAATCAACTTTCTGTTCTTAAAAAGTGCTTGTGGGAATATTGTTGATATTCCTTCCAAAAACAAGTCAATCCAGCTTTTAAAACATTTTTCAAAATGATTTAACACCAGATAATAGACCTTTCTCGTCAAAAAATTTTATATGATAGGATGCTTCCTTTTTTATCCCCAATTCGTTACTGCCGATTGCCGCGATGATTTGGTACCTCTAACTATTGAAAAAATCAAAAATAGTGCAAGCTGCTCATTTAACCCCATATTCTGAATACCTATCTTGCCTTGTTTCCCCGTATTTTTACACCATTTCGATGAATTTCCTGTGGGGAATACTAAAAGGATGCCAGATCTGCATATATATTAGTAAATCTGCAGATTTAGTATTTTCACTGCAGATGTTTTGCAGATTACAAATATTTAGCAGAGCAAAGCCTATGCCAGCCAATTTATACACAAGCCTTCATTTTTGATCATTTAAAATATATACATACTACATTTCTATGTCAAATTTATTGAAGATTTTTGTAGCAATCTGCAGACTTTTATATTTTCACTGCAGGCTATTGTTTAAATAGCCTGGCATCACTGATGCTGAAATGATTCATTCATATACCTGTCAAAACCATAGAGCATTGCATGAAAATGTACAACCTCACTTTTCTGACAGTTCAGTGTGCTTGTTTACCTAAGACTTGTTTACATGGACTTTTAAAATTTACATTACTTGAATACTTTCGATGCTCTTTGAAAGACTATCAACTCAAGAGGGATGAGGATTGGAACAATGGGAACCTGGTGCCACATTATGCAACCAATTCGAATCGACCTTTTCACACAAGCTTGAATACAATAAACCTTTCGTTTCGAGATGCGTAATGTCACCCCTGGTTCATACATCGACCAATCGGCGCTGGATGCAAAACCCGGTGGTATATGCTGAATCGTAAGATCAAGCATTGGGCTATAAAACGATTGCTTTCTGGATGATGGATAAGGATTTGTACACATTTGTTTGTTTGCTCGTGGGTTAAGTCCTAATAAGATGATCCGATTTTTAGGTGGTGAAGTTTACCTGAACTTTATAGGTATCGAATTCGGTCGATGATAAGTTGTTGAAATGATCGTTTCCATTGGTCAGAATGCCTACCAGCGTATGATAGCTGCAAACATAAGGACAACAAGGTTATCGCTTTCGAATGGAACAATTATTTATTATTCGTGTTCAAGTTCCATTACAGCAAAAGTTTCGTCGATTGACGATTATCGCA
This sequence comes from Topomyia yanbarensis, assembly GCF_030247195.1. Classification (NCBI taxonomy): domain Eukaryota; kingdom Metazoa; phylum Arthropoda; class Insecta; order Diptera; family Culicidae; genus Topomyia; species Topomyia yanbarensis. The sequence continues at coordinate 420,785,194 of NC_080671.1, forward strand.
TTGTCGTTGATTTAGCCGGCAAATGCAAAACAGTGCTCGGCACTGACGATAAGGAGTAAGAAGGATTTGATAGGAGTGATAAGAATGCAGAGCATTATACATTCTGGAAGAATATCAGGGAGGAGAAATTATATGTAAATTTATATTATATCCCGAGTTGCCATCATTTTTGCACCGCAATAAAGCTTTCTGCAACTGCTGTCTTGCAGCGAATGATAAATTGCATAGTCAATTTATTTACTTTTTCGGAAGGATAAGTAATTAGTATGTTGTGAATATATATGTGTCGCCGGTGCCGTGTGTTATGGTGGTACCGGACGGACCCGTTGGTCAGCAGACCGTCCTTGTCGTACTGGTCATAGATGCGACGTTTTTTCTCATCTGATAGCACTTGACATGTTTCGGAGATCTGTCTTAACGCTCTCTACTTAGCGCAGGATACGCGAAACCGCTGCTAGCTTTCGAAAGAAAATTCCTAGCTGCTGCTACTCTATCAGTCTCTCTCTCGACTGAGGACTACAATTTCGGTCGACTAAATTGTGCTATGAAAATTGTACTTCCTGGAATTTCACCTAACGAGATCAATTCATTGTGAGGAATTTCGCTGCGTTCCAATATTGCTTGCCTTTGTAGGTGATGATGTGTGTGGATTCACTTCGGCAGCCAGGTCTTATGTTTTGGGTAATTTTGCTATCTTATTCTGCTGAATAAATCATCTGGCTAAAGCCTTACTATGGTCACTTTAAAAATGCATTGTTATTTAATCTTGTAGCTCTTGGCAAGTCAGTCCTGGCACTGTTCTCGACTAATCCTGGCACTATACCGCTGACGTCGCACTTATTACAGTGATCAAACTTGGCGAGAGCGGCAGTGATTTTGTCGGAATTGTTCACTCGACAAGCAGGAAGTGCAAGGACTCTGCTACTTATGCCTGAGCCCCTCGTTGAAACCTTCGTCCTGTCGGAGTGTTAGCTTCGTCCGATACCGGAGCGTATTGCTGAGCCGAAGCAGTCTGCTACTGGCGCTGCTTCCTTCGAATCGGAATCGCTGAATATTCCCGTTAGCCGAATGTCCAACGTGGCCGAAAGCAAACCGATTGCAGCAACACCACCAACCGTAGCTGAAATTTTGGCCTTTAATCCAAGTCCCTGCCATGGACATAGCGACAGACGAGTGCGGCGCAGGTTGGACCATCGGTAGACTCGGTGCCGGACAGGGCGAAACAGCTGCAACAGGAGCGGACCTAGTATGGGGTGTAAAGGTCATCAATTGCCATAGATCACCAAAATGCTCTGCGACTAACATTGTGAACAAAACAAACCAAACGAAATTGATCGCAACAACGATAAAATAATCTAAATTCTATCCAAACATGTGAAAATGAGAAAAAGGCAAAAGAAGTTTTGGTTGAATTCATTATAATTCTATTTAAAAATTGAATATTGTTTTATTTAGTTTGATTGCGCATATTGTTAACATCAGGCACACCCCTTAATTCATTGAGTACGTTTTTCTCTGCCTTTATAATCCTTTTGGAATCAGTTACAATAATCCTTTATAATCATTTTATAATAAGTGTATTGCTAGTTAGGAATTTAATATCAGCCGGGCTCTTTTATAATTTGTTATAAAATCATTATCAAAATTCTTCATAATCCATTGTTGCGTTATGTTTATGTACATGACCAGATAGATAGTTTTTAACTGGGACGGAACGTGTGGATACGAAAAAACCTAATGTCAATTGTAGCCAGGGGGAGCTGTCAAATGCAGCCAAAGGGAACCGTCAAATGCAGTCAGGGGGGACTGTCAAATGTAGCCAGTCCATTTAAAATATGTGAGGAAGAAAGAGTGGCTATGCAAGACAAGAGATAAAATGAACAGAAAAAAGAAAAAGAAAACATCTATCCACAGGTTCTGTCCCAGGATTTTAATAGAGAACATCAAAATTCGATTTGTTTGCATTTGGCAGTAGGCCTTTTTCAAATGTTTGGCTAGAAATTCCATGTACAAGAAAAGTAAAAATGTTAAATTTAACGGAACAATGTATGATGCCGACATCAATTAAAAAATACAGCTGAGCGACCTCGTTAGGAAAGTGTTAACATTTGGCAGCGAACCAAACCAAGTTTCTCATACTATGATCGAATCAACAAAAAATCCAAGATCATGTAAACAATCTCTTTGAACTGTCAAAAAAGTGAGGTTAAACATTACCATGCAACGTTCTCCACCGAGAGGTTCACTTTAGTTTGTTTACATAACCAATGAACTTTGTACCGCGACTCACCACTTCATTTGCCGCGTTGCCAGTAAGCCAAGCAAAAATATACAAAACAGTGCTGCCCAAACACATATTTTGAGTCCCACCATTCTTGCAAAGGTGAAAAAAATACTCAACATTCTTGCATTTTTCAAATTTAAAAAAATCATTAAAAAAACACGATAGCTCTAAAAAGTCTTATTTCAGCGGAAATATTCTTAAAAATGTGTAGTCTTTTGAATAAAAATAAGAAAAAGAGGGGTTAGGTCGGACGAGAAAGGTCTATTTTGCTGAAGATGAATAAATTTCGCAGTAAAGTCTGTATTTGTAAAACACTAGACATACGAAAATAGGTCGCTTTTCTCCTAATTCCGATTCTCTTAAAATCTTTCTGGAAATGAAGTAGGCGAATGTCTACGACTTGATTAGTTTAATCAGTTTTTGGCCAATTTTTATTCGTATATCAACCTTGCTATAATGAAAAACAGCTTTATGAGTATTTCCTGTACAGTTTCCATGCGCGGTTTTTGAACGGTTTTACCGTTTAACATATCTACTTTTATACGTGTGACTGCAATAAAATAAACCTTATGAATAAATATTCAAACAATTTTATGCATCTTACCCTATCGTAATCTTAAAGTAAAACAAACAATTTTTTACTATTAACCAAACCTCCTCATCGTTTCAACTGACACAAAGCAAAATTTTCAATATTTTCACATCGTCAATTATTCAAACCGTTCCGCATTATTTATTAACGACAGCAGAGCCTCGACAGCAGAAGTGCGGGTGACGTCCCTAGAAAGAAATCCAATTCCGAGCGAACCGAAGTCAAACGCGGGCGTCGCCTTCTTCGGTGAGGCTGTTGTGCTGGGCTGTTGACTCCCATGTTATACCGTTCTACATTTTCCGTTTGAAGTCGTGCCATGGTGCCTTCTCCCAAACCATAACAAAGTCAGAGGAATGCTGCTGTCGCTTTTGCCGTTTCGCTCGGCGAGACAGGATGACGTTTTATCATACACCTCCAATGGAAACGACGCCCACCCAACCTACCGCGCCTGAAGGCTATTCTCGCGAACTGTAAAAGACGGTTGCGAAGCTTCGAGCGCTTCTTGTCTTCTGGCGCGCTCCTTTTCTGACATGTTTCGCGCAAAAGAACAAAGTGAAAAATATATCCCCGAGAGAGTTTTCCAGAAATGACAAAATAATTTCGAGAAGATTAACTTGGCGCGTTAACCCCCACCACCACCATCAGACCGCTCCGCTTTATGTTGTGATCGGGCTATCAAACTGGGTGAGGTCGTGGTAGAGGTGATATGGGCGGAGAAGTTTATTTGCTTTTCGGGGGGGAGGGGGGTATTAAAATTTTCATGCCTCGTTTCACTTTCGACGAGGGCGGTGCTCACTCTATGATAGCGTACCCCGTGCCATATTAGAGACAATTTTCCGCGTGCCACCGGTAGTAGGCTTTGGCGTGGAGGTTTGCGAGATTTTGCGATGCGTCGCGTTGCTAATGAAATATCTCAAGAGTCGGCGATATGGCATAATTTATTCACTGCTGAATGTTATTAGCTTGTCAATGCCTGTTTTATCACTGTTTGGAGGTAGTTTTGGAATAAGCTGACTAGAGTAGGCGTTGAAAATTGCGTGAATTTTTTATGAGTATTATTTTGGAAAATTATTACATCCAAATTGAGTTTCTCGCCTTGCACCTAATCAGAAGATTGGTGATATCTGTAAGATGGCGTGTAATAATTTCTTTTAGTTCATCTTCTTTTCAACATCACGCCATTATGATATTGAATTGAAGATATTGACTAGTTTTATCTTATATTTCATTTAATCGAAATAATTTAGAAAAACTACACAATATTTAGCTTTGAGGCTTGTATATAAAACTATTGTAATGGCTATTGATTTCTTTGGAAATGAATAGAACTAAGAAAGTTGACGAAATACGTACAGCTACTCGAATTTAAAAGAAATCTTTCTATTTATTTTCAGCATTCCACCATAACGCTCCACAACAGAAATCTATCACCAGTTTTTGATTTCTGATTTTCAATTTATTTCAAATTTATAGCTTTTGATTTTTGATTCCGATTTTCTGATTTCCAATTTCGGATTTTCAATTTCGGGTTTTCAAATTTGTCTTCTGAATACAGAATTCTGAGAACTGATTTCTTAGCTCTGGTATTACTTAAAAAAATTCTTTTATTTTTTATTATTTTCTCTAAATATTCTAATTTCGAATTCCCTTAATATTCCAAATTTTATTTTTTGGAAATCTGCAAATAAAAAAAATATCTAAATCATTTTAGTCGTTATGTGTACGACAGGGTGCCCGGGTACCAAACATAGGTTGTGGGGGAATAAAATTGATATGCCACGCAAGAACCGTATTAAAAATGCTTGTTCAACTAGTTTTCATAAATTCGCGATTTAATGAATTCATTTTTCAATTAATCCTAATTATTTACTACTTATGTGTTAGTATTTTTTGACATGTTATTCAACATAATTGTTCATTGTTTTTCAAATACATCATAAATGCTGGTTACTTGGTCAGTAGGAGTGAGTGGATACGCTTGATCCATCTTTTGTTTTTTCTCATAACTTTTCAATTAAATAAAAATTTTAATTGCAAAATTCGCCAGTTTGTAGTCAATTCGTATTGTAAGAGCAATAAATAATGTTTAAATCCGAATACTATGCCCAGTCAGTAATATGAACAGTTTTGAAAATTATGTCAAAACGAGGCCAGGTACGTTATGAAAATAATATTTTTCTTTCTATACATTGCAAAAATTGTACGTGAGAACTAATGATAGGGATCAAGAATACCCAGTGTTACAGAGATCAAAGATGCCTGTTGTATGAGATGAACAAAATTTAATTTTTTTGTATGTGTTGTGAAACTTTTTATTAGAAAAGCGTGTTTTTCTAAACAAAAGCCCTTAGAAAGTAATAGTACTTGAAAATATGCGTATATAATTAGTTCGACGATCACATACAACCGTTCAAAAAATTTGTAAAAAGATCTTCGAGATGGATTTGAACATATATTTTCTAAAATATTATTCAACTTTTCCGAATCAAATGTAATACATCAGATTGTTTTTTTAATCATCATAAACGACCAAATATTTAATTTTCTTTTAATATTGTGATAACTTTATGCGTATAGATTATGAGATATGACATGGATGCATGGATGCTTTGCAAAATTTATGGAAAATATCTTGTAATGTAAAAATCGAATATAAAAATCAAGCGTAAAAATCGGACAGGGGTCCTTCACCATAAGAATTGCTTAGAAAGTTCTCACCCGAAAAAGTAGGCAAGGATGACCCTCCAGTATAATTTTCTCGCAGGAAAATCCGTATAACGTTACCTTCCAGGTTAAAAGTCGAATAAAGAAAAGTCCTTTCTAAGAATCGGATATATTTTTCAGGGTTTTTATACTGAAGGTTTTTTTAATCGACTCTTATATCGAAGAGCTCCTGTCCCATTTTTACGCTGGAAGTTTACATCCTATTTTTACATTTTAATTTATTTAAAACGGGGTTTACGAAGCGTGTTATGTATTTGCGATTTTTATTTTCGGTGTCTCATTTAGTCCGCAGCCAAATATTCTAACTCGTCATATATAATATAGATAAATTTAATATAGCGAACAATAGTCATAGTTACTCTGACTAGTGAAAATCAGAATAATAGTGCCCAGGCCATTTTAATCGTACTTGTTTCTCATTTAAGGGGCTGTTCCACTTTTGACGAAATTAGGTAGGTGTATTCACTCAAAAGACTTACCTTCATAATAAGAAACGCAATCGACTTAGCTTGGAACATGTTGAACAGCTAATATATCACTTATTTAACCACAAAATTTGTAAAAAATGTGGGGTCAGCGATTGGACAATGATTAGATTGACCCAAACTGCAAAATTTAATGACAATAATGCCCTAAATTAAAAAAGAAAATGTTTGGCAAACAGTACATAAATGTTCAGTTATTAAAACATAAAAAAATTGCAAAAAAAACAATCTTCCCATTAATAAACCGTTTTGGGTTTTTCCTCAAAATTATAAAAATCCGATTGGGTACATCACTGACCACGAGCGATCTTTTATGCTTATACTCATCCTTGTTAATATCGATAATGAAAAGAATCATTTCTATTCGATGATGTTCTGCCAAAATTTTCTATTCTTCTGATAGGCGACCATTCATAATTTACGTAACGCTTTTAGAGGGGAGGGGGTCCCACAAATTGTGACATGTTGAGGGAGGGGGAGCGAGCTAGAAGAAGCTAGAAGAAAAAGTTTTTTTCGAAGAATTCGTTACGTAATAGGGGAGAGGGGGGGGGGGGGGTGTAGAGAAATTTGTGATAATTTGTTACATGGGGGGAGGGGGAGTCAATTTTGACCAATTTTTGCGTTACGTAATTTATGGATGGTCCCTAGGTGATCAGATTTGCAGACAAAGACATTTAGATTTTATTTAAATAGACTAATATTGTTAGTTGTTTCGATTTTATAAATTTTTTCATCTGATAAACCATAGTCTATTGTCTGGTACAGAAATACCCTGTGTTGCCCATGAATGTTTCATATGGTTTTTTATAACCTAGTTATGGCAATATGTTAGTAGTCGAAAAATCTCCACACGATCGTCTTCTCTTTTTCCATACATGCGGAAATTTAAAAAAAAGTTTTTTCATAAATCGTATTTTTTTGTATTGTTTGTCATTGTTAATTGTCTACAGGAAACATTTTTTGTGTTCATCTGTCGTACACAATAATCTTTGTTGAGCTGTACATTGATATTGAATTTCGTCTGTGATAAGGGGATGGGGAAGGGGGAGATGAAGGAAAGGGAAAATCGGATCCGTCTTTTTCGAGAAACTGTTGTAGACATATTATATTGGGAATTTTTATGTGATTGCACTTATCAATCTCTCTACCTACGGAACTGGAAGTTCGATCAGAATGAACTTCAATACACGGAAAAATCCGTTCATAAATTTATGAACAAAAGATCACGAATTCGTGAAATGAACGATTTACGAAAATCGTGATCAAGTTCTTGAAAATGTGAATAATAAACCTCGTATTCATGAAACTGTTTTGTGTTAGTTCGTCCCGAATATATACATAGCGTTATATTCGAATATTTGGTTGGGTTAATTGGACATGTTTAGTTTGTGTCATGATTCTTGTTCATAATTTCAGAATACGCAACTTTTTTTTATTTCAATTATAGAGATTTTAACCTTAAGGTCATTCGCCTCTTCGGGTTAGAAAAATCTCTTAGGAAAAATTTCTAACCCTATGTGCGGGGTCGGGACTCGAACCCAGGTGCGCTGCGTACAAGGCAATCGATTTACCAATACGCTACGCCCACCCCCAGAATACGCAAATATCAATCATTCTTGTTCATAATTTCAGAATACGCAGCTGTCAATCACATGATGTTCATGATTTCAGGAGCTTATTTGCAATTTTACTGATTTCTCTTCACGTTCCCTTGCTATTTTATTCATGAGTTTACAATCGAATTTTTCTGTTAGATTGGCGGCATTTGTGATCATGATTTCAGGATCCTGGTCGCGAATTTCGTAATTTCCATTCACGTTATCACCATACCATTTAGTCATGAGTAGAGTGATTCATGTTCATTGTTTCAGGATCTTAGTCACAATTTTCGTAATTTCTGTTTAAGTTCTCGTGACATTTTGTTATCGAGCGTGCAACGCAGTTTTCGTTTTTTGTACAGACATCACACTGAACCTTATAAAATAAATAACGATGTTCGAGGTCCTAATTGTTTTCTCATATCTACCGCTCGTACCAATTAGTGGCCACTGGATATTCCATGAAAAAGTTCATAAAACAAAAATGATTCCACGAATAATAATAGTAATACTGTTTCGATTTTGTTGGCTATTTTCGGCAAATTTAAGACTAAGAGTCAACGAAAGCAATGAAATTGAAAGACGGATAGGTATTCTAGAGTGAATCAGTAATAAACTTAGAACGGAAAAATAGGACTAGGCAGGCTATATGGACATGATCGAAAGGAAATGTGAAGAATCCTTTGCCTTCTGCTAAGTAGGAGCTGGGCGTTGCACCCAAGTCTACCGCATGGTCATTCACAAATCCTCGCCTAGAACGACCATGCGATCTTTTTTTTCATCTTCTGCTGACATCAAGCCATGCCGTATGCATTCAATCGACACCAAGCTATCGGTGTTCTAAGTTTATAACTGATTCACTCTAGACACTCAGATAGGTGTCTTTCAATTTCATTGCTTTCGATGTCTCTTAGTCTTAAATTTGCCGAAAATAGCCAACAAAATCGATACAGTAGAACCTTGCGGCCATTGATACAAAGTGACAAATAATAGTAATAATGCAATTTTTTTTGAAATAGTTCACGTGAAATTTTCATTACCATTTTGCATGAAATTGGAAATAATTAGAAATATATTCTAAATATTACAAGCACACTAAACAAATCGTAAATCATGAACTAGTTCACGAATCCGTGATTAATAGATCATGATTTTATGAAATATTTGACGAGCACGAATGGTCAGATGTGAGTATTGTACAAGAAATCATGAACCAGTTCACGAATACATGAAAATTATTTCATTTTTTGTGAACTATTTCCCGAGCACGGATATTGGATCGTGAATAATATAATAATGAATTAGTTCACCAGGAATGAGTGGATTCATGAATAAAATTCCGAATTTCGCGAAATAATTCACGAGAAAATATCCAGAATATTTTGATTTTTTGCACTATTGTTCCTAAATATACAGGGTGTTTGGTTCATGGTTAAGAACCTCTCGAGGGGTGATTGACTGTCACGTTTGGAGAAAAAATCGTTCTACACATACCATCAAATCTCAACCATTACAAAGTTATTGAACTTTTTGTGTTAAAAACTTATTTGTCTTAAAATATCGCTAACTCAAAAAGTATACTTTGTATTTCAAATATTTTAGGTCTACTGGAAAGGTGAGAAAATTTTCCATTGAGTGATGCCCTCATATGTTTCAGCTAATGAGTTTAAGTAGCCTTTTCAAAGTAATTTATTGAAAATTAAACAATTTTAATCGATTTTTTCGTTTATTTCTTGAAAATCCTAATTGTTAACCTCATCATTTTAATAATTTAGATTGTTAGTCTTGAAGAGCTGCATAATTCGTTCTTTGACATGATACACTTACCTTTTCTTATTTTCATGAGTTTGGGTTATTAAACTTGGATATTTTTGTCTTATTTTCGCTAATACCAGCTCTAATTGAAAAGGTATGGCACTTATTGTACTTTTTTCTTTTTATTCGAAAGCCAGGAAAATTTTACAGAGAAAAATGTATTAATACCTTTCAGTTAAGTGAATTTAGTATTCTTTTAGAAGTAAATTAGTTTAAAGTTAGTGCTATTATTAGCATTTTCAATAATTTTCCTAAAATAGTAAATAATAAATATCACCATTATTATCATGAAAATAATGTATCTCAGCAAGTTCCACAGTTCTTTCTTTGACTCCATTCAATTATCTCTTTTGATTTCGACGCAAAATCGTTTTTATCACATCGTTTCATATGCAAAAATAACGATTTCGAACCCACTACATTTGTTGCGAGGTCATGCTGTGTTAACTATTAAATAGCAGCAAAATGAAAAGAGATATAGACAAAGTGTCAAATAAAAAGTTATAGAGAACATTAAGGGGCATCAAATGGACAACAGTGACGATAAATTTTGTTGATTAATAATTAGAACAATTAAAAAACTCTCCAAAAAACACAAATTTTGAGTTATTTCGTTAGTAAAAAATCATTTAGTACCCTTAACTAAAATATATTTGTACATACACTGATAGGACATTTTCTCAGCTCTCCAATGAAACCTTGTAAATAACGATATAAAGCATATTTTGTAGATTGGAGTCTTTTAAGGATTCGCAAGTCGGGTACAGGAAAAGTATAGTGATGAAATTACAAAGAAATGAGAAGAGATAGGAATATGACGTCCAAGAACAAATTATGAATCGTCCTGAAACCCAACTTTTGGGTAATGGATATTGCTATAATCATACTTCATTATTTCGAGAAAATTAGCACTAACTTTTAACTACTTTACAGCTAAAAGCTAATTAAAACTAATTAACTAAAAGATATGAGAACGTCATTCAATAGGAAATTTTCTCACCTTTCGAATGGAACTAAAATATTTAAAATACAAAGTATACTTTTAAAGTTAGAGGTATTTTAAGACAAATAAGTTTTTTACACAAAAAGTTCAATAACTCTGTAACGGTTGAGATGTTTTGGTATGTGTAGAACAAATATGACAGTCCATCACCCCCCGAGAGTGTTTTAACCATGAACCAAACACCCTGTATGAATAACATCATGAGTCAACCTTAGGTTTTATGAATAATATTCATAAAATTGTGAACTAGTTCACGGACAAAAAACGATTTGGTAGTGACAGGGCGGAAACCATGACTGAAGTTCACAAAGCAAAAAACAATATTTCCACCAATAAAAGCTTTATGTTGGCGTTACTAAAGGGTAATTGAACCTAATTATAAATCACATGATTTTTGTTCATGGTCCTGTTTTCGTAACGTTAAAAAGGTGATTGTTCCAGAATTCATGGCACTTTATTCATGATTTTATGAAATAAAATTTTTCGTGTAGGAATGTACGGGTACATTTCATTTTTCATTTGACACAATTTCTGAAAGAATCGATGTAAACATTTTTCGTACCTGTCCGCACATCTCGTTGAACTGAGTTGAATGGTATATGTCATTCGAGCTTCTTCGCTTCTGACCCTGGGTGAATTCGTCGATTTTTCAACTAATTGCATCACATTTCTATACGAGAAGGGAAATAAGGTTCTGAAAATTTTACGTGTGATCACACTCTTCAAATGATAACTCCGGAACCAGAAATCCGATCTAAATTGAATTCGATAGCATTTCATAAGGATACTATACTGTCGAAGTGTACAACTGTGTGAATCAAAACTGAGTAATCTAAATTTCATTCGGTCTAGTTATACTCAGTGTTGCTAAAAGAGCGAGAAGCCAACACATCCTCCTCGTTCGCCTGCGAGCGCGAGACTCACACTGTATGCTCCCTACTGATGTACACACGTTTTCGAAGAACTCTCAAATATGTGACAGTCAGCACGAGCGGCAATTACGTTTGATTCATGTGAGTTATCTGCCTTCGCTATAAGCTCGTGTGTCACTCGCACTCTTGTCGGCTCGCTAGATATCAGCTCTAACGAAGAGTGGGTTCCCATGATGGGACTCCTCAGCTACGAGTTTTTGCTGCATGCCACCCACTCCCGTGTGCTAAGCACTCTTTACAGCTCTGAAGATGTTTATTAGAACAGCACGTATACACTCTTTTAGCAACTGGGAGCGCTCGTAAAGGAGCGAAGGGATCAGGTACGGCATTCTGATGAAATCCTAAAACAGCGCAAGCAAAAGCTAACTAAACTAACAGTGCGCGCGTTCGCATTAAATTGTCATTGCATACATACGTTATCTGTCTACACAGGTTTATACCGGTCGTATTTAAAGAACAAATTAAATATATTGTTTTTCATATTTTTTTAAAAAATATGTAATCAAATTATAAGTGCGGTGTCTTAAATAAAACTTGTCTTTTAAGGGGAGTCTACTATAAAGTGCTCAAACTGAAAGTAATTTTGTTATACGATTTTGATGGCAAGGTGACAATGGACCTCTCGTTAAGGTTTATGTATGCATTCATTATGTATGAAAAATTTTCAGTCAGGCAAAGCCACACATACGAGCTTTCGAAGAGTAGATGTTGAACCCTTTCCATGTCGAGGAGTGCCGCGGCGGACATGATAACTCTTGATACAATTGTCTGAAATAGGAAATTCAATAAAAAATTTTAAAACATAGACTTGTAGTTACTCGATGAACCAATAAAAATATAGAACAGTTGGAATTTCGGAAAATGGCATAAGATAAACCGAAAAATAAAATTCGTTCACTTTTCTTCAAAATAACGAAGAAGATTTTTGTATTCCATTTTCCCTTAGTTCATCGACTGACTACACATATTATGCATTCGCATAAAAACTGTTGTTTGCGTCAAGAAGAATCAGTATTACCGAAAATAATGTTGTTCAGGCATGTTCAAATCTCCATTAGTACAAATTTATAAAACTTTTTCTATATATTTGTTGAAATGATCTAAATCCAAGATTATGTGTATGAATAAGAGAAGCAAGTGAATCACGATAGTAGGAATTAGTTCAGAGATATTTCGATTCTTTAGTCATTTTGATTTTCATTTAAATTCAGCATCTTCAAAATTTTCATTTTCAAAATTCCACCAAGACGCTCAAAGAGAAACGATTTTATTAATTACCTTAACTATTCTTTACAATTTGACTATTGATTCGATAATTTATCATCTCACATCCATGCTTTTCGTCAAATTTAAATATTGAATCATCCTTTATACTATTCAATTACCATTGAAAATAACTTTTTACATTTCTTATAAAAGAAATGTATAGAATTCGCTCAAACTTTCAAGATTTTTTCCGAGGCCCTGAGGGCCGAGTCTTATATACCAATCGACTCAGCTCGACGATTTGGGACAATGTCTGTGTGTGTGTGTGTGTGTGTGTGTGTCTGTGTGTGTGTGTAACGGACAAATTCTCATTCGTGTTTCTCAGCAATGGCTGAACCGATCTTATCCAAACTAATTTTAAATGAAAGAACTAAAAAACAGTATGAACGCTATTAATTTGTTTTTGATTCTGATGTTTAGTTTCCAAGATATGAATGTTTGAATGTGTAAAAATGGCGTTTTTTGCAGTTTTTTTGAATTATCTGCCGAAATTGACAACATAGTTTAACAATTTATATGTTTTTAGACAGCTTTAACGAATACCTTTCGAACAAGCTATAGATTGTTGAAATCAGACTATTATCAAAAAAGATATTTAACATTAAATGCGGACGAAAGATTTTTATCATTTCCCATTGCCAGAAATATGACCAAAAACATGTAATCTATTATTAACGCCAAAACGGCTTATTTTAGGTCAATAGTATCTTCGGAGAATTTAATGGAGGTAATATGCCCTTTCTTTTGTTATTATGCTTTTGCTGATTAATCCCCCTATGAGTGAGATATTTTCACAAATTTTCTTGGAAGTGATTATATCGAAATGATGTCTTCAGCAAATTTGTAGCTCTTACTTTTGCGAATAAGTATACTAAAGACTTTAAATATCTATTTTGAATACTTTAAAAGTTATGGCTTGTTGTTTGTTGATTACTCTTTGTTGCCTATTTATTGTTCAATATAGTAATAATCCATTGAAATAAGCTAAACATTATTTCGATAAAACGAACTTTGTATTTCATTTTACTATCTACAACCGTTAGAGATAATCACTGAACACTTCCAAGTTGTCTGGAAGGAACTTGATAACTTATCAGTACAAAAATGTTCATTTGTGCAAACCTTCTGACTGCAATTTTTCTAACTTATAACCATCGGATCGATCTGAAACATATCGGAAAATGAAAAGCGAAATAAATAGCTCCAAGCAACGGCTTAGCCAAGAGAAGGTTTTGGGGTTTAACACCATACAACCCCCCCCCCCCCCCACCACACCCAAAAAAAAATATTGGATTGAAGTTGAAAATTTATTGATGCAGACTGATTTAATTAAATATTACAATAACAATTATCTGATCCGTAGATTGATAACCTGTTGTTGTAAACGTCATGAGGACTTTTGATAAATTGTCGGAATGGGGTCCTGATATGTAACTGATCTATTGGTCTTGATTTCACAGTTGTCTAATTGCATCAATAACAAATTCCTGCCTGAAAACATTCCAAAAGAAAATTCCAGAGTTCTGTAATCAATCATTATCCTCAGATTTATTTTCAAATTGAGCTCGTTTTTGTAGAAATGCACTGTAATAAGGGTCTTTATTTAATAGGAAGCGAAGTTAAAATTGATTTAATGTCTATGAAACATAGAACTGCTCACCAAAAAAATGCATAACTTTCAACATTTGCTAAAAATGTTTTTGCCTTTCTCATTCACTCTAAAATTCGTCAATCTAATCCCGACCCGGAGGGCCGAGTGTCATATGCCAAGCGACTGAGTTCGTCGAGATCGGAAAATGTCTGTGTGTGTATGTATGTGTGTATGTGGAAAAAATGTGACCTCTGTTTCTCAGAGATGGCTGGACCGATTTGCACAAAGTTAGTCTCAAATGAGAGGTACAACCTTCCCATCGGCTGCTATTGAATTTTTTTATTGATTGGACTTCCGGTTCCGGAGTTACGAGTTGAAGAGTGCAATCACACAGCAAATTCCCATATAAACTAAAATGAAAAATTTTCAAAATCAAATTTGTGTTTTTGATGCCAAATGACTTTAAAATGCATGAAACATTGAGATGTTTGACAAAAATTGACTTCTTTGGACTTTGGTACATTTTTGCCTTTCTCATATAGAAAGGTTATGCAATCACTCTAAAAATCGACAATCATACCGGCCCGGAGGGAGTGTGCAGTGAGGGGTTGCTACTTTAAAATTAAACTAGTTTAAAATTTCTTAACAAGTTGAAAATTTTCGGCAGGACCCGGACCTCCCAGATCTTTCTCCATGATCCGCCGCTGGTTTCAAGCGATGTTTCAGTATCACATAGTATCTCAAGATCGTGGCTGTCGATCCATTGTACGTATGTGCAAATCGTACTGAACATGTAATATTCATTTCCACCATTGTATTGAACATAACCAGCCATGGAATCGTAGTCTGGACAAATGAGAAAAGCACAATTGCACCACTAGGTGGACTAAAACAGGTTTTTATTTTGGGAATGCGTCCAGTTGAGACGAAAACGTATTATGATTAATAACGAGGATAACACTTTCCGAATGTAGAGAGAAACTTATGAAAAATGACGATTTCCATTCGACTCTAGCATGTTCTGATCGATTTTGATGAGAATTTGATTTTTGTTGTATGACCAATTATATGTATAGGTCAAATGTTCAAAAACAGTAATTTAAGGTCAAGGTATCATCATTTTTAAACCGCCAATTTCTGAGGTTTAGTATCTACGATGAGTTTTACAAACGTTAAACAGCGCATCATTTGATAAAATAATTTTGACGGTATATTGTCCAAGAAGTATTTATGGTGAATTTTCTCAGGTTAATATTCATGACTACAATAAAGTTTCAACAAATTCGATAAAGACACGAACTCTGTTACTATTTTCTGAAAAATTAATTCTGCATAATTTTAAAACATCAAAAATTACGGTTTCGGAACTATGCCGTTTGGACAGTAAGATCGATTTTCACCAAACCCCCACCAATTGTAAAATTAGTGTTGTAAAAAAACGTAAGGGCGATACTTCAATGCTGATAGGTGGGACCGAGAAAGTATACAATCGCCAAAGGGCTATATATACTATCATTTTGTCAATTTCAATAGCCAACACAAATTTTAATTTAATAATTTCAAATACTTCATGAAGTTTTGGGTTTCGGTCACTGAATCATGCAATCTAGGATATAAAAAACAATAGTTCTTAAATAGGAAATAAAACCAAGTCTGGAAATATTCACTGTTGATTTTCTTTGAATCGCTTTTTTCAAGAAAAAGCGTTGATTTCTTAGTTCTCAGTCGCGTTGGAAATTTGAGTAAAGTATAAACTTCAAATCGATTAAAAAAAAATTCGATTTTTTGGCTCAGTACAATATGCATAAACCCCTTTAGGAAAATTCAGTTGTCCCACCACAATGCATTGATTGAGGAATTTGGATATTTTATTAACAGAGCATTAGCAATAATTCGTTTGTATGTCTATTTTATGGGCCATTTTTACGCTTTCCCATTGATTTGGTTTGAGATTTCTAGCACTGATGTTGTCCTATGCTGATTTGAGCGATTCTCTGAGTCCTGCCACTATCCCATGTAGTATGTGTTATCAAAAACATCGCGAAGCATCAAGTTCAAAATGTTCTCAAACGATATAATATCCGAAGAGAGTGATAAGAGTTATAAGAAATGTCTCATCACACTGTTAGGTGGTTTAAAAGCGTTTTTTATTTATTTCCGCGGATCCGTTAACTAATTGTGCCGCGTTGCGTAAGCGTTACGCCGCAACTGGATAACGATCCAATAGTGGACGTTAAGCACATCCTACCCCAACATTCCTCCTTCTTGATGAAAGTACCCTTAATCCTTTAACAACGTCTTCCACTTATGAAGGTCAGATTACACCGTCTGGGAATACTATAGCGTAGCGTAAGTCCATGACGATATTTGGACATCGGCAACGACACCAGGTTGTGGAAATCTTAAATCGTCTTTGTTCTCAGTATAATTTGAGTCCCACTTTATTTTTAAAGTAATGTCAACTCGGTTGACAGATTTGGCTAAAAAAAAGAGTTTCAGGGTGGTATGGAGTGGAAACGGTATCGTAAAACTAGGAATATATAAGAGGTGAACCAGCTCAAAGCTGAAAGCCTTCAAAATAAAGATAAAAAAAAACTGGGAATCTTTTTTTGATCACCCTACTATTCAAGCTGTTTATACCTGTTCAATTATAGGGGCCCCCTAGTTCAAGAGTGCCCAGGGGCCCCATGTAGTCTTAAGACGGCCCTGACAGCATCAGCTCAATTTTCATGTCTTTTAACATTTGTGCTACGGGCAGTCTACCTATTCCTTTGTAGATGGGAAATTATTGTTTTCATTTGGAACTAAGTTTGTGCAAATCAGTCCAGGTGTTATCAGTTTTTATGAGAATTTTTAGGTGAACGTATACAGCAGCTAGTAACTCTGGAACTGAAAGTCGAACCAAAATGAAATTTAGCCTAAGAGAATATTGTACTTACCTATCTTTTGAGACTAAGCTAGGGAAACTCTGATCAGTCTTCACCAAGAAACCGTTGTGGAAATATTTACTATATGAGAAAGGAGAAAAGGGTTCAGAGAATTGCAAGTGTGCTCGCACTCTTTAACTGATAACTCCGGAACCAGATCTCCGGTCTAAATGAAATTCGATAGCAGTCAGTAAGGATGATATACTGTCGAAGTGTACAGCTATGTGTGTCGTATCTGAGCAATCTGAATCTTCTTCGATCTATACTTGAATATTACAGTTGTACGACAATGACAGTAAAGTAGAGTAAATTATTTACCACTTCTACAGCCACAGCAATCTCTAAAGATGACAAATAAGAACTTTTATCTCATTTCGTTGACGAAGGTCAACGGCACGGCATCGCGCTCGGTGCTGGTGCTTGTTCGTAATTTAATTTAATGAAAATCGTCCCCCAGTGGAAATTTCACCCAAATAGTTTCTGCTTGGTCTCGCATAAACACATGTGAAGAGCTGGTCTCCCCACGGTCCACGAATGTTTGCGTTTGCTACACTGACTTTGCCGCTTTCCGTTTAGTATGATGGAGTGAAGGAGGACTAACTTCGACTGAAGATTGCAGCATCATACATCAGCAGGGAAAAACGAGACAAATGAGTGTCGAAATTAGATTAGCCAACAAAAACCGACCAGCAGTAGCAGCAGCGTTTGGTGTGCAAAAGTGTGTCTAGCAGATTTATGTTGCGAATTTGGTTTGCGGTGGCCCGAGCATGGAACCCGTTTTGGCTCACGTCCCTGTGAGAGATGATAGATGCTGACTATCAAGTGGACATATGTCTCAGAAGAATTACAACAATTTCTCATCTTATTCTGGTTGGCAGGAAATTATCCGGGAGGGATATGTCAGAGGATGCCAGCATAAGCAGCAAACGGCATCATTTATGACGCGTCCGAGGGTCTGATCCAGTCGGGTTAATGGTGAGAATTCTAATCAACTGGAATGACGAGGGTGACTTGGTCAAGATTGTCTTGCGGTTTGTAAATATTTTATTGCATACCCGAGAATTACACATGTCGTTTTGGGTAATGAAATCTAAAAATGAAAAAGTTTATAGTTCTGTTATTCAGATGGTAATGAAGATAGAATTATATGCACCAGAACGAATGCCACTTGTGAAGTACATTATCTATTATTCTCAAATAGCCTTCACATAATTACCAGCCATAAACATATTTGCCCTAAACACTTTAACATACTTACCGTTATGTTGCCACACATTTTCCGCCTAATCATATCAACATCTAATAAGTGTTCTACTTTCCACAGCGAGGCCTTTTCTTATGCAACCCCTGGATTGTTTGATCTTGCTACGATTTCAACCCCTTTTTTCTTCCTGAAACGAAAAATCAACCCTCGGCAGAAGCACCGTATCATTCCGGATAATAACTACGAAGGCAATTACTATAACCGTGTTCACAGATATGTGCTACAAGGCTACTGCCGGTAGCTAGCCGAGTTCATATTCACCAACATTTGAGAGGATTCCTCCTATATGTTTCCCTCGGTGCAGGTCTTTAAGCCGAGAACAGCTCATTTTCGGCGAGAGAAAGGGGTTGAAAATCCGGGCAAGAATTCCGAGTCGCACCGTGTGAGCAATGTTTTAGCAAGTTCCTTGCTGAAAGACTTAAAATTTAATGAACTTTCTTCTTCCAGACAAATCTTTTGTCTTAGACAGCCGAAAGCGAAGGAGAACATAACTTAAATTCAAGTCCAGATTTTATTTCGCTCGGCTAAACCGTAGACAGTGATTGCTAGCTTCAGTTGCACTACCACCGCCCCCGGAACCGACCAGTGAGAGGTCAGATCCTGTCAAGGAGTTTGGGGGGGGGGGGATAGCAGAGGGCGAAAGCCATTATCATGAATCTTGACGGACTCACGGGTGAAATCAGAGAGAGAAATTGGGTGACCGAGGATGTTTCGGCATCAACCCTCACGGAACTGCCTTTACTCTGAAAGCGCATAAATCATATCGCCCAAAAGGCTGAAACTATCTTGCAAGCTCTCTCACAGGATATCCTTTTTGGCAAAATTACAGCAGAGTGAACCCCCGTTTTGTGACTGTGGAATTTTGAGTGGTTGTGTTGTTGCTTGAGCAATGGTGAGGATGAAATGTTCACCGTTGTATGTTTCTAGAGTAGAAGGTGGTAAAATACAACATAATATGTTACGGAAAAAAACGCTTTAGTCTGTTGATTTTTAATCAAAACTAATAAATAAAGCAATTTTTATTTGTTATTGATTAAATGATGACTAGGACTGCGTTTGAATCCATTGCACTCCATACCACCCTGTCTGATGACGCCCAAACCATTAGTGCTTATAGCGTGTGTTTTAGTGCAGGCGCTGAAGACCGTTATTTTCCTACGCTTGACCGAGCGTTAAATATATACAGAGTTGGAGGGTTTACACAACTTTAGCTGACATTTTTGACACAGCGGGAGTAGAAAACTTTTGATACTTCTGATTGTCGGAAACAACGATCACAACCACAGAACAACAGATTATTTGTTCAAATGTCTTTAATTTAATTTCGTTTTTGCTTTTGAAATTATGGATGTACATAATATTAAATAATAAATATTGGATATTTAAGTAGCTGAGCCGGCGCACACTCATCCATGTTGCTAATCAAGCTGACATAATTAAGACTTGCACAAAAAAATTTCTGGCCTCTTAAATCATTGATCAGTGACGCTTTTGGTGTCACCGATGCGCGAGAAATACGCATTGTTGTGTCATGGTATACTAACTAACGGGTTTGCCAATGGGTAAACCAACGGGTTTGGCAACGGGTATCAAGTAAATTTATAATTGTTTTGGAATGTTCCATTTTCATCCACCATCATCATCGCTACAGCGCGACGCAACGCTATGTTTACTACACAAAAGGGATAATTATTTGAGAAAGTGGAGCAGTGCGCCTTTCACTAACATCGTCATTTCTCTTACGATGATGTCGATATTTATATATTCAAATGAATAAGTGCTCGCGGAGCAGCTGATAAGTTACACCAGAGAAAAAGACGGCTTCATAATAAAGAAACATTTTGTAGGGGACGGGCATAGCATAATTGGAAATTCGAACCCAGCCTTGTACGCAGCTCACCTGGGCTCGAGTCCAAAACCCGCACATAGGGTTAGAATTCAGTTTGAAATGATTTTCTCTAGTCCAAAAAAGAGGCGAATAATCCTGAAATTAAAACCGCTGTAATCGGAAAACAAAAAACGCATAGAGAATAGAGAACAGAAATTAACGAATGGAGAATAAAGAATACGGCAAAGAAGAATACAGAATCGAGAATCGAGAATCGAGAATCGAAAATCGAGAATCAAGAATCGAGAATCGAGAATCGAGAATCGAGAATCGAGAATCGAGAATCGAGAATCGAGAATCGAGAATCGAGAATCGAGAATCGAGAATCGAGACTCGAGAATCGAGAATCGAGAATCGAGAATCGAGAATCGAGAATCAAGAAAAGAGAATATCGAATAAAGAAGAGAGAAGGGAGAATAGAAAATAGAGATTAAATAATAGAAAACAGAAAAAAATAGAAACATGTTGCCGTCTGTAATGGCATTTAATAGAGCATTCCAACATATAAAGACGATGACACTATTTAGGTAAGACTACATGACCTGATTCTGCGTCCTAATGCCAGCGTTATCAATCATTTCATGTGAAAGTACGGAGAAGTGGATACCGTTAAGGACGATACCTGGAGAATCTTATTCGCAGGTATTCCCAACCGATTGTCTCCTACCTGACCATCCGATGCAAATCAAGTGAAGGTGATACATGTAGTCAGCGAACATTAGTCGTGTACCCATAACAGATACTTACGTTTAGTTCTGTGATCCGCCACTAAACCACAGAAAATCTTGCGCAAAAGCTGTTAAGCAATTTTCTGATGTTTATGCACTAAATTCTCAATACAATACAGTGCCAAATTCTTACATAATTAGTTACTTTCAGTCCCAGTAAGCTTGAGCATGAGCTTGTGCGACCACCCATGGCTGCTACTCCGTTATCGATCGGGACTAGCTGAAGTTGCACAGGGAATCAGTAGATAATTATGCTTGGGATTAGCGAAACATCTTTCAATGTGCAACTCCTGGTAATCCTAAAGTGTTTCTGATCAATACCGATGCCGGCCAGGCCCGAACGTAGATCGCGGAAGGAAAGGGAAGGAATTGTTAGTCCGATACCTGCTTTTGCTAGAGGCCGTATATACTACTGCGTACTTGTTAGTTGAGTATAGAAGTTGGATATACTTCTTCTTTACCGACGCCAGAGACGTGACTCCACTGGACTAGATATCGATCCACCAATTTCATGGGCCGGGGACCAACGGCTTTACTTCCCTTCCGAAGGAAGACGTGACCACAGATTTTTTCACCTCAGAAAAATCTCAACGACCTCGGCTGGAATTGAACCCAGGCCAACTGGAATGAGTGGCGGTCACGCTTACCACTCAACCACCGAAGCCGTCTTAGTTACTTTCAGTCCCAGTAAGTACTATAAAGTATATTAGGTACCGGAAATATTGAAAAAAGGCGTGACAAATTGATTGCAATTTAATCACGATTTAAGCACAGCGCATTTGTATTTTTAATACACACAATATTTTAAGTACCACCAATATGTAGAGTAGAGTCGGGTGGACTAGATATCGATCCACCAACTCATGGACCGAAGACTAACGGCTTTACTTCCCTTCCGAAGGAAGACGTGACCACAGATTTTTTTCACCTGAGAAAAATCTCAATGACCTCGGCTGAAATTGAAACCCAGGCCAACTGGAATGAGTAGCGGTTACGCTTACCACTCACCGGCGCCGTCTGGAAGTAGGAAACTAAAAATTGAAAGAATTAAAAAAAATATTAGAAAGGTAAAAAATGGACCATTTTAAACTTTAAAAAAAAATCGGAGAAATGGAAAGGTCGAACAAAAATAAATTGCAAATATTTGGTCACATTTTTCTTTTTTTCTTTCAACGACATTGAATTGATCCTCTATTGCCCAACCCCGCCTTTTGGTGGGCTACAGGAAAACTTGTTGTAGAATGTTCAAAACACGGTTGTATGCTGTCACTACTACCATACATTGATTGTTCGTTGAATTCATTATATTAAATAAATTCGATGTTTCCTGCATTATGGGAATTTTAAGTTTGGCCTTAAGTTTGTTTGAATCGCTGTAATTTCAAACAATGAAGTGCTTAACCATTTGCGACACAGTGGGACGTATACGTCCCACCTACTTTATTGGGTTTCTAATTGGCGTTGACATTAGAGGACCCTTAGGGGTGTAAGGAGTGCAACTAGCACAAAACTAGCCAGACGCCACCACCATCGCCGCTCGTCTTTTTACCGCTCAACCATCAGGACACTATCTGGAGGAACAACTTAGTATCTACTACCATAACGTGAGAGGACTACTCACAAAAATTGACGAGTTGTTCGTCGCTGTTTCAGAGGCAGAATATGATGTCATTGTTCTAACCGAAACGTGGCTGAATGATCAAATCCATTCGATCCAGTTATTCGGCCCAAGGTACACGGTTTACCGTAAAGATCGCGATCCAGACAGTACAGGGAAAAAACGTGGTGGTGGTGTGCTTATTGCAGTGTCCAACCGGCTCTCGTCCAAACATAAAACGGATAGTAACGATCTCGAACAACTATGGGTAGATATTCGCGGGCGCGATACTAATATTTGTGTAGGCGTAGTATACATTCCCCCTGATTCCGCAAGTGATATAGATATTATTCAGAAGCACATAGACTCAGCACTTGACATCGCAACTTGCATTCAACCCAACATGGCTCATCTACTGTTTGGTGACTATAATCAGCCAGGACTTCTTTGGAAGAGTACACCCTCCGGTTATGCCTTTCCAGATCCTTCTGAATCTATCTTTTCGAGAGCGAGTATTGCCTCATTGGACGGAATGTCTATATTGAACATGCTGCAAATGTGTACCGTAAATAACAGACGAAATCGAACCCTGGATCTCCTGTTCGTAGATGAAGAAGCTTCTATTAACTGTGCCGTTTCAGAAGCCCTTGAGCCATTAGTTGCCTGTGACGCTTATCATCCTCCTCTTCTAGTGACGCAGATTTGTCCCCAGTTGGTTATTTTTGACGAAATTCTGGGTGTCAGGGAGTTCAACTTTTCGAAGACTGATTTCTCTAGGCTTCAAAGTTCACTACAGGCAATTGATTGGGAGACTTTGTTAAATTCCGCGATCGATGTAGATGTTGCCGTAGAAAAACTTTCACTGGTCCTGAAATAGCTATTCAGGATAACAGTTCCCGCACAACGTCCCCGACCAACACCGGCATGGTCCAATCGTCAACTACGTAAGCTAAAAAGATTGCGAGCAGCTGCGCTTCGGCATTACACCAGCCGAAGAAACCCCATTACAAAACGAGAGTTTATTCAAGCTAGCAACAGTTACAAGACATATAATCGGTTCCTCTATTCAAGACACGTAGCACAAACCCAATCAAACCTGAAACAAAATCCAAAGCAGTTTTGGTCTTTCGTTAACGGAAAACGCAAAGAAAATGGGCTTCCTTCCAGTATGTTCCTTGCAAGTGAAACATCAAGCACTCCAAGCGGCATCTGTGACCTATTCGCTCAACATTTCTCGAGTGTGTTTAAAAACGACTCGGCTAACTCCACTCAGGTGGAATATGGCCTTCAGAATGCCCTCATGATGTAATTAATGTAGGTAATATCCAATTTACTGACGAAGACATTTTAACTGCCATGAGAAAGCTAAAGTCTTCAACATCAGCAGGACCAGTTGGTATTCCTTCATTATACTGAAAAGATGCGCAAGCGCATTGTGTACGCCTTTAAGGCTAATTTTCAATCAATCACTATTGCAATCGGCGTTTCCCGTGTGTTGGAAAAAATCAGTTATGTTTCCCGTTTTTAAAAAAGGTGATAAGCAAAATATTGCGAACTATCGTGGCATAACCTCACTCTGCGCTGGATCAAAGTTATTTGAGATTTTAGTAGGAAACGTGCTGTTTCGTGAGACCAAAGCATACATATCGAAGGATCAACATGGCTTTTTTCAGGCAGATCGACAACTACTAATCTAGCCCAATTCACTTCGCTTTGTATTAAAAATATTGAAGTTGGATCTTAGGTCGATACTGTATACACGGATCTCAAGGCTGCATTCGATCGTGTAGATCACTCTCTTCTACTGGCAAAGATAAAGCGGCTGGGCGCTTCGTCAAATTTCACAGGGTGGCTTAAATCATATCTCGTAAATCGTTCTCTATCTGTAAAATTAGGAAATAGCGAGTCATACAGCTTCATTAACTTGTCGGGAGTGCCTCAAGGGAGCAATCTAGGACCGTTGCTTTTTTCGTTGTTCTTCAATGACGTTTGCTATGTTATACCTCCAGGGTGTAAACTTATATACGCTGATGATCTCAAACTATTTCTCATTGTGCGGTCAATAGAAGATTGCGTGGCACTGCAGCGACACTTAGATGCTTTTTGTAATTGGTGTAGTCGCAACTTGCTGGCTCTCAGCGTGGCCAAATGTTCCATAATATCTTTTACTCGCAGAAAAAATCCAATACTCTGGAGCTACACCATCTCAGGGGAATCGCTAGAGAGAATGACAGTTATCAGAGACCTCGGAGTACTCCTGGACTCACAACTGACATTCAGAAATCATTACTCTCATGTTATAGCACAGGCAAATAGAAACCTCGGCTTCATTATAAGAATCGCCAAAGAATTCACTGATCCATATTGTTTACGGGCACTCTATTTCTCACTAGTTCGATCTGTCCTGGAAGCTTCAGCACCCATTTGGTGTCCTTATACGAACATTTGGATCAACCGAATTGAAGCAGTGCAGGCAAGATTCCTCCGTTTTGCTCTTAGAACTCTCCCATGGCGTAACCCAGCAGAGCTACCACCGTACATCGATCGCTGTCGTCTGCTCGATATGGAAACACTAGCGAAAAGGCGGAACACATTTAGAGCAGTATTTGTTGGGAAGATATTAACTGGTTAAATAGATGCTCCAGATATTCTCTCACAAATAAATATCTATGTGCCCCCTAGAAATCTCAGATCGCATAACTTCTTAAGACTGGAATTTCAGCGCACAGAGTATGGTCAGAACGAACCCATTAGGGCGATGTGTAATGTTTTTAATAGTGTTTATGACCATTTTGATTTTTCTGTATCTTGTGATGTTTTCAAAAATAGACTAAGAAAGTTGACTTAGATTTTAAGATTCCATTTTTGTAATATTTGTAATTTTTGTTCTTGCAATACTGTGTACTATGTGATTAAGTTTAATTGTAGTGTAAAATCATTGTAATCAACTGTGAAAAATTTGAAAAGATGATGGGTTTTTACGCCCATTTGAGGATTGCTTCTGAAGCATATCCTGAAATGGGCTTTTCCCATTCTAGAAACATTTCATGTAGACCAACACAGGTCAGATGAAAAATAAGAATAAATAAATAAATAAATAAAACATTATGTGAATTTGTTAATTACTTATTAGTTATAAACAATTAATACTCGAAAATCTCACTTTTTTACAATAAATTCGGCTGTGTCTGAACTAAAAGCCCTAGAGATCTAGCAAATTTTTGCAAGTATCTCAAACATTGAATTAAATTATTGATTTTTTTGCAGTTTTTCGTACAATGAAACCTCCATTTACGAACCAAACCGGGGGCTCGTAAATTGAATTAGTTTGTAAAAAAAGTGTTCGTTATTTGGGATTTAGTTCGTAAAAAAAGTTTGCTTCACATTCTTATTAATATTCGTTGGTTGAGTAATATTCTCGATAACCCTAACAATATGGGTATTCTTGGTACGGGCTTGACAAGTAGATGCTGAAAATGGACAATTGGAACCTTTTCTAAATCCAAGATGGCGACTTCCGGTTGAGCAATATTCTCGATAACCCTGACAATATGGGTATTTTTGGAACGGGCTTGATAAGTAGATGCAGAAAATGGACAATTGGACCCGTTTTGAAATCCAAGATGGCGACTTCCGGTGGAGCAATATTCTTCATAACCCTAACAATATGAGTATTTTTGGAACGGGCTTGACAAGTAGATGCTGAAATATGACGATTGCCGGTTGAGCAATATTCTTGATAACGAACAATATGGGTTCAATTTCCGTCATGTACTCGTCAACCCCATTCCGAAAAAATCCATATTGTTGAGGTTATAGAGAATTCTCTAAACCGGAAGTCGCCATCGTAGATTCTAAAATGGCTCAAGACATCGCTTTTCGTCATGCACTCGTCAACTCCATTCCGAAAATACCCATATTGTTGAGGTTGTAGAGAATTTATCTAAACCGGAAGTGGCCATCTTGGATTCCAATACGGCTCAAGACATCGATTTCCGTCATGCACTCGTCAACCCCATTCCGAAAATACCCAACTTATATTAGTAACAATTAATTAAGAATACATAACTTCATGCTGTAATGTACGAACTCAAACCTTCCAAAAAGAGTTCGTTATTTCGAATTTAGTTTGTAAAAAAAGTTACGTAAATCGAATATTACGTAAAAAAGAGTTCGTAAATGGAGGTTTCAGTGTATTTATCAAAATATGCAAAAATGGAGTATATTATTATGGTGGTCTATGAATGATTCTGATGAAAGAATTTGAATATTCAAAACGGCGGCTACATAATGACAGCCATTTTTTACGAAATTTGCGAATTTTGTTACAATGAGCATAAAACTCGATTTACGAGAGTTTTGGGTAGCTGATTACGATTTTGATGTCAGAATTCGAAAATTCAAAATGGCGCCTACAAAATGGGAATTTAGCCTGATAAAATCGTCATATTGGATCCACTTTCACGAAATCCATCCTGATCAGCGACCCCAAAAAACCCCTAGATGGCGTTATAGGTAAATATAAAAAAATGAAATTTAGCCAAACTCAGTCGCCATATTAATTCCGCCATTTTTAATTTGACATATCTAACGTCAGAATCAGAATCACCGACCCAGAAAACTCCTCTGTTAGACGTTTTAGGCCAATATAAAAACACATGAAATTTAGCCTTGTACAGTCGCCATATTGGATCCGCCATTTTGAATTTTATGTTTTCGACGTCAGAATCGGCGACTCTGAAAACCTATATAAAGCTAAAAATAACAGTATTACCGATGAAAAAATTCGCGTTGCAAAGGGTTAAATATAACTATTAATTGATACACGGAAAAAAATGTTTCAAAAGCGTGAATGATGGAACAATCACCTTTTTACGTTACGAAAGCAGGACCATGAACAAAAATCATGTGTTTTATACTTATGTTCCATTTTTAGTCAGTAGCGGCTTTTATTTGTGAAGATATTTGTTTTTGTTTTGTGAACTTCAGTCACGGTTTCCGCCATACCATTACTAAATCGATTTTCTGTACGTGAGCTAGTTCACAACTTTATGAACGTTATTTATAAAACCAAAGGTGATTTTATTCTTAGCTTTTGGAAGACATATTGACTCGTGAACTATTTCACGAAACCCGAAATATTTTTCATGGATCCTTTCAATCATCGTGAAATAGTTCATGATTCCAGATATAACAGGCACGATTCAGTATCCGTACTTGTGAAACAGTTCACAAAATCACACAGTGTTTTTCATGTATACGGGAACTGATTCCTGATTTCCAGCGAATTAGTCACAACTCACCATTCATGATCATGAACTAGTTCATATATTCCTGAACTAGTTTATGATTCCTAGTGCAATAGTCACGAATTACCATTCGACGTCGCACAAAGGAGTAACTAGAACAAATTCTTGGTCAAAAACCAAAATTTTTCTTTTCGATTTTTTGTTTCGTTATATTTTTTACATACCTAAGAACCTATTGTATAACGTGGCAAAACTAGGAGTATATCAAAAATTGTTAATGATTTTTTGCATGTATGCCCAATGGTGATATTTTAAGGGATATTTTAATCGTTTTCGTTATATATTCAGCAAAATCGCTTTCTAGTGATGATGACAGTATTAAATAAGACAATATTATTACAAACCTAGTTCAACACAACCGTTTGTTTCAGCTTAAAACTAACTAAAAAAAGTAGACTTGCTGTGTATTGCACCAACTTTAAAAAATACCTTTTTTAAACATTTTATTCCAAATTTGAATGGTAAAAACGTGTTTAATCCACCTAACAGTGTGATGAGACATTTCTTATAACTCTTCGGCTATTATATCGTTTGAGAGCATTTAGAACTTGATGCTTCGCGATGTTTTTGATAACACATACTACATGGGATAGTGGCAGGACTCAGAGAATCGCTCAAATCAGCATAGGACAACATCAGTGCTAGAAACTCAAACCAAATCAATGGGAAAGCGAAAAAATGGCCCATAAAATAGACATACCAACGAATTATTGTTAATGCTCTGTTAATAAAATATCTATATTGTGGTGGGAAAACTGAATTTTCCTAAAGGGGTTATATATTGTACTGAAACATAAAAACGATTTTTTTTTTTGAATCGATTTGAATTTTATATTTTACTCAAATTTCCAACGCGACTGAGAACTAAGAAATCAACGCTTTTTCTTGAAAAGGGCGATACTAGCAGTGATACCATTCAAAGAAAATCAACAGTGAATATTTCCAGACTTGGTTTTATTTCCTATTTAAGAACTATTGTGTTTTTTGACATCCTAGATTGCATGATTCAGTGATCGAAACCCAAAACTTCCTAAAGTATTTGAAATTATTAAATTAAAATTTGTTGTCCCATCTATCAGCATTGAAGTATCGCCCTTACGTTTTTTTTCAAAAACTACCGTTTTACACCACCGATTTCGCCCGGGTTTTTTCAATAGAGATCATTGTTACTATTTACAGCTGGTATCATTTTGATAATCCTAAAAAATACGAAAATAACAGTTTCGCCTCTAAACTGCTAGCAAAAAAAGTATCGCCCTGTTTGTTTGCATGGAGCGTGGAGGGCGAAACTTTAAATAAACAAACAAAAATACAGTTTCGCCCGTTGTATTTTTTGCTGTAGTTTAAGAAAGAAATATCGTAGAATCCAAATTTTTAGTTTAATTTGTTGCGTTTCAAAGCCCTCATTCGCATGTAAGAAAAAAACCCTATATTTACATTTGTAAGTATCGCCCTTTTCACAAAAAAGCGTTGAAATGAAATCGCAGCTCCTGATATCACGCTATCTCTGAAGTGCATGCGTGCATAGTTTCAAATTTTACTTCGACATCGACTTTTTTTAAAGGTGACTTCCCAGTAGTATTCTTGATTCGAATTATTATCGCTAATCCTAATACCAAAGAACAAATAAAAACCTCACGAAAACGAACCGTTTGGGAAAATCATCATCATTACTGGAACTTTCATTTTCACGAAACTTTTCGATAACCTTCCGTCACTTGCGTTAATGCACTGGGTGCACAGTAGGGTGACAGGAAAAAATGACCCCTATCGGCCCACCTCTGCGTCGATTCCTAGTCCCACCAGGAGTACTTGCACCAAATTTGAAGCAAATCGGACAAGTCTAACTACCGGACCAACGGGCCTGAAGTTTGTATGGGAATTTTCAACAATTTACATGGAGAAAACCCACCAGCACGCATTTTCGCCGCTAGGTGGCACTGTATGCATCGTATTATCACTGTAAGTGAAAATAAGAAGGATAATTGAATTGTCTACAACTTAGTCGAAGACTGCAGGTAAATTCGACTTTGTTAAAAGAAGTTATTAAACTTTTAACGAAGTGATGTCTGAGTCAGTTTTGCATGGGGCCTAATAGTGCATGGTTGTGTATCAGTACTCGATTCACACGAACTAAACATTTTTGTGAAATAATCGTTAGGTTTAGCTCAATGGTATGTTCAGAAGGATTATAGTAAATAATACGAGTCATGCTTTGATTAGAAAATCTTAGTTCCACCTGTTACCGCATAGAGGGCGCCAACACAAACTTTTCAACGGAGAGAGACACAGTGCTCTAAAAATCTAGCGAAATCGTCTTAGGGCACCAGCGGGTCTGTAAAGAATACTAAAAATTAATTTCTATTCCATAATTTTCAGTTCAGCAATTCGAGAGATCGTGCTCACCGCAAGCCATGAAAAATAGACTACGTTGTGAAGCGATGGTCACTATTTATTAAAAAATCACGGTTAAATAAAAAATAAAACTGTTAAAAAATTTCAAATAGTTTATAATTTTCACAAACTTATTAGGAAAAATTGTTTAATAAGCTTTCGTAATATTGTGTAGGAAAAAAGCTAAAAATTTGAAAAGAAATCTGAGGATTGATTACAGAACTCTGGAATTTTCTATTGGAATGTTTTCAGGCAGGAATTTGATATTGATGCTATTAGACAACTGTGAAATCAAGACCAATAGATCAGTTACATATCAGGACCCCATTCCGACAATTTATCAAAAGTCCTCATGATGTTTACAACAACAGGTTATCAATCTACGGATCAGATAATGTTATTGTAATATTGAATTAAATCAGTTTGCATCAATAAATTTTCAACTCCAATCCAAAAATTTTTTTTTTTTGTGTGGTCGGTGGGGGGGGGGGGGGGCTGTATGGTGTTAAACCCCAAAACCTTCTCTTGGCTACGCCGTTGCTTGGAGTTATTTATTTCGCTTTTCATTTTCCGAAAGGTTTCAGATCGATCCGATGGTCATAAGTTAGAAAAATTGCAGTCAGAAGGTTCGCACAAATGAACATTTTTGCACTGATAAGTTATCAAGTTCCTTCCAGACAACTTGGAAGTGTTCGGTGACTATTTCTATCGGTTGTAGATAGAAAAATGAAATACAAAATTCGATTTATCGAAATAATGTTTGGCTTATTTCAATGGATTATTACTATATTGAACAATAAATAGGCGACGAAGAGTAATCCGCAAACAACAAGCCATAACTTTTAAAGTATTCAAAATAGATATTTGAAGTCTTCAGTAAAGTTATTCGCAAAAGTAAGAGCTACAAATTTGCTGAAGGCATCATTTCGTTATAATCACTTCCAAGAAAATTTGAGAAAATATCTCACTCATAGGGAGATTAATCAGCAAAAGCACAATACCAAAAAAAAGGGCATATTATCTCCTTTAAATTCTCCGAAGATACTATTGACCTAAAATAAGCCGTATTGGCATTAATAATAGATTACATGTTTTTGGTCATATTTCTGGCAATGGGAAATGATAAAAATCTTTCGTCCGCATTTAATGTTAAATATCTCTTTTGATAATAGTCCGATTTCAACAATCTATAGCTTGTTCGAAAGGTATTCGTTAAAGCTGTCTAAAAACATATAAATTATTAATATATATTGTCAATTCCGGCAGATAATTTAAAAAAACTGCAAAAAACGCCATTTTTTACGCATTCAAACATTCATATCTTAAAAACTAAACATCAGAATCAATAACAAATTAATAGCGTTCATACTGTTTTTTAGTTCTTTCATTTAAAATTGGTTTGGATAAGATCGGTTCAGCCATTGCTGAGAAACACGAATGAGAATTTGTCCGTTACATACACACACACAGACATTGTCCCAAATCGTCGAGCTGAGTCGATTGGTATATAAGACTCGGCCCTCCGGGCCTCGGAAAAAATCTTGAAAGTTTGAGCGAATTCTATACATTTCATTTATAAGAAATGTAAAAAAGTTACATTATACGGCTAGATCCGGCAAAGTTGCTGAAGCAGTATTACAAAACAAGATTTCAGCTATACAAAAAATATTCAAACTCTTCCGATCTTGTCCGATCCACCAATCCCAAGCGATTTGAAAATATTGAAATTTTTACTAATTTGAGGTACACCGAAATGCTGTAGGGCCAAATATTATATTTGCCAAAATGTATCTCTATGAAAATATGCACAGGCGTCCCTTTTCTTCTCCCTTTTCCACTGATCAAATGTTTATGCAACTGGAAAAACAAATGTATTCACAAAGATCACCTAGAAATTATTAGTATTCGAAACTGTATGAACTGATATAGAAAATTGGCCTCTGCACTGGTAGCTGGGTAGATGCCAAATTGTTCCAAAAACTGGTAATTTTCTTTTTTTAGTTCATATTAAGGCATAATAACAACAATTGCAGCAGCAAATAATTTTGGCCAGGATTCCACCCCAATTACTCCTCTGTGCGTCGTGCAATAATTCCTAAAATCGAAAAATATTATTCATGTATACGTAAACTGATCCATGATTCTTAGCGACTAACCATTCGTGCTCTTGAAATAGTTCACAAAATTATGAAGTCTAATTCATAGAAACGTGAACTGATTCATGTTTCCTAATATAAGAGTTACACCTGACCATGTGTGGCCGTGAAATAGTTCAAAAAATAAAAAAATATCATATTTGTGTTCGTGAACTAGTTCATGATTCCTAGTATTTTTATCAACTGACCATTCGTGCTCATGAAATAGTTCACAAAATCATAAAATATTATTCATGGACACGTAGTAAGTGATTCACGATCTATTTTGAGTGCTTGTGATATATAGAAAACATCCGTATTCATTTTCTACTTCATACAACTCTGCACATGGTCTTAAAATTTTCACGTGAACTATTTCACAAAATTTGGGTTTTTGTCGCGAAATGTCATATATTTATGTACAGCTGTTAGCGACTAGTAATAGGTGTGAGTAGAAGATATATGAAAAATATTAGGACCTCGAACATCATTATTCATTCGATAAGTTTCAATGAAATGTATGGACACTAAATGAAAACTGCACTGAGCATCAAAAATATATTATAGAGCAACTTGTCTTGTTCGTGATGAAGTTCACAAAACAAGATACCGCGAATTATTAACGGTTTTATGAACAAAATCATATTGAAACTTTACTCCTAGTAAAAAAATTAAACATGAACAGTAGTCACACTACTGCACGTGTTAAATTCGAAAGTGAGCTCAAGAATAAAATATTACGATAACGTGCATATAAATCACGAAAAATGTAACTAAAATTCTGAAATTATCGGCATAAATTACACTACTCGTGATTAAAATATCAAAAATCGTGACTATGATCCTGAAATCATTTACACAAGTCACTCTACGTGTAACTAAAATATCACGACAACGTTATTCGAAATTGTGGAAATCCTGACAGTGATTATGAACTCATGAACAGAAGTCACACTACTTTGCCAGAAAAATTCAACGCAAAACTCGTGAATAAGATATAATGAAAACGTGAATATAAATTACGAATATTGTGACTAAAACCCTGAAATCATGAACATAAATTGTGCTACTCTGCCAGAAAAATCCGATATAAAAGTCATGAATAATATATCACAGTAACGTGATGAGAAATTACGAATATCGCGACTAAGCTCCTGAAATCATGACAATCGTTTTAGTTAATGTGCTACAAAACTAATGTATCCCTAATATATGTACATGAATCATAACAAAAACTAAACATGTCCAGGGAACAACCACAGTAACCCAACCAAAAATTGCAATGAAACGCCATGTACTTTTTTGTGCGAACTAGTTTTTTTTTAAATCACGCCTAGTTTCATGAATACGAGGATAATTATCCATAATTTCAGGAACGTGATCACGATTTGCGTGAATCGCTTAATTCAAGAAATCGTGATTTTTTGTTCATGAATTTATGAACGGATTTTTTCCATGTGCTAGATAATTTTTAATCACATTGAACTTAGTCTAACAAATCCTAATAATGCTGTATCGCAATATGCACTAATAATAGACGTGCGTATCCAAACACAGCTGAGTTGTAACCTTGCAAATTTCAATGCTAAACTGAATTTACTCAAAAACTTACAAATCGTAATTGGTTTGCTCGATGTCATATTTCGTTATTTTTAATTTCGAATACGGACCAAAACGTTTTTAATTTGTTTTCAATAACGTTTCATGACGTTTAAGTCTTATTTTCGAGTAGAAAAAACACCTCAACGATCACTGCAATAGTGTCCGATGCCTATCAAATAAACGTACTGAATAAAGAAATAGGAGGTATAACAGGAGGGAACTTCATATTAATCTACTAGATAGCTTCCGAACAAATTACTCCTATTTTAATCTCAAGATTTCATCTAGACCCGTCACATGCCGATTTGTCACGGATGACGCTCATATTGAAATATTGCTCCAGAAAAAAAATGACATGTACCCGCGTTTACTCAAAGTCACCATCATTTTTCAAAATGAGGAAAAACTACCGAATATCTAAAGCGCCCGAACATTCATCCAATAGACTTGTTTGTCATCGTGCGTTATTCATTTTTCCGCCCGACTTGAGCCGAAATCATAACAACTCCGGATACAAGCTCCCACTCTCGGTCATCCTACCGAGCCGGCCGCAATGGAGACAGAGTGAAAATTTGTATGAAAGTCATTTTCCCATCTGCTCTGACAGCCATCACCACTTGGTGGGTGGAAGCTGAAAGGACCACCATCAGACAGGAAAAAGTGTCAAAATCAAAATAGGCGATGATTTTTCATGTCATTGCTCACCAACAGCCACACTGCCATCACCACCACCACCACTTTTCGGTACTCAGTCACCGTCGGCGTCGTCGTCGTCGTCGTCCCCATCTTCCTCGAACAATGCGCTAATGAACGAAGTGCCTAATGAAGCCGATGGAAAAACAATCAGTTTTTCCGTTCACGCGTCGGAAAATGGGAAAGGATCGCCGGGTCGGGAGGGACGGACGGACGTAATTTCGAATTTTAGCGACGCTCCTCGGGAACGAGATGAATGATAATCGAGTGAGTTGGCGAAAAGCGATAATGGATTCGATTCCGCCGGGGCTCGTGTGTCGGCCCTTACAATAGTTTTGTGTTTGTATGTGGAGTGACGTTTTCGGTTTGTTGGATATAGCTCTAGTTGCACTACGTTACAGTTGCTGGTGAATGACAATGGGTCTACAAAAAGAAAAGTGAAACAATCTAACAAATTGGCAAGGAACCTTATTTTTGGGGGTTTTGAATTTAATCATTTTATTTAAAAAATTAACAAAAAAATGAGAAACCAGACTCATGCTAGAATTTTTACCCAATAGTATATTTTCGAGTAGTTCGAGACAGACCGCTAATTATTACATTTACAATATGAGTATTAAGTATACTTTATTCAAGATTGAGGCTAAAAAGCTAGCAATGAATTGTTTCTTTAGCCATGGTTGAATCGAAGCTATGTTTCTTTCAATTATTGAATGATACCCTGAGATTGAATCAGTTTTCTTTTCCGTGTAAACTTTTACTAACCTGACTCTCGCATTGCTCGGTGCTTCTTCCACCCACCGGCGATTTCTTCCACTTGACAGACTGTTCAGGTCAAACAGTAGGCTAAACTTTTCTTTAATTTTCTGGAAAACATTCCTTTGATCTTCTTTAAAACATCTTCATCTTCTTTTTTCTTTCTTTCTCTTCAGCCAACTTCATCTGCGGTTGAGCTCCGACTTTTCTCATACGGACCGACCCGCTCGCTCTAATGGGAAATGTTTTCTAATTTCATCGCCTCCCGCAATGAAAAATCTGCATGCAGCAGCTGATGTTGATGGCGGTTTATGCTTTCTTTTCTGTTAGCTCGACGTCGGTTTGGATGGCTGAAGGTAGGTGGTACCTTCTTGCCAAAATTCTTTGCTAACATCCGAGGCAGGCAGCACAGAAGACCGTCCGTTGAAAATCTTAATTAGATTAGCCGTCTTCGTCGAACCCCTCTCCCAGCGGAAGACGGCCATCTATAACAGCATTTTCGTTTAATCTCTTTACTCGGTGGCTCATATTAGTTTGACGCGCGAGCGGGGAAAAAGTTTGTCCTAACAATATTAAATCATTCTTGAAACGCGAATTTTTCCTGCCCTGCTTTCCCGGAATTTTGATGGACTACATTCCCGGCGAAGAATTGCGCCAACTGCGATGAAGATTGCCACAGGTATTAACAACAGCGGCGGTGTGCTGCAGGAGGGCCGCAGGCGGTTTATTTTTCAAATTTGCTGTTTTAGTAGTTTCTGAATCAAGTATTTTCGACACAATCTTAGTTCTACTTTCAAATTCATTCTCAGTCTTAGTCTCAATCTCATTCTCGGTTTCATTCTTAGTGACAATTTAGAACTATTATTACAAGCAATATTTGAGCCGAACTAAAAATGTAAGAGTTCTTCAACATGTTAAACAATAACAAACACTATACACCATGATCCATCAATAATAAAACGAATTCGAACATGACAAAATCGTGTCGTATGAAATGGATTTTGTCGATTGTGAACCTTAACAACACGTTTTAGATCTTGGCTTGAAAATCATGGCGGCATAGCAGACACCAGGGGAAAAATGGCTAGTTAAACTAAAGCAATTATATCTGGAAGGATTTTTCCCCATAATTGCTTTAGTGTCTTATCATTTTGAACTGTTTATAGTTAAATGCACTTGCACTTCACTATTTA
Organism: Topomyia yanbarensis; assembly: GCF_030247195.1. Lineage (NCBI taxonomy): Eukaryota > Metazoa > Arthropoda > Insecta > Diptera > Culicidae > Topomyia > Topomyia yanbarensis. The sequence goes on from NC_080671.1 coordinate 420,821,970, forward strand.
ACAGATACCTGGTATTTCGATTACTACTTGTAATCTTCTTCAGTGTTTGTATCAGAAGATTACAAGTAGTAATCGAAATATCAGGTATCTGTTAAATAGTGAAGAGCAAGTGCATTTAAGTATAAACAAACATAGTGGAATTAAATGGTAGAAAACATATATAAAGTACGTTCATTTCGTTAAGACCTCCGTTCGCGTATAGATTGTGATTTTGAACTGTTTTCCCCGTTGTATACCACCAAAAAGCATTGGGACCTACGCCAAAAACCAAAATAATTGAATTATTTGTTTTTTTTTCGAACTGCGGTACAGTGGCGTATCTAGACCAAATTCCTGGGCAAAATTAATTTACACGTTTTCAAGCCGCGTTTTATTTTTATTTTTCACCACCAATTGATAGGGAAAACTGGGCCAGTTCGGACCTAGTAAGAATTATTGCTCTATAGAATAGAACCTTGACAACCGATTCACAAAAAGATTATTTTTTGTGAAAGCCTGACTGATTGCGCACATTTTTTCTCAGATCACTTTTAGCTATCTCTTAACATAGTGAATTTATGCACTCTTGAACAAAAGATTGTAAAAGGTCCGATTTACCCAAACCCTGGTCCAATACGGACACTCCATGGTCGAATTCGGACCACACTTTTATTGCGCAACAGAAGTAAAAAAACGTCATTCCGGTATGCGTCAATATAATTTGATTAGCTTTTAAGAAATTTTTTGATTTAACTTAATTAATTAATCGGAATTCGAGTCTGCTTCGAAATATTTATTTGTTGTCCTCGTATGCGATTACTAGATCGCATTGGCAAGCTAGTCTGTGGTGATACACGAGATTCCCTCCGAGCTGCTTCCATTGTTTCTTTCTTTTTTTGAAGTTGATCGCGTCTCTTTGCCTCTTTTTTGGCCAGGGCAGTAACGATGTCATCGGTCAAAATAGCTGATTTTTGATATTTCATATCGCGACGCGGGCCACTTTTCCGCGGCGTTGCTCTTGCAACCGGCCGAATGTCTGACAACGTACCATCTAAATGCGACGATTCAACTTTCGGCAATCGATGTGGTTCCGGTCTGTCTGTGACTGAAGATTCATCAGCTTCGAGTGGCTAAATTCTATACTTCGTAAATTCACTTTTAAAATTTCGCTCCGTAGCTCCAAGATCTAGACTTCTGCTGATAATTTGGGGAAGTTCGAAGATTGTCATCGGTCGACCGGGATTCATTAACATTCCATTCGAGCAATGAACGTTAACAACAGATTTGAAATGATTGAATACAGATACATTCAATGGCTGTAAGTGATAGCTGCAGTGTGGAGGAGAACGGCAGAACAAATATGCCGTTAACCCGGCGAAATTCGAGCGCGGCCAAGGATCGATGCGATACGTAAAGCACTGGCGAATATTCGAAGCTCGAGCAAAATTTTTGAAATGTTTCAGGAATTGAACGATTATTTCGGCATTCATCCACCCAACGATTTCTTTACATTTCTTTCGGCTCATGATGCCTAGTTCTAGTTTTCCGTTCTAAATGGATAATTAATTCGCTCTACAATATCCATCCATCTTTCAGTATGACAATCATTGCGATTATTTGAGGAAAAAAAGGGTCCGAGTTGAACCATGGCAAAGGGTCCGAATTGGGCCAACGTCTTTTATAGTCTTCTCTCGTCGATTAACCGAACACAGTTTAAAGGTCCGCTAAAAACAAAATATCAGGTGAAAGATATTATCTAACAGTTTCAGAAACACAATAGTTTCTTTGAATCGATTTACTATAGACGCAAATAAGATTTTAGTTTTATAGCAGATAAACGTTACGTTAGGGCACTCCAAAACATCGTGTCCCTCTGGTTTGCAAACGCGATGACTGATAAACGTCAAATTTCGCTGGTTACATCAGCACTAAATGTTACCTATAAAAATGATATATGCGCTTTTCATAGTATTAGCTTAGCTGAGGGTCCAAATTGGCCTACTTCCCCCTATATAATACAATTAGCGGTAATACAGGCCTGAGCGCAGAAAATTCTCAAGGGAGGGGTTTTGATTTTTTCATTCTTTATATAAAGAAGGTATAGAAACCCCCAAACGTTAAAGATTCTTTCCTAGTCCCGGAGGGCTGAGTCTTGTGTCGACTTGGCTCAACTAATCGGGACAATGTCTGTTATCGAGAAGAAATCTTGATCAGACACCACCGATTCTTACTGTGGTGGTTTGTAGTAAGCCTACCGATTAAACCCAAACCTCTTGTTCCTCTCAATCCTCATTCTTCCGGGGCCACTGTTGGGTATTGTTTCATGTGTTAGTCATATTGCACATTTTTCAATAAGGCGAACGTGCATGCAAGTATAATTATAATTGTGATAAATGTCTTAATTTTGAATTATCTTGCTTAAATAAATATCCACATCACAATGAACTGGAAAAATACTAACGGAGACAAAAAATAAACAATTACAAACATACATTCATACATTAACTAATCTAATTCAATATCAATTCTTCAAAAGGGCTAATGAGATTGTTGTAAACAAACTCATTTCGCTCATTTTCCGCTGTCGAGTTGAATTTCATGAAAGATACACGTGAATCAACATCTTTACCCTTGGTAGAATCAATTTCAAATGTCTCCTGTGATGAAATTACAACAGATTAAGAGAAATCAGCAAAACAAAAGTTTGTTTATAAATCTTATTAGCCCTATTCAAAGGTTGATATGGAATTATTCTGGTCACTTAAGATATTCTGTAAAATCCCAACGGAGGCTTTGTTTCAAATTTTGCCTAAATTTCAGCAAAAACGTGCTATTTTAAAACTGCTGTAAAACAGTAATGAGAATAATTGAAAATGTTGTATTCGTGAAACGGAAAGAAGATAACCTAAGTAATTTTGTTCTAAACGGAATTGTCATACAATGTCTGACAAGGTGCTCTTTTACTATCGATTTTTTATTAATATTGGCAAAATTATCACTTTTAAACCCATCCCAAAAAAGGAAAAACAACGAAAATGAAGACTCTCTGATCATAGTTGTTTCCGTTCTTTATGTAAATCATGATTTCGCACCAATTATTGACTTGATACCTACGCTTTGTTTTTAGCCAATCTCAAAAATTGTGGAATAATGTAATTCAAAGTTAAAAATCCTATTTTAATCCACCTAGTGGTGCGATTTTCCTTTCCTCAATTACCCAAACTATGATTCATTAGCTGGTTACGTTCAATTAAATTGTGGAAATGTTTATTACACTCTTATTACATTTAGTACACATTCCACGAATTACCATGAAAGTTGACGCTACCCCGCTTGAAACAAAAAAGAATAATATTTAATTAGTGATGCAACACCCAACTGCATATTATACCTTCCATTTGAAGCTTAGTTGGAGAAAATCGATTTAATCATGACCGAAGAATTGTGAAATATGCCCGGAAGCCTTCCGTAATTGTTAATAGAGGACAATATATTCAAAGAATATTTGATTGGCAATAAGTGATCTAGACCAGCGAATAAAAGTAATTTGGTGATCATTTTAATAGGTTTGTAACCTCTGAGGTATTACGATTGTAACGGGTTATATGGGAAATCCCAGCGGGACCTTACTAATCAACCTATAACTTTAGAACCAAAAGCCAGAACCAAATGAAAGTCAAAAGCAGTTAATGGGAGTATTATATCTTTCATTTTAAATAAAGTTAGTAAACATCGGTAAAGAATTAGCTGAGAAATAGATTAGGCATTAACTTAGGAATTCGGCATGTTCCTCGGGGCATCAAAAACAGTCATAGGCGGCCAATGTGGTCAAAGCTACTTCGATTGGTCATTAGTGGTCTAGATCCGCAAACGTTTTAATATGTTTTGCATCATTGGGACATCATAGTTATACCAGTTTATTTCGGAATTTGCTGTATGACCCCACTATTCAACCCGTAACTTGTTACCGTTGCGGCATAACTCACATATTTAAATTGACCGTTGATTATTATTATTATTATTATTTGTGTACTTATTAATTAATAAATTAATAAAATTGTAACTAAATATATCTAACAGGCAAACACGTCAAAAAAAACTTAGACTAGGTTAAATATAATGAATATATAATAGATACAGTCGGAAATAGATTAAAATTAGAGATTACTAGAACAAAATATGTTAAATAACATACACAATACACTTCACACTACTCTCATGCTGCTAACAAAAAAGATTATTGTAGCGAGCGTGAAAAGGGGAAATCAAAAGATAGACAAGAGGGAAAAAGGTTAAGCTACTGGGTCGAGAATTCATTAGCAAGTGGTTTAGTTGAAATTGGTCGAAAATTGAGAAAACTGGAGCCAAATAAACACCTTTATTTTAAGTAATAAGTACTTTGAAGACGCATTTTTTTTTCGTCCAACTGCCCAACACCGCCTTTCGGTGGAGTAAGTTCTTTAGCTCATTGGTGTAATTTCAAGTTAGTACATGACCAAATTTCAATTTTACGGTAAAGTCCTACTCTAATGTAACCAATAATTTTTATTTTTTTGTAAACTTGAAGATGTGTGATAATTTTCCAATTGAGTTGCGCTACCAAAATAGTTTTTTTCAACAAGCAGATAATGTATTTGTATAATAGTTGGAAATGTTTTGAAGAGGTTTTAGTGGGGTTGATAGCACAAAATCGTGTATTGTCCATTTTACTGCGATTTTGCTGAACCACGCCAAAAGACGGGGAAGGGCAGCAGAAGGTTAAGTTTGCGTACATCGGTTCAGCCATCTCTGGGAAACTTGTGAGCTTAAATGACACACACACATACATACACACAGACATTTTCCGATCCCAATGAACTGAGCCGAATGGTATGTGAATCTATGGGTTAAAAAGTCCATTTTTAGTGTGATTGCATAGCTTTTCTTTATATGAGAAAGGAAAAAAGGTGCGAACTAAGTCCCAAAAGTCGATTTCTGCCCAAATTTTTTTTTCGAGAAAACAATTAATCGTGACGTTTCGTGTTTTGCCTTTCTCATGCAATCACTCCAAAAATCGATTTTTCAACCGAGGCCCGGACGACCGAGTGTCATATACCATTCGATTCAGTTCGTCGAGATCGCAAAATGTCTGTGTATGCGTACGTATGTGTGTATGTTTGTGTGTAAGTTTGAGCTTGAGCTTGTGTGACCACCCCTGGCTGCTACCCCATTAACGATCTGGACTAGCTGAAGTTGCACAGATAATAAGTAGATAATTATGCTTGGGAATAGCGAAACATCTTTCAATATGCAACTCCTGGTAGTCCTAAAGTATTGATCAATACCGGCGCCGGCCAAGCCCGAATGTAGATCGCGGAAGGAAAGGGAAGGATTGGTTAGTCCGAAACTTGCTTTAGATAAAGGCCGTATATACTACTGCGCACTCCACAAGTATCACAGGAGGAGGATATTTTTGTTAGTAAGAGTATAGAAGTTGGATCACTTCTTCTTTACCGACGCCAGAGAGGTGACTTCACTATCTGGACTAGATATCGATCCACCAAACTCATAGACCGGGGACCAACGGCTTTACTTCCCCTCCGAAGGAAGACGTGACCACAGATTTTGACATTAAAAATGTCTTACTCCACTATCTGGGGCTAGGTGTCATTCTAAAATCTAAACTATCTCCCATGTAACGAAACTATGTAAGGTTTGCACGCTTATAACTCCGATATTACTAGATGGATTTTAATCATTCATACACCAACCGATTTAGAAACACCTAACTTAAATATTGGTAATAATTTAATATCTCCCCAATAAAAGTAGACTTTTGGAAATTGGTAAAATTAAAAAGTTCACGAAAAACGGAAAAATTATCATTCGTGAGGGAGATTTCTCAGACACAGCCGTCAAGAGAGGGCGGCTTAGTTGCTCAATGAAACACGAAAAGTCGTAAATAGAAGCAACGCATGTCCGTTTAAATCAGTTGTTGCTCTTATCCCATACGAGCAACATCGTCTCCGGGCGATGCAATAAGCGCTATCGATTTTCGGTAACGTTGGCATTTGCACACACTTGCACCTAAGTGACTAAACCATATACCTACTGTTAGTTTATAAATAAAGGTGACGCGTACCCGTTTGAATCAGTTTTTGTTCTTATGTCGAACGGGTAAGATCATGGCTGCAGCGTCTGGGCACTACAATAAGCGGGAGAAGCTATGCATTTTCGGCAGCGGTGGCCGTGTGCGGATTTTTCGGGTACCAGCACGGTGTCACAGAATGATTTGCAAAGTGGGTGGGCGGGGTGGTTTGGATTTAATTCAATACGGTGTGTGCTGCTTAAGAGTGTTGCGTTTGAAGAAAATATATTTATTTTTATGCATGCGTGTGCGTTGTAACCTGTTAATCCATGTTTACGGCGCTTTGTAACTGCGTAGGATAAAGAGCCTATTGGTTTTCATGTTTCATATTTCGGTTATATGTTTTTATCACTAAGGCATCTGACAACGTGCTTCTGTAGTTATTGCACTGCTCAGCAGCGTAGTATTTTATATAGGAGAGTACACTCAGGTTTCTTTACGCGGATTTTGAAATTTACGCGGTTTTCATTAACGCGTTTTTTTAAATTTATGCGGTTTTCATTTACACGGCCTGTATCCCCTGTGGGAAAAATCTGAGTGTAATTGCATCGGAAACAATCACATTCACAGCAGAACTTTTTGTTTTCTAATTTCAAACACTTTTGTTTCGTACTGCACACAACGGAAAATTTTAAATCAGAACTTACCGTCCCAGCAGCAGTTGAAGCGGGTGTTCTTTTTCGATTCAAATTCAAGCCATGTCTTAAGCGTTACTGGACTTAAAATTGTTTTCCCAGTTTATCCAGTCAGAATATCTGTCCTACCCTATGTATTTAAAACACAGTTCTAATTGCGTTTTAAAGTATACAACAAATAGAACGGTTGGGTATACTAATTTAAATTTTAAAATAAATCTGTTTTAAATTATGAAACAAACCGCTGTACTGAAGATATAATTATGTCAGTCCTATTACCACATAAAACACCTATATAACATAAAACGCTGCAGAATTGGTTTAATAATACAATGTTTACACCACAGAGTTATAACACGTTTTAATAATTAGCAAAAAGAAAAATGTCACCAAGATAGCATAAAAACCCGTTTTAACTGGTAGTGCGAACGTTGCATAACAATGTAATTTATCAAAAAAAAATATTTTTTCCACCACTAATCGATCAAGAAATACTTAAACTTAAGATTGTTTACTTAAGTTCATTAGTACATTATTGAAAATTTAAATGGAAATTGAAATTTCATATTTCATGGAGAATCTGTATATTTCCGTTGGCGGGCGTGGGCTTTCTCATCACAGCTCTCAATATGGAACTTTTCTTTTGAATATATTTTCTGGACAGACCAGCCTATTTTTACTAGATGGATCAGCCAAATAATGCCAATCACCTAGTGAGATACTTGATTAATTAATCGATTACCGTTAAAAGACCTTCAATAAATTATGTTTTGATGGGGAGGGTATATAGCAAACTGTAACATATGAAAACAGGCGAGTGTACAAGAACGTGAGTCGATATGTGTGATAGATAAAATTCATTTGCACGCTCTTGAAAAAGCTACATTTTTAATGTCACCGTGGTCGTGTCCTGTACACAACCCTTTAATTTTTTTTCACCTCAGAAAAATCTCAACAACCTCGGCTGGAATTGAACCCAGGCAAATTGGAATGAGTGGCGGTCACGCTTACCACTCAACCACCGGCGCTGCCTGTATGTGTGTATGTATTTGTGTGTCAAATAAAGTCATTCAATTTTCTCAGAGACGGCTGAGCCGATTTCCACAAACTTAGTTTCAAATAAAGAGTATAACGCTCTCATAAGACGCTATAGAATTTTTAGTTCATCGGACTTCCGGTTCCGGAGCTACGGGATGAAGAGTGCGGTCACACAGCAATTTCCCATATAATCTGGTAACCCTATGATGTCCGAATTATGTTATACGTATTCAAATACGTTCAACATTCCATGGATTTGCGGTTTTAGATCATAAATGACCAATCGAAGTAGCTTTGACCACATTGGCCACCTATGAGGGTTCTTGATGCCCCCGGGGAACGCGCCAAATTCCCAAACTAATGTCACACATATTTTCTAGCAAACTCTTAACCGATTTTTACAAACTTGAGTTTAAATGAAAGGTATAATACTCCCATTGACTTCTATTGAATTTCATTCGGTTCTGACTTCTGGTTCCAGAGTTACAGTTTGGTTATTGCGGTCACATAGGAATTTCTCATATGAACCGGTTCAATCGTAATACCTCATAGGTTAAAAATCTATTGAAATGCACATCAAATGGCATATTCCAGAGCTAAAGCACCTTCGATGATGACTGAACCAATTTTAACTTTAACCTAATCTCAAATGGAAGGTATAAAACGAGTCGGTTCCGACAGCATGAAGTAACAAGTTACTTTACGCTTGTCCGGACATGCCGTAGACTCAGGTGATTCGCATTTCTAATGCCAAAAGTCCCTGACTCCTACGGTAGCAGACAAAAGGTTAAGTCGTCGGTGAGCTCTAAGCTTGCATATATGATCCTTCCACGCTTTTCTAAACTTTCTCCCTTCAACACCTTGCTCTCCTTTGAGTACTATGGCTCTAAATATTGAAAAATATACTTCACCTTCCAGTCTCTTGCTAATTAAATGCCGTAAAAACTGTTGACAAATTGACTCAATAGGTCGTTAACAAAAAAATGGTAAAAATATAAAACGCAGTTGGATGTTAGACCCCCACATTTCAAAATAGGTTAACATGGACACAACATTGAACGCTGATTAAGCAAATTAAATATTATATTTTTGTTTGTTTCAAGTGTGTCAGCGTCGACATGTTGCTTATCAGGTTCGTGATACTCGTGCACTTATATATGCTTATCAAGGGTAATAAGAATGTAATGGACGTTTCCACAATGTTATTTTGAATGTAGCCAGGTATTGAATCATTGTTTTAGTAAATGAGAAAGCCACAATTGCACCATTAGGCGGATTAAAACAGGTTTTTAAAGATACTTTCCATCAAACATACGAATTCGATTTCTAAAATTTCGTGTGGTCCCTTTTGAAAACATTTTTTTTTGTTCCGGCTTATACGGAAATTTCATATGTGACCGGACGATGCACACACCAAAACATTATGAAATTTAAACGACATGTAAATCAATGTAAACATTGAAAGCTTGAGTCAAAAATTTGGTTGAAAATTAAGTTGAAATCGCATATGATTTTACACTTCCGTTCGTGTGATATTACAAGTCATTTATCTTACAGCAATATTTAATTAAAAATACATTCAGGTGCATTGGTTTGTCGTTTAATGAAACTGTAATTTTCAACAAGTTGTGTGCATTTGTGGTGGAAACTAATTTTACATTTATATTCATGCTCCAAATATGTGCATGAAAATAAATTTAAAATCACAAAATATTTTTTTTCTGTGTGCAGTCTATATTTCCGGAACCATATAACCGATACGTACGAAATTTTACAGCAGTCTATGGTGAAAATATCGTTTTCATTTGAGACAACTTTTGTGAAAAACAGCCCAACCTTCTTCGAGAAACTGTTGTGAGTTTGTTAATTTTCAAAGATTTTCCCTTTTCCCCGGGACTGCCGAAACCTTTGATACCTAGTTTGTGGAAATCGGTTCAGTCAACACAGAATATTCGATGTAACTAATTTTGGAATATGCTCGAGCGCCTGGAAATTCCGGAATTGTCGATAATGGACAATAACTTCAAAGAATCTTTGATTGGCCATCAGTGATCTAGATCTTCGAAGTGAAGTGAAGTAATTTGATGTCCACTTGAGAAGATTTTTAACCTCTGAGGTATTACGATTGTTTATATGGGAAATTCCTGTGTAGCCGTACTAGCCAATCTATCTATAACTCCGGAAACAAAGGTCAGGTCTGCATACAATTCAATAGCGGTTAATGGGAGTGTCATATCTTTCATTTGAAATCAAGCTCAAAAGCTCTAAACGTGTTTCAAATGAAGCAATAAAGATAATGGCAGCGTACACTAGGGTGGGGCAGCGTACACTAGGGTGGGTTATACGGAAAAAAGTAATCATAAACACATCAACCGAGCACAGCACAGGGTCCCAAACAACTGTGCAAAATTTGGGGTCGATTGGTTTTGATCCGGCGTAGCGCATTGCGTTTGAAATTTGTATGGAAAGTAGTATGGGAAAACCTACATTTTTTGCATTTTCAGTACTACGGACTACAATTCTTCCTGCAGTATGTCAACAAATAGATAGACGTGTACTCCAGGATATGCTGAACAACTTTGCTGAAGGATGCATGGTGTTAGACTAGGATGCTCTTTTCGATGCTGCTCGATCACCTGAAGCAAAAATTGTTGTTGAACTGGGACTCTGGTGGATTGTGTAAATGCTTTGAAATAATTCATCTAAACATTCCAACTCGACAATATTTCAGTTATTTCAGTTCAAATTTCTACACTCAGGCAAAACATACGGCGAATTTCATAGGAATTTTTTGCCATAAGTAGCACCTATGTAAATCATAAGATTATCTTATTAAACGGCATTTATTTTGTTAAATCGGTTTGCTATGATTTCATGTTCCATAAGGTATCTTTGAATTATCATAAGACTATATTATACATTTCTCTTATGTTTATGAGAATCATAGGATGCTCGTATGAAATTCGTACGACTGGCATATGCAATAAATTATAAAATGTTAAGGTAATCATTAAAGTCGTATGTTTTTCATGTTAATCTTATGAAAACATAGTTTTGTCGCTTTTCTTTTCATCATAAGATAAATCTTATGAATTTCGCGGTGAGTTTTGCCTTAGTGTATATATTAAAGCCCACCCCCATCCTCTCCCCTCACTACGCCCTATTGCTCAACTACCTACGTCCATTAAATTGAGCTTAGGCTTTTAAATAATTCATCTAAACATATCAATGTGGTAAATCTACAATATATGTGTTATTATGATATGATATATGAAATATCATTGATACATTGGCAGTGTTGGGAAAAAAAGATTTTTGGCATTTCATTCGATCTATCGAACTTTGAACAGCTATAACTTGTTTTAGAGACATTCTAACACCATACATCCTTCGATAAAGTTGTTCAGCATATCCTGGACTACACGTCTATCTATTTATTGACATACTGCAAGAAGAATTATCGTTCGTAGAATTGAAAATGCAAAAAAGTAGGTTTTTCCATACTAATTCTCATACAAATTTCAAACGCAATGCGCTACGCCGGGTCAAAACGAATCGACCCCAAATTTTGCACAGTTGTTTGGGACCCCAAATGGAACTAAAAAAGTGTTGTGCTGATGAAACGATCATTTTACCCCACCCTAGTGTACACTCGCGCAAAACGTATAGCGAAATTCATAAGATTTATCTGATTTATTTATGAAAAACTTGCGACTTTTATGATTACCTTAACATTCATATTGCATATGTCAGTTATTTGAATTTTATACTAGCATCTTATGATTTTCATAAACATTCGAGAAATGTATAATATTGTCTTATGATAAATCAAAGATGTCTTATGGATCATGAAATCATAGCAAACCGATTTGACCGTTTCATAAGATAATCTTATGATTGCCATACGTGCTACTTGTGGTAAAAAAAATATATGTTATTCCTATAAAATTCGTTGTATTTTTTGCCTGAGTGTATACCAGTTTAAATTTTTGAAATAATAATACAATACGCAAGGTGTTTATTTCCGAGCATCCGAGATACATATTATAAACATTTCAAAATACTCCTTCGAAAAACGACCTGAGAAGAGTTAACTAATGTCGTTTTTGATGAAGGCAAAACTGAGCCTGGTTCTAACCCAACTGGCAGCGGATGGGATCGCAACCTGACTCAGTTACGGGGTCAGGCTAAAACGGCATGAAAAAGTTTATACAAATCCATTGCATTCCTAGCTGCACCCCTGATGATTACTCACACTCCATCGTAGCAGCTACGTCAATTGCCCACCGACAAAACGTCAAACGGAAACCAGATACTTTTCACTCCAATTGTTCCTTCCGCTTTTTCTCCTGTAGGGAACGGCCAAGAAGAAGACGAGCGGCTACCGCACACAAAAGCCCACACTCATATAACCAACCAGCCGGAGCCGCTGAGAAAATGTGATTGAATTATAAAAGGAATTCTTTTCATTTCTTGGTCCGGAGTGTTTTTTTTTTTCGCCCAGTCTTCCCAGCACCTGCCAACAGAACTCCTCGGGAGGGTGATATGAGACATCAAGGACTGTCGACAATAAAAAAACATACCTACTCTCCGACGATGGGCTGGGGAGGAAAATTACGAGATTAGCAGGAATTTGCGGAAGGAAAAACATCTCCCCCTCGAGCAATTTGTGGGGAAAATCTACAAGATAAATAGAGTCCGGGTAGGAAAAAAACCTGAAGCAGATCATGTAATTCCTTAGGATGTTTCGGCGTCGGTGGTGGAACATCTCTTGACGAATCGCTGCAGCAAAGTGACGAATGACGAAAAGACCCTCCAGTCAGGAGTCGACGGATCAGGTCCCAGTAGGCCCAGGCAGCCCACTTATTGTACCGTTGTTGTTTGGTGGATTCTTTTTTTATTTTGTGAGAAGCAAAAAGATCAACAGCTAATTTCACCCTCATTGTTGTTTGGTGGAACTTTTTTACGATTTTTTTTCTGCCTGCTCCGGAAGATTTCCGACAGATTAAATCATTTAAGTGACGCCCGGGCTGGGGAACAATAATTTGACGTTGATTGCTTGTTATCACTGTGGATCAGCGGCACTTTTGGCCTGTCCTCGCCCTTCCAATCAATTAGAGTTGATTTATCGGCGGACGGGAAACCCTTTTTCGGTGGTTTTTCTCTTCGATATAGTCCACACAACTTCCGATCGACGCGAGTAGGTCTGTGAGTGTGAGTATTTGAGCGTGGGCGAGACCATCAGCCAATAAACATTAATGTCTTTTACGACACCGCCGGGAGTGCTTTTGTGATACAAGAATTATGCTGTATCATACATGGTCCCGAAATTGGCCAACGGTGTCCCGGTTCAGTTGCCAAAATTTATGTGTCCATCCTGGATTTCCCAACCGAACGCTGGACAATGCATGCAAAGCGCAGGCAAAGGGTCGGAGAGGGTGGCTTCCGCATATGCTCCCGCAACTCATCCAAATGGTCGAGAAAAGCAAAGACATGTGATTCTTGCCGGAGGCTATGCTCTACCAACTGTATTAGCAGGTATGGGACGGACAGATCGGAATGTCTTTCCTGTGAAAAGCAATGACTTATGTTTCGGTTTCTTGAAATGGTTATGTGAGGGACGTGAGATCGGTTCCTTTTCGGCAGATGTTGTTCCTTTGCCTAGACGAAAGGGGAGAAATGTTGTTTCAAGTCCTTTCCGCATCGAACACAGAAACCACCAGAAAGAAACACTCAAGGGTTGTTTGGAGGGCTCTTTGGTTGTGCCGGGAGAGACCAACGGAAATGGGATAACCTCAAGTTTGATTTACTTTTGGCCTTTTTTGTCGAATTGGAAAGAAAGAAAAGAGATCCGGTTCCGGATTGTTTACAGTCAATTTAAAGTTAATAGCGGGAGTCAAATTCACTTTAAAGCGACCGGAGAGGAATTGGGGCTATCGAGCTTAATTGGATGAACGTCGTTAAGTGGGTTCGAACTTAGTAAGTACGTAAGTTGTACAGATTTATGAAATAAGAAATTTTAACTAGATCAAACAAGAGCAAAAGTAAAAGCAATAGCAAGAGCAAGAGCAAGGGCAAGAGCAAGAGCAAGAGCAAGAGCAAGAGCAAGAGCAAGAGCAAGAGCAAGAGCAAGAGCAAGAGCAAGAGCAAGAGCAAGAGCTAGAGCAAGAGCAAGAGCAAGAGCAAGAGCAAGAGCAAGAGCAAGAGCAAGAGCAAGAGCAAGAGCAAGAGCAAGAGCAAGAGCAAGAGCAAGAGCAAGAGCAAGAGCAAGAGCAAGAGCAAGAGCAAGAGCAAGAGCAAGAGCAAGAGCAAGAGCAAGAGCAAGAGCAAGAGCAAGAGCAAGAGCAAGAGCAAGAGCAAGAGCAAGAGCAAGAGCAAGAGCAAGAGCAAGAGCAAGAGCAAGAGCAAGAGCAAGAGCAAGAGCAAGAGCAAGAGCAAGAGCAAGAGCAAGAGCAAGAGCAAGAGCAAGAGCAAGAGCAAGAGCAAGAGCAAGAGCAAGAGCAAGAGCAAGAGCAAGAGCAAGAGCAAGAGCAAGAGCAAGAGCAAGAGCAAGAGCAAGAGCAAGAGCAAGAGCAAGAGCAAGAGCAAGAGCAAGAGCAAGAGCAAGAGCAAGAGCAAGAGCAAGAGCAAGAGCAAGAGCAAGAGCAAGAGCAAGAGCAAGAGCAAGAGCAAGAGCAAGAGCAAGAGCAAGAGCAAGAGCAAGAGCAAGAGCAAGAGCAAGAGCAAGAGCAAGAGCAAGAGCAAGAGCAAGAGCAAGAGCAAGAGCAAGAGCAAGAGCAAGAGCAAGAGCAAGAGCAAGAGCAAGAGCAAGAGCAAGAGCAAGAGCAAGAGCAAGAGCAAGAGCAAGAGCAAGAGCAAGAGCAAGAGCAAGAGCAAGAGCAAGAGCAAGAGCAAGAGCAAGAGCAAGAGCAAGAGCAAGAGCAAGAGCAAGAGCAAGAGCAAGAGCAAGAGCAAGAGCAAGAGCAAGAGCAAGAGCAAGAGCAAGAGCAAGAGCAAGAGCAAGAGCAAGAGCAAGAGCAAGAGCAAGAGCAAGAGCAAGAGCAAGAGCAAGAGCAAGAGCAAGAGCAAGAGCAAGAGCAAAGCAAAATCGAAGATCGAAAATTAAAACTGAAAATAGAATTTCAATTTTTAAATCTACAAATCTAAAATTTGGAAATCTGCAAATGCAAATCGTAAATTCCAAATTGAAGATTGAAAATCCAAGATTGAAAATTGAAGTTTGAAAATTGAAGATTGAAAATCAAAATCAGAAAATCGAGAAATCAAAAATCGAAAATCGAAAAGCGAAAATAGAAAATTGACAATCGAAAAAATCGATGAATCGAAAAATCGAAAAATCGGAAAAATCGGAAAAACGAAAAATCGAAAAATCGAGGAATCGAAGAATCGAAAAATCGAAAAATCGAAGAATCGAAGAATCGAAGAATCGAAGAATCGAAGAATCGAAGAATCGAAGAATCAAAGAATCAAAGAATCAAAGAATCAAAGAATCAAAGAATCAAAGAATCAAAGAATCAAAGAATCAAAGAATCGAAGAATCAAAGAATCAAAGAATCAAAGAATCGAAGAATCGAAGAATCGAAGAATCGAAGAATCGAAGAATCGAAGAATCGAAGAATCGAAGAATCGAAGAATCGAAGAATCGAAGAATCGAAGAATCGAAAAATCGAAAAATCGAAAAATCAAAGAATCGAAGAATCGAAGAATCGAAGAATCGAAGAATCGAAGAATCGAAGAATCGAAGAATCGAAGAATCGAAGAATCGAAGAATCGAAGAATCGAAGAATCGAAGAATCGAAGAATCGAAGAATCGAAGAATCGAAGAATCGAAGAATCGAAGAATCGAAGAATCGAAGAATCGAAGAATCGAAGAATCGAAGAATCGAAGAATCGAAGAATCGAAGAATCGAAGAATCGAAGAATCGAAGAATCGAAGAATCGAAGAATCGAAGAATCGAAGAATCGAAGAATCGAAGAATCGAAGAATCGAAGAATCGAAGAATCGAAGAATCGAAGAATCGAAGAATCGAAGAATCGAAGAATCGAAGAATCGAAGAATCGAAGAATCGAAGAATCGAAGAATCGAAGAATCGAAGAATCGAAGAATCGAAGAATCGAAGAATCGAAGAATCGAAGAATCGAAGAATCGAAGAATCGAAGAATCGAAGAATCGAAGAATCGAAGAATCGAAGAATCGAAGAATCGAAGAATCGAAGAATCGAAGAATCGAAGAATCGAAGAATCGAAGAATCGAAGAATCGAAGAATCGAAGAATCGAAGAATCGAAAAATCGAAAAATCGAAGAATCGAAGAATCGAAGAATCGAAGAATCGAAGAATCGAAGAATCGAAGAATCGAAGAATCGAAGAATCGAAGAATCGAAGAATCTAAGAATCGAAGAATCTAAGAATCTAAGAATCGAAGAATCGAAGAATCGAAGAATCGAAGAATCGAAGAATCGAAGAATCGAAGAATCGAAGAATCGAAGAATCGAAGAATCGAAGAATCGAAGAATCGAAGAATCGAAGAATCGAAGAATCGAAAAATCGAAGAATCGAAGAATCGAAGAATCGAAGAATCGAAGAATCGAAGAATCGAAGAATCGAAGAATCGAAGAATCGAAGAATCGAAGAATCGAAGAATCGAAGAATCGAAGAATCGAAGAATCGAAGAATCGAAGAATCGAAGAATCGAAGAATCGAAGAATCGAAGAATCGAAGAATCGAAGAATCGAAGAATCGAAGAATCGAAGAATCGAAAAATCGAAGAATCAAAGAGTCGAAGAATCGAAACATCGAAGAATCGAAAAATCGAAGAATCAAAAATTGACAATCGAAAAAATCGAAGAATCGAAAAATCGAAAGATCAAAAAATCGAAAAATCGAAAAATCGAAAAATCGAAAAATTGAAAAATCGAAAAATTGAAAAATTGCAAAATCGAAAAATCAAAATTTAAAAAAATCAAGAAATCAAAAATCGAAGAACCGAAAAATCGAAATTTACTGTTTTACTGTTTTACTGTTTTACTGTTTTACTGTTTTACTGTTTTACTGTTTTACTGTTTTACTGTTTTACTGTTTTACTGTTTTACTGTTTTACTGTTTTACTGTTTTACTGTTTTACTGTTTTACTGTTTTACTGTTTTACTGTTTTACTGTTTTACTGTTTTACTGTTTTACTGTTTTACTGTTTTACTGTTTTACTGTTTTACTGTTTTACTGTTTTACTGTTTTACTGTTTTACTGTTTTACTGTTTTACTGTTTTACTGTTTTACTGTTTTACTGTTTTACTGTTTTACTGTTTTACTGTTTTACTGTTTTACTGTTTTACTGTTTTACTGTTTTACTGTTTTACTGTTTTACTGTTTTACTGTTTTACTGTTTTACTGTTTTACTGTTTTACTGTTTTACTGTTTTACTGTTTTACTGTTTTACTGTTTTACTGTTTTACTGTTTTACTGTTTTACTGTTTTACTGTTTTACTGTTTTACTGTTTTACTGTTTTACTGTTTTACTGTTTTACTGTTTTCCTGTTTACTGTTTTACTGTTTTCCGAATCAAATCAATCTAGGAATTCTGCTCAAATGAACAACTATTCGGTAATGCATTGCAACTACAAAAAACACGTTAAACGAAAAAACATTTCCATGAAAAACGCTACCATTCTGTGGTTGTCCAGACTCAATCAGTTGGATTAAAGGCTAATGAATTATGCTAAATCAGAATTGGATGGTCGTTCCGGTTGTCCTCTTCCAACCCGCCACGCCTCCAAACCAGTCTGCAGCGATCAAAACTCGTCTTTTTGATGGTCCTCCGCCACAGTGTCCCTCGTTTTATCCTGATTAAATGGATTGAAAAAAAGTTTTTTCTGTATTCTTTCGCCAGCTAAAAAAAGTGTTTGATCTGTTTCTGTGCAGTTTCCACCCTTCGTTCGATTATCAAACCAGCAGTCTGTGTATCAAAAAAAAAAAAAATGCCAGAGATACTTTTGATAAATATCACACACCAACACACGCGTACACCTTTGCCGTCACGGTCGTTACGTGGGTCATAAAGTTTTATGAAAGGTTACGCGTGCTGTTGGTGGGGGGAGTGAGCTGACTGCTTCTGTCAAAAGGTGCGTTTGCAAATTGAATCTGCCTTCGGTACGTGAGTGGAATCCCTGGATGAGGTTTATCGAAGGAGGCATTGCGTTAACGACAATCTTTAATCGATTTTTGTTTTGTTTTGCGTGATTGGAAAAATATGAGTGATTCTGAATTTTACTTTGCACTATTTAGTGGCATCGGATGATTTTTAAATTCATTTTCATTTAATTAAAATCCGTGTACCATGTCGTACGAAGTGCTTAATGATGGTTTAATAACATTGTATTAGGAAACATATCCTGCCAGCTGTTTTGTTTTTGAACAAACCTATTTTTATTATGTTTGAGCTAGGTTGCTAGCAGTGTGTTTATTCGAGAATCAGCTTGCAGGTGATTACGCATTGTTATTCCTGTGGAGGTTTGTACACAAATCATTCAAAGCCAGGACAAAACCGCTTGGTTCGCCTTCATTCAGCTATCGTTTCTTCCAGCTAATAATTCGAAATGAAATTGCCTATCAAACGTGATAAAGTCGCCGTACTGTAGAGGAGAACCTCACGCCGACGACATCTCAATCCCCCAGGCTCACAATAAATCATCAACCAATTATTATCAGCCAGCCGGAAAAAAGAAATCTGTCCGTCGGACTATTTTCCAGACAATTTGGAGACCGTCGGAATGCCCGGCGAAGAAAGTGTCAACGATCCGGATGATTAAGTGGCCAAATGAGACTGACTGTGTGCACCACCGCTCGGTCCATATCTCCGTCGGCATTTATCATATAAGAGGATTTTCTTCTATAGCCCCCTATCCATGGCAGGGGCCAGTACATCGTGATAAACGTGTACACCATCAAAGGACCACCAGCATCTAGGCTGAAGGAGAATGATTTTTCCGACCAAGAAAAATATTTGCAGGGACTGGGACGAGTGTGTTTACGCGTTGGTCAATCATCTGTTATCTTTCCGTTGGGGAGGAGGAATAAGTTCACCTTAACTTGCGAGTCATGCTCTTTCACCTCCTCGTGATTAGTGGCGTTTTTGTTCTGGTGTTCTTTGTGAAGGGGGGAAATAGATGGCACCATGAACAGATGATGTATCGGTTGGTTGGGTCATTCGGCAAGGACGAGATATTTTCTCTGTCTACATGTTGGAACGGAAATTGAGTGTTGGAGTATTTGCACAACAGCCACACTGATATGTATAAGATATTGGATTGCAAAAAGTTGCATGATAAGGGAAAAAGTTTGTTAATGAATCTGAGCCATGCAGATGAACTAAAAGTGCTGCTTGACAAAAGAGACATACGGAGATAAAGTGACAGGCGTAGGAAAACTACGAATATGTGGCACTAACATTTGGTAGCACTTTTTTGCTTTTTTACGTAGAACTACGTCTTTGTGTGAAACGGGCCCGGCACCGCAGAGGAGTAGCCAATTGAGCCGGACTATTGTCAAACGCTGCCTATTATAAATCAGATCGCAGTGAAAATTTAACATTCTGGTGGCAGTTTCCTTTTGCAATGCGGCCAGCTTCGAGGGTCTTAGGCTCTCTTGGATATTATTTTTTATTCAGTTCGTTTATTTGATGCGGCACGGTACGTTAGCTTAAGGTGAAGATATGTGGAAGCCAGGAACGCACGCTTGTTGCTAGGCACCGACGCGCTTGTTTACATTGAGAAAAAATGGAATTTGAAGTGAAAATTCAAACGCACAAATGAGAGTTTTCGGACATTTTTCTTCGGTCATCTGCACATTGGCAGAAAATTTGAAGTTTTGTTAGTAAACGATTGAAGTTTCGCGGGTGTTTTGTGCAGTGGTGCGTGATTAAAGTGCATTTGAAAAAGTGCACTGAAAATGAGAAGAAGAAAAAGTGTTTCGAAAATAAACCCCAAGTGAAGAGGGGTGATATTTCCACACAAAATATGAGCTGCAGATGGAATTCCGTCAAAAACTCGGCTTGATTATATAGGAAAATGCTGGAAGCTAGTCCCCAAGTAGAGGAGTGCGCCGCGCCGCCGATTTCAGGTAAAGGTCGGCGGCGCGCCGGCGTCACGCCGGTGTGCTTACTATTTTTACATGCAATCGTCGGCGCGGCGTGGCGCACACCTCTATCCCCAAGTAGCAGTTTCGTGGTACACCGGTTAGGCAGGGGAGAGGGGTGTGTGCGGCGTAGGAGCTATGTTGTGGCTCGCTTGTATAATGTCCTTAAGGGGTTTTATACAAAGTTGTGGCGAAAAAGAGAGCTAAGTACGTGATTTTTTTATAGTGTTTTATGCAAATTTTATTTGAAAAAGCGAAAGAAAGTTCGTTAGTAGTACTATCGAAGTTTGAAAAAACAGATTGAATTAAAAAAATATTCAAGGTTCGTGAAGTTATGGACTATCCCCCGAAACGTGTTTTTCTGGCAGAGGTTTGCGGTGAACGCTCTCCAAGCCGAACCGCTCAACAGAAACCTAAAAAGGAAAAAGATTATTGAAGAAAAATGGATTGTGGTGTATTTGAACGGATCGGTTTCCCAATAAAAAAAAATTTCGATAAAAAAAACATGTTGGCCCAAAAATTGTTTGTTTTTGGTGATTAAAATTTAAAAACAAAAATTCATTGCAAAGAATCGAAAATTATTGAATGAAAATGGAACCATTCAAGTACACGAGAATATCAATACAAACAATTCAAAAAAATTTATGAAGATCGGATGAATAGTTTTTGAGATATCACGTTCACCGCAACGGTACTTTTCACAAAACATAGTTCCGAGATAATTGCGTTTAAAGTTTTGTGTTAACTTCACTCGTGGAAGAATCTGCTGCTGATCTGATGCTCCGATCTGGATGAAATTTCGCACAGATATTTTCAAAAGCATGTACTTTCAGAATATTTAATATTTTTTTCGGTTTTGTGAGTTCCAACTTTGTATATAACACCTTAACGGTATCAATTTTCTTGTTGATAATTCAAAACTTAGCGACCGCAATGTGAAATTATTTTAAATTTGGAAATATTTGCCATATTGGTACTAAAAATTTTGAGATGAACTTATTACTCCCTAGTTATGAGTTAGTTTCAAAATTGCTTCAGTGTGATATATACACAAGACAGACGAATCGAAATTTATTAAGACTAAGAAGGGCGATTGGAGATATTATGAAGTTCACTGAAGCGAACACTTTTTTACGTGACATTCGATTCAGACACTTTTTGCGAAAAACCGAACTTTTTCTACGAAACAAGTTCGTAAGAAAAGTTTGAGTACGTGCAGTATAGAATAAAACTGTGCATCCATTGCACATATGGGGTTTACGAGTAGATGAGGGAAATCGACGCCTGAAGCCATTACAAAATGCATACCTTCTGGCGCCCTTGGTGAGGTCTCAGTTTAGCGCCACTTTGACTGTCATTCTTCTTAGTTCCACCTTAGAACAATGATTTCGTGTGTACATGGAGATGGTATCGTTTTCGTAAGGCGGTGGCCACAAAGGCATTAGCCGCGGTGAATATTCGCCCGAAGAAATACTTCAGATGTAAAGGTTTAAAGAATTTCACTTAGACATGTGAATACAACATACGTTGTATAACATTCCACTGACACAAACTCGAGGAACAGGTGTTTCAGTTTGAGAGCAGCAAGTTCTTCCGTGAATTGGGAGGGTCAAAGTAATGTTGCAATGCAGTCGAATGTTTCCTCATTTCTAGGTAATCACATAAAAAAGTTTTGCTGACTTTCAAAACAGTTTGTCATCTCTTGCGGACCCCCAGACTTGCCACATGTTTGCATTACTATCCTTTGGCTCTCCCGTAATACCTGTCTCTGCCCTCACATTCATTAAGTTTTCACTTTGCGCAGAGTTTTAGGTCCGGGCATAAAAAAACTCTCCTGAAATGATGCGAATTCCGTTTAAAAACATTGATTGAGCTCAGTTAGACCATATTTGAGCTTCTTTCGGATCAAAGATCATCCGCTACGCATTATTAAGATTTTGATAGATCTAACGCAGATATCCCGAAAGGTCGTCCAGGTAAGTTCAGAATTGTGATATTCTGTCTACAGCAAGCAAATGACGATAGTAACGACAAGGCTTGTATGAAGGACTACCGCGTCTAAATGTCCGCTTACAAAGTTGAGATCGACGGTGGGGCCACCGATTCAAAATTGTGCGTGGATCTACTGAAGCACGGGGTTGGCTGGTTCAAGGTCCGTTTGCTTCATTGAGCGAAGGGTGGTGAATGGAAATCGCACTGGAGAGGACAAAATTCCCAAGTTATATTCGTGGTTTTTAAAGTCTTAAAGCTTAGATTGCACTTGTAGCATGCTATAAAACTTTAAATCCTACTTGGGTTGTGTGTCCCTTCAAACTCTTATCGGGTGAACTTTGGTGTTTAATAACGTCTTCTTCGACAGGAATCCTCTGCCTGTTCGGCTGTTGTACCAAGAATCGTGAGGATGGCTCTTGCATTGAGAATGCTGAAAAATAGGTATGCCTCAAGGGGTTAGTAGCTTAGCATGCTAAAATCGATTTGCGCTTGCAAACAAACAGCGTGATAGTATTAGTTTTGCAACCCTTTTGTGTATACATTCTCTTCTTTTTCAGTGTTTAGTTCACTTGGAAATGGCACATTATCTTGACTTATTGCGTGATTTATCTTCACAAAAATTAACAAGCCGGTCATGATTTCAGCGCCCCTCTGCGACTGGTGCTCTTGGCTGGGACTAACCGCATGCTACGGCTCTGGATTCATCAAAAACAATCGAGTTATCGGAAATGTTGCTCGACCAGAATTCGCCCGATTGAATTTTCAAATGGCGTCAAGCTACAATTTTTGGCATCTACTCATCTACTCGTTCCAAAAACATCAATTTGGTAGGGTTATCGATAATAATAAACAGGATTTTCAAATACTTTATGTTAATTTATGTTATGAAACCTTTGATTTTTAGCGCGATGTATTTTAAGCATTATAGATTCAAACAATAAACATGTTCAGAACCATAATATAACAACGTGTTTCTATCAACTACAGTACTATCAATATTTGTAGTATAAGTATGCACGCCGACATTATTCAAGTGCGACTTCTCTAATGTTTAGAGGCGCTAAAATAGATAGGGTAACGTGCCTATTGTAACCATACTACGCAGGGTGCCTCACTAATTCATTAATTTCTCAGCCTACAATGAATGGAATGCGTAAAAATTGACATCAACAGCTTTGCTTCGTTCTAAAGAACCAATATAATAACACAAATGCGCTGAAAACAGTGAAATTCTCGTGTTTGAGCGCAACGAAAACTCGAATCGAGTGCCCCTATTGTTGCGCTACCATTTGATTCAATGCGTTGAACAAAGATGACTGACACTGCTCTAACCAACGGCTTCAAATGGGTAGGGTGGTAATAGAAACATGGCGAAAATAGGATCATCATCCTAGTTACTCATTATTTTTTGGTCCTTCAATTGAATTATTTGTGTAATTGTTGCAGAATTGTCGAAGGAATTTGACGATGCACTGTTCTTGGTATTTTTCATTTTGTTTTCCAATTCGTCAACATCGGACAGTTACTTACATTATTTTATCGTGACTAACAACTTAAATTTCAATATAGCCCTCTTCAACGCTTCAAAAGAAAAGTTATGTAAACTTTGGAACGTTCTTATCTATTGTTGTCGTACTGCATGGGATAAATCAATTTTTCCGTTAATTTGGTCGAAAATATTAGCAATATTATATTAAATTTGGGAGTATGTGTGACATGCATTAATAAATAAGTTTTTAAAAATCTTTTGAAAACAGCTCGGACAACGTGAAAATTTCCAGCCCATGTCGGCAAGACCCGTCAGTATGGTTAAATATTGGTCCGGTACGGACTTGTTTCTATTACTGTTGGTATTGAGTTATTTGCAGCACTGGGGGCATCTCCTCAAAGGACTGTGCAATACCTAGAAGGAACTAATTGCAGCAAGTGGATTGCGATTTAATTAGTTTGTGCACAGTTTGGTGGCACAGTTTTTATCAGCTCCTTGGTGAATTCTAGGCTGATAAAACGGGGACATTGACAAAATCGGGAAACATATTTTTCTTTCTTTTTAATAAACCGAAGCTCTTAAAATATTCTTCTTATATCCTTAGATATAGCCTCACAACCAAGGTGCTTGGAGTTCTAAGGTGATTCGTCTTTGGCAGTAACTAGGTAAGGAGTGTTTTGTTTACCCACTGAAATGGATGGAGAGAACTAGTAAACAATGTTGTTAGCTGTCGTTTCTAAAACCATCATGGCTTTTTGAGGATCGTATCACCTGAGAATAAAAACAAGAAAGGATTTACTCGAATTCAACTTAGTTCGTCTACTAGAACTCATCAAACTACCAACTTGCAATTTTCATATGAAGCTGACAAAATTGGAGGCTGATAAAATCGGGGGCTGATAAATTTGGGTCTTCACTGTACTAGCAAAGGTCATTATTTTTCTTTCCAATGGTTGCAAAGTAGTATATGCAACGAAAAAACAATTTTGTGATTGGATTTCGTTAATTTCATGCATTGAGCTACATACCTTGAACAGAATGAATTGTGAAATCAGTCGAAGGCTGCTGTTCAAACTTGTCGGGCTAGCCATCATTTCGGGAGACTGCATATGAACACTGGAAGCATCCAACGATCTCCGTATCCAGCGTAACACCAACGCTAACATCAAAGCTTCTTAAAGAATCTTAAAGAATAATTTGAAAATTTCCCATTCAATCGTGAATCCGTTGAATATCATTAGATTTGAATTAACAGCCTGATGTGTAGTCACGGCATTCCGGTTATAATACAGACATCACCCATCCAAAGTCCCTCTAAACAAGGTTCCAGCATGCGTCTAAACTGTTAGTGGTAGTGAACAGAGACAGCCTATGAAACGTGGTATTGATGACGTAGACGCTACCATTTGCCGTAGAAACTGTCTCATATACGAGAACAGAGTCAGTTTTCGTTTTGACGCATGCTAGGACCATAATATAAAAGGACTTTGTCACCCACCCATATTTTTCTCTATACTTTTGCAGAGGGCACCTTGGTGCACTTCAAGGTCACCATTAGTTGATTCGATCCTCATATTCAATAACTGAATGATTCAATCGTGCAATCATTCGAAACTCAGTTCCCAATCTTTTGTTGAGGCAAAAACTGCTCACTTGATTTAGGGAGTGAGGTATTATAAGTCGAATGGGTCAAGAAATTTGATTTATACTTTTTAAAAAGGCAAGCTTATCGTTTACTGCAAGACTAACCTAGCGGTGACTTTATTTCCTTCTATTTTATTATATTGAAGAAAATTATTTCTTGAATGTATTTATTATGTTTCTGTTCTTTCTTTATTCTTTCTTTCGCTATTGGAGCAGGGACAAGCCCACTTTTTTGATTTCGTCCCACTGTGCGCCGGCATCTAAACACATCTGCAAACTTGGGGTTATCCATGGGTGTTATAATTTTCAAGGATCTACTGAAGAACTGTGCAAGATTTAGCTATTCAAATTAGCTTTCCGACTAATTTGGAGGCTTCGTGCTTGGAGTGTTAAGCTTTTAATTTTTTAATGTTGCATGCTTTCAGGAGTTTTATTCTCAAAGAACAACAGTTCATTTTCATTTACTCATCGTCAAAACGGAGCTACTGTGCTTGGATAACCGAGACATCACTTAGGACCAGCCTGTAGCTTAAGGCGCTCAGATACGTTGTGTGACCTATTTGGATTTAGTGTCATTTGATTGTCTAATACGGTAGTTTTGCCTGCAAAGATTTATCATCACAAGCTTATCTCGGAAAGCAGTTTCGCGAATTTCATCAAACGCGCAGAATGCGAGCTGTAATTTCACAGCTGTCACAAAGCCTTCTTGTTTCGTTCTTGCACACGATTATAACATTTGTAGCACTGAATCAATTCTGAACTGACCTTGTCAAAACGCTCACTCAACTTTTGCAACCGTAACAAATCTTTTTAAGGTTCGAAGTATACATTGTATTGGTTTCTCATGTACGAGAAAAAGAGCGCTTTTTGTTTCACCAGGTCATCAATATCATTTACTTGGAAACAAATATTCCAATTGTTCGGAGTAATTGCAGAGCGACGTATGCGGTTCAATCATAGCAATCAACACGTTGACGTGCATTGCTACCTCCATATAGCCATATCAAATATGCTAAATAAATCAATCCAAGGACGTAATGACTTTAATAAATAAGCTTGGAAATATGGACAAACCTAACGACCACTAAGTAATTATATATAACATATATGAATTACATGGTAGCCCTACCTGTAATCTACCAATGCAAGCAGTACTGTTGAGTACCACCCTTTGTAGTTGTGATAGTCTACTGCATTAATAGGCGTTAGGTCTGATCTCAATGTGACATCCATCTGTGGAAAATTAGTACTGAAGAAACAACAGAAACAAAGAACATCATAACAATTACCAATAGCACCATAGCATTGTGGAAACCCAAGCTTTTCAAACCCTGCAATCTTCTCTTTTAGTTGTTCTTCACTAATAGGATACGTGTTTAAAAAATCTTTCTTCATGACACTTCGTTGCAAAAATCTAACAAACTTTGGCATACTGTGGATTTACCAACACCAAACATCTTAGCAATTGTTTTGTACTCAGCAAAAGATCCTAGAGCGTACATTGCAATTCCGACTCTTTTCCGCAGCGGTACACATTTGCGGAAGTTTGAATCGAATTTTTGCATGTGTTTAACCTTGTCACACAGTAAGTCAAATGTGTGTGGAAACATCGAAAATTTTCTTTAAAAAAATCTTCTCCATTATTCTGTGCATCTTCTGCCCAAAATGCGCTTGACCTTTTCTGGAAACGTAAATTATGAAAGAAATGTGTAGTGAAACATTTTTGATCGAGAAAAAATATAACCTAAACGGAAGAAAGGTTTGGACACAGCTGTTGAATACTGTCACTATTAGAATTCATTACATAAATATGATAAAATATGTATTTTCTAATCTTTTGAATACCTTTGACCATATTCATCCTTTTTCTTGGCGCGCCTTCAATTGCTTCAATAACAATAAACATATATGAACTCAATAATGCAGACGATGAACCGACTTCTTGGTTGAAATTGTTCATTTTTTCAAATTATTATGATTGAAAATTTATGACACTTGAGTTGTCATGTTAACTGTCAAACGATATCACCTCGCATTAATGTGAACACTTTGACATGATATCAATATCATCAGGGCTGTAGAGAGAGAGAGAGATTATGGGCCCCGGGGGGCTCAGCATAAGGGCCCCCTCCATCATTGTAGATTTTTCGAACTCAGAGCCTGTTAAGCTCGAAATCTATTGGAAAACCTAGTTATGTATAGTGGATAGAAACTTTTGTGAAGAACTCTAGGAGAATACTCCTAGTGCCGTTAATTCCAATGTTTTGCCTTTCTCATATAAAGAAAGGCTATGCAATCACTGTAAAAATCGACTTTTTAACCGAGGCCCGGAGGGCCGAGTGTCATACACCATTCGATTCAGTTCGTCGAGATCGGCAAATGTCTGTGTGTGTGTATGTATGTGTGTGTGTATGTGTGTGTGTGTGTGTGTATGTGTGTGTGTCATTTAAACTCACACAATTTTCTCAGAGATGGCTGAACCGATTTTCGCAAACTTAGTTTCATCTGAAAGGTATAACGCTCCCATAAGCTGCTATTGAATTTTTAGTTGATCCGACTTCTGGTTCCGGAGTTACGGGTTGAAGAGTGCGGTCACACAGCAAATTCCCATATAAACTGGTACCACCATGATGTTCAAATGATGTAAAACATATTAAAATTGATGTAACATTACTCTAGTTTGCGGGTCTGGATCACTAATGATCAATCAAAGTAGCTTTGACCACATTGGCCACCTATGACGGTTCATGACGCCCCCGGGGAACCCGCCAAGTTCCTAAGCTAATATCACACCCATTCCCCAACGAATTCTCTACCGATTTTTACAAACTTGATTTCAAATGAAAGATACAGTAATGCCATTGACTGCTGCTGAATTTCATTCGGTTCTGACTCTTGCTTCCGGAGTTACAGGGGTGTTAGTAAGGATACACTGGAATTTCCCATATAAATCGGTACAATCGTAATACCTCAGAGGCTAAAAACTATTGAAATGGTCACCAAATAACTTCTAATCGCAGATCTAGATCACTGATTGCCAATCAAACATTCTTTGAATATATTGTCCACTATCGACGATTCCGGAAGTCCGGAAATCCGGGCATATTCCACAATTAAAGTCAAATCGGTTCTTCGGTGATGACTGAACCGATTTTCTCAAACCAAGTCTCAAATGGAAGGCAAAATATGCAGTTGAGTATTGCGTCGCCGCCCCCCCCCCCGTCTTGCCCTTACACCTCCCTCCTTCATCACTCCCCTCCTCTTTGACCACCCTCACGCCCGCATTTCCTTCATCCATCCCGTATACCGAAATAAGATGAAGGATTTCTGACGCATCCTCCACTCCCACTCTACTAACCCCCCATTCCCTACACTTTCAAACCCATTCCACCATCCTTTCCAAATTATAATCACATGAAGATAACATTGAACTCATGCTTATTAAGCTAATTAAATATTATTCTTTTGCCTTTCTCATATAGAAAGGTTATGCAATTGCTTCAAAAACCGATTTTCTAACCGAGGCCCGGAGGGCCGAGTCTCATATAACATTAGTCGAGTTCGCCGAGATCGCAAAATATCTGTGTGTATGTATGTGTGTATGTATGTATGTATGTATGTATGTATGTGTGTGTATGTGCGGATTTGTTAACAAAATGTCCACATCGGTTTCTCGGAGATGGCTGAACCGATTTTTACAAACTAAGATTAAAATAAAAGATATAATATTCCCATAGGTTGCTATTGAATTTCATTTTCAACCGACATCTTGTTCCGGATTACGAGTTGAAGAGTATGGTTACAACACAAAATTTGTTGATTTGTCCACATCGGTTTCTCGGAATTTTCTGAACCGATTTTGACAAACTTGATTTTAAATGAAAGGTCGATCAGCTGCTGTTGAATTTTGTGTGGATCCGAGTTCTGGTTCCTGAATTACAGGGTGATACGTACGATCACGCAGCAAATCCCGATTCTAACGAATTCTGCGATGAATGTATTTTTTTTCCAAAATGTAAACAGAACTGTTGAATTTGTAGATCTAGGTCACCAACAGTCATTCAAAGTCTCTTTGGCCACACTGTCCACCATCGACGGATCCGGAAGCATCCAAATTCAGAATAACGGTTATATTGGTTTCTCGAAAATGGCTAGACCGATTTGATCAACTTAGTCTCAAATTAAAGGTGTTGCGTCCCCGGAAACTGATATTAAATTCCATCTCCATCCGACTTCCGGCTCCGGAGTTACGGGTTGTGAAGTGCGATCACATAGAAAACTCCGATTCAAACCGATACCGCGATGAATGCAAAAAGTTGCTCTTATATATACTTACCAAGTGTAATAAGAATGAAAGATATTTCCGTAATGTTATATTGTACGAACCAGCTATTAAATCATAGTTTGGAGAAATGAGAAAGGCACAATTGCACCTCTAGGTGGATTAAAACAGGTTTTTTTTATTTCAAAGGGTGTTGCGGTAATTTTTTTCGTTTAAGTTCCATCGGTCTCTGTCCGCACTCAGTGTCTATCACCGACGCCATAGAGGTGACTCCACAACCAGATATCGGTTCATCAACACATGGACCGGAATCAACGACTCAACTTCCCTTGCGAAGGAAGACGTGATACTGAGATTTCACCTCAGAAATTCAAAACGACCTCGGCTGGTGTTGAACCCAGACCCACTGGGCTAAGGAGCGGTCATGCTTACCACTCAAGTTGTCTTTTGCCATCAAATTATGTACAGTCACCTCGTCCACTTTGTTTGCCAGCGCCAGTTTACTTATACAGTTTTGGGTCGTTTTCAGGTTCCACTTGAAAATGGACCAACATTCCACGAGATTTACTGTGTTGGGAGGGTTCATGTCCTTGGGCGCCACCTGAACCTTGTAGGCGTCATATCACTACATCTCCTTTTTCAGTAATGGCAGAATTCAAAATCCGTCCAAAATAGCGTGGAACGATCGTGTTGCTTCAGGAAAGGTAGCAGACGTTTCTTCATACACTCTTTCAAGTATTTTTGCTTTTTGACGGGCTCGATCGCAACGAAAATGTCGCTTTTCCAACCACAGGTTCAAAGTATACCTAACGCTTCCGTTTTGCAAATATTGAAATGACACCCAGTGTATTAATGATGCAAGCTCTACGTCATTTTTTTTAAGCAAATCGGTAAAGTCGTTCGGTCGGAATCATGGCGGCCAGGAAAAAATGAATTACATTTATCCAGCCAGTTCTCCGACAGATGACATCAAAAACTTTCGAATATACCTTCGCTATATGTAAAAACAGTTTCATTGATTGTTTATATATAAAAATATTAAAAAAAAAATAGGTTAGATTACACTAAGTTACGAACTAAGTTTGATTGTTGTGTTTTGAATTCATCGCGTCAGTAACTAGCACCAACTAAGACTAAGTTAAATGGTGTATCTAATTTGAGTAATAGTTTAGATACACCGTCTCTCGTTTTGTTT
Source organism: Topomyia yanbarensis (assembly GCF_030247195.1). Lineage (NCBI taxonomy): Eukaryota > Metazoa > Arthropoda > Insecta > Diptera > Culicidae > Topomyia > Topomyia yanbarensis. The sequence goes on from NC_080671.1 coordinate 420,852,479, forward strand.
TTAAAAAAAAAACAGACGCCAAATTTAAGAGTACCTTTATTAAAATTAAAAGGATCTATTCTTTGGATGGTTTTATTTTTCTGTCCATTATCAGACATATTTACTAACCCGGGTTGAAGGAGGACCTAAAGGCATGTATTTCTAAATAAACCTGAACAAACAAACAATCATAATGTTTCGAAACTAATTGTTATCAGAGTTACACTTGTCAACACGCGGTGGCTGAAACTTACACCCCTACGCACACCTACCCACTTTGCAGCAAACAGGACAGCTCGCCCATTCCGCACCACAACACGACTTTCTCCCGAAATCAAATTTCCCTACGATTAATCAACGTCACATTAATTTCGTCGCGGATTGTGGAATTTCAGGTCGCCCTCGCTTTTCAACAGTTCCGAAAAATAACTGTGTCATTTATTATTTGATTAACACGATGAGAAAGCTAGTCCCCAGAGCAATTCTGACGAATCATTACCACCTCTCTATGCGAAGCCCGTGCCAACGCAACGCGAACGCCTCGCTGACTGGCTGGCTGGCGGTAGACCGGGCGGTGGCACACAGGAGGCTTTGTTTTCTGGAATCCTCCTGGAAACATTAGTGGTAGTGAAAAATGCGTTCCAAGCCTAGACACACAAGCTGTTGACGCGTCAGATTCCGAAGCAATCGAGGGGGAAAATTGTTTGTAATTTTACACGTCCCTTCTGGTTAGGCGACCCCGCATCGTAGAAATTCTGTAACAAGGTTCTTCTGTTTTTGGTAGGATTTTTTTTTCTGCTTTACCGTTCGTTTACTGAAGACGGTAAAGATGCTGTGTGAAACAATTACAGCTCTACGTTTCGGGACCGGGTTGGGTTCTTTTTAATTGATAGGAAAGTGAGCGGAAAAGCTCGAACCGTTGATTCAGACGTGGTACAGTCAAACTCTGCTAATTTTGGGAAATCAGTTATCTTATTTTAAAGATATTTTCCTAGGAAAAATACTCCAATTTCTAAGAACGTTCCTGTAGCGGGTTTTTGTTTTTTTTCTTGAATATTTGACTATTTTTCAAAAATATATTTACAACAACAACCAATTCGATCTAGTTCAAAGCTGCTCACTTTATATTAAAAATGCTCGAATTAAAAGTGATCAATCGAGTGGGGTTTGACAGTAAGTACTGCTGGGTCAAAATCTTAGATGGTGAATTAGTCACGCAATTGAAACTCATTCACCCCCAGTTAAAGTTCCCCGAAAACCCACTTCGCCTGTTCTTGATTGTGTTGGCGACACCGCAAATGACTGTTTACAACTTTGGTGATCGGAAGGAAAAACAAACAGAAGGCTTTGGTTTTTTTTAAATAGCCCTGACAGTGGCACGTGATACCAGCCAGCCCCTTCTTGCCTTTGTTGCGCGATTACGCATTTCTTTGTGGACCGAAGGTAAGGATAATTAGGTGAATGAGTAAGGCAAACGGCGCGTTAATAAATTATATTTAATTTGAATGAGCAGCTAATTTATGGCGATTGGACAAATTCGGTGCCGCATGTTGGCGGAAAGTCGCTGTCATTACCGAGATCGGTATCTTTAATTAAAAGCGTGTCGGAGAGACTGTTGCTCGCGTTGGTTCTGGAGAGGATTTCGGGAGCTACGAATCTAGTTGGCTGGGTTACGCTGGTATCGTTTCGATTGGAGTTTCGGGTACTTAGGAAATCGTTGTGTACGTCGTCTACTGATCAATTTCGCTAAGGAATTTCGCTTCCGTTGATAGTGTGCAACGTAATTTCGAGACGATAGCTGAGACATACATACATTCGGAGCATAGCGAATTGGTCTGGTCATGAATGCGCCAGAGATAAAATACTTCAGATTGAGAAATTCGAAGGAAGACTGTCAGGTAACCGTGCTTAGTTTTTGGCTCCAAATATTCATTAGATGAATAGCCAGCAATTGAATACTTTACGCTGACGTCACAAATGAACTAAAGTATTCATTTTTGACAGATCGCTTGTACTGTTTACATGGACTTAGAAAATTTCTTGCGAATTGCTTCGAGCGAATCTAGTCGTCCACAAAATTTTTCTAAGTCCATGTAAACAGTACAAGTGAACTGTCAAGAAAAGTAGGGTGACCATATGACACGAGTAAAAAACCAGGACAGTCGAAGGGGGACTGCCTCCCCCCGTTACCTCTCAATCGACTGTGCGTTCTCCACAGGTTTTCGGCAGTTACAAAGCTCTTGGGTCTGGCAGGCAGAGCTTCAGCAGTAAAGAAGTTCTGTTAGTCTGGGAGGAACACACACACGCAGTTCTTGCTACACCACCACCAGCGAAAGTTTCATGCTGTTGTCGGAGAAATTGGAAATCCTGAATTGAGCAAATGAGACGAAATATTATAAGATCGTCTGTGCAGGAATCGGCTAGCAGTTTTCAGCATTAAATACACGCCATTGAAGTAAAGCAGAAACATCAGCGGTCCCAAATAGCTTCCCTACGCTATATCTGGCAATCTCCAATCACAACCATTTTCTTTCGATCTGAGAGCTGGGATCGAATCAGTTGCAAAGCCTACTGATTTCAAATTTCTCCATGTTATCAAATTGCTATATCAAAACCGGTGGATAGGTTGGTGTTGGTAGTATCAGTTTGAGTGCGACTTTTCATACTCCCTGTTATTTAGTATACTTGACTTTGTTAGTCGCTGTTCACCGTCCAGCCATGAAACCATGCCCAGGCGCGAAGCCATGTAAGTCACTTAGTCCGCTTTCACTCGTTTTATCGTTTTCGTCCATGCTGCCCTCTTGATGTTGTATGGGGTTTCACGATTACCTGGTTTGAGTTGTTTGTGGAACGAACGGGTCACTATCGTGTATCCGTATTTTTTGTCATTTACTTTTTGTCGGAGGTGCTGGCAGTTGAATGGTAAGTAGCAGGCGCATCACAATGATCGGACACGCTGTGTGTAGATTCTGTTGTTCCAGCATTCGTTGGTGGCTGAGCTGCAACTCCGGTTGTTGGTGATTTAGTTGATGTTGTTGGGTTTGCTCGCAGATGATGTTGTTCATTAGAGCTCTTCGCACATGGTTTGGCACTTAGGGATCTGTCCTTCATATGTGCACAGCGTGATTTGAGATTTGCTTACACCTTCTATTTCATAATGATTGTTCAGGTATGAAGGAATAGGTTTCGTAACTCGCATTGGATACGTACTCTGACATGATGGTTGTAGTGAATTTATTGGTAGTACGCGAGGATAGATCGTGCAGACGCGCATCAGCCTTATCATCGTCAATCTAAACGAATATCTTGATTCTAACATTGTCATGCGCAACGACGTGTTGCATGTTGTTTCCCATATCCAAACTTTTCGCCATGGCCAAAGTTTTAAATGCTATTAGTACCGCACTACGAGTATGAGCCTTTATTAATTGTTCCACCTCGCGAACACAAGAGCGACCCCAGTATTGTACCCAAGATTGTTCAAATTTTGCTGCTGAGTTTCAACCATTTTTAAATAAACGATCGATGAAAGTAACGGTTCTTTATTGTTCACACTGGCTTGGGACAACTGTTATCTATCGATTGCTTTACTATCGCGGTACATGTAGACAGCAGACTTATGTAGAAACGTTCGTTTGATTTACTGCACTGTTAACAAGCAGAGTGATTTTAGTTTCCGATCCGATTGAGATGGAAAAGTAGAATAATTAGGAACTAGTTTTGATCCGTAAGGAATTCCATAATCACCAGCTCGAGAGAGCGCTCAATGAAGTTATTTCACGATAGTTATTCATGTTTTGCCATTTTCCTTTTTATGAAGTGGATTTCCGGTAAAACGAAAAACTGCCACTAGGAAGAGAACTCTAGAAGAAGCAGAGTCACCAAAACTTCGATGTGCCTTCTCAGATGTATCAAAGGAAATTTTTCGGATCCCAGATTGAAAGACGATTTAAGCCAAAAAGAAACTCTGGTAATCATTGTTTCATCGACATTGATAGCGGCCAGAGTTTGGTCCACAACTGAAATCGGTTCGATTTGCTCGGTTGCCAAATTTTCTTGCAAAAAGACTACAGCTCATTCATATGGTAAGTACATACAAACGCCTCTTTCTCTTTTCAATTTCCATATGAAAAAGTAAGTTTGACAAAGAAATAACGAGGTACTATCGAGAGATTAAAAAAGGCATCGTATGTTACATTTGGGAGATTCGAGTCAATTAAGTTTTGTTTGTCGTACTCTGGAGCAGAGTGAATAAAGCGAAAACTCAATAACTATAAATATAACGGGTGTTAAATAAATGAGAATCATTTCAATACCATTCTGTAATTAAAGTAAAGAGCGTATTTTTTTTACTCTCCAAAAAAATGCTCTCTGGACACCCTAGAAATGGGTGGCATGTTTCTTTTTGCTCGGGTGCTGTCAGTTCAATCTAAGATGGCGTCGAAACAGCAAGCACTCCGCAAGCGTGTTGTACGGTTTTACGAAACGCATGGCCATCGTGGAAAAAGTTTACGGTAGACCACTTTAGAGACGAAAACCTTCCCGTAAATACAGTTTACCGGATCCTGGCATCCCGGAGCGTGGAGCGGAAGGCCGGCGAAGATAATTACGAAGAAGAAGGAAGCGTTGAAACAGCTGTTAGACAACAAGGACGGAACCAGTTTACGTGCCGCCGGCCGAAAATATCACTGCTCCCATATCTTGATTCACCGAACCCTCAAGATGGAGGACATCATCTGTCGAAAGAAGACCCCCCGATCCCCCGAATACACGGACGAGAAGATAGCGATCGTGAAATTACAGTGCCGGTGGATGACGAAGAACTACCGCGAGACGTGGTTCGTGCTGGACGACGAAAGTTACTTTCCGCTCTTGAAGACCCACATTCCAGGAAATCACAGCTTCTCTTCCAGCGACAAGTCGGCCATATCCCCCGAAGTAAAATATAAGTTTAAACACAAATTTGAAAAAAAAAGTTTTGCTGTAGATCGCCATATCGGGCAGACAGATTTCAAAGCCGTGGTTCTAGCCGAGCGGTCTGGCCATCAATCAACAAGTGTACCAGGAGGAGTGTCTTGAGAATAGTATTCTGCCTTTCTTAAAAGAGCGTCATGCGGATAGGAAGTACGTCCTCTGGCCGGACAAGGCGTCTACCCATTACGCAAAAAAAAAAAACGCTGGAGCTTGAGCAGAAAAAGAGAGCGTATAAGGATACGAAGCAGTTGACCACCAGGGTCTGGAATTGCATCCGGAAGATGGACGTGCCGTCCAGCGCTCTTGTGAGAGAATCGCAACTAAGTTGCGTCGTAGGGCTGACAAGAGCCGCTTCTCCAATATTTATTGAAGTTTTTTGAAGAATGAACATTTTGTTTTTATTAAAAAATACTAAATTCGTTGATTTCTTTTGTTTTGTGTTGTTTAACTACATGACTGAAAAAATTCCAATATTTTATTGAACACCCGTTATCAGGCTTACAGAAGAAAAACCAGGACAAATCAATCTTTTTCCTCGACTTCCCAGGACACCAGGACAGTCAGTGAAAAACCAGGACATATCCTGGGAAATCAGGACGTATGGTCACCCTAAGAAAAGTGAAGTTAACTGCGTCCGTAAAGAACCTAATTGAATACTTTATACTGACCTCACAAATGAACTCAAGTGTTTTATTTTGACAGTTCGCTTGTACTGTTTACATGGACTTAGACAAATTCTTTGCGAATTGCTTCGAGCGAATCTAGTCGCCCACAAAATTTTTCTAAGTCCATGTAAACAGTACAAATGAACTGTCTATAAAAGTGAGGTTAAGTGTGTCCGTTAAGAACAGTCATGGACATTCGAATCAAAACAGTTTAACACGCTTTCCCGAAATGTGCTCATTGTAAAAATAGCATTTATGCAATTTATTCCATTAAAAAAAATATATTTATTTAATACACGAAGATTTCACAAAGAAATTGCTTTCCGCTAATCCTCCACCCCTCACAGATCCACATCCCACGTATCGTGTGATACCCATTCAAATCAGTTCCCTACATAAATCCTAACTCCATCAAAAATCACACTTTCCAGATGAACTTTTGATGGCCGTTAAACTTTATCACGTAATGAAATATTCATCTCGAATGGCACCGTTTCAGGACACCATCTACGCCAGACCAGCTCGCATGAAGCGGAGATCCCCACCGACTTCGACTATGTAGGAAGGGGATCATAACCGTTTATAGTAATTGATATTTCCCTCCCAGCCAGCAGAGCATTAGGACACAATTGCCACCGTGGGACGAACATTCAAATGCGAACCCCGAGACGGTATCACATATCGTAAAACATGGTCCCATAATGGTCCTTTGATATTGCTGGGATGCGACGACGACGACGACGACGACGACGCTGCTGACTTTTACCCCCTTTTACCGACGTCCACGACATATGCAAAGAGGAAGGCGGACTAGAGCCGACTAGCTGGGACCGTTGGGGGTGAGAGGTTTTTTGCAGCCACCGTTTTGTGGCATTTTACCAAAACCACCGCAAAAATGCTCCCTCCGCTGCGGTTGGTGTTTCGACAACAGTAGCTGTAGTTTTGGCGGTAAAAGTACTTCCGGAAAACTCACACGTACCCCCTCCACCCTCCCACACGAAAGTTGCCTTCTAATGCCTAACGAGCGCGTGTTGTGTCTACCGGGGCGTTTATGATCTATGACAATTGCCTTTGACATCATCGCCACCGTGCGTGTTTTCTCGTATGCCACCAGAGCAACGGAAAAGGGCTGTTTTTCTGGTACCGAGGATGCCTTCAATTGCCGGAATTGTGTTGCGGTTAAATGGACTATAAAGTGAAACTTTTATTGTTGGTGTTTCGGTTTGGTTGAATTTGTCTCTGCTGAGTCGGATTTGAAAGGGAACGGTTTGAGTCTCGGCAACAATTTTCATCCACCCGTAAGAGCTGATTTAAGGACATTATACATGCGAGCCACAACATGGCTCCTACGCCGCACACCCCTCTCCCCTGCCTAACCATGTATCTGACATGAGCAAATATAAAAATACGTTTTTCAACACACTAACCTTGCTGGTATGCCACGAAACTGCTGCTTAAGGAAGCTAGAACATTTTCCTATACAATCAATCCGAGTTTTTGGCGGAATGTCATCTGTAGCTCCTATTTTGTGCGAAAATATCACCCCTCTTCACTTGGGGTTTCTTTTCGAAACACTCTTATTTTTCTTCTTCTCGTTTTCATTGCACTTTTTCAAATGCACTTTTTCACACACCACTGCAAAAACACTCGCGAAACTTTAATCGTTTACTAACAAAACATCAAATTTTCTGCCAATGTGCAGATGACCAAAGGAAAATGTTCGGAAACTCTCATTTGTGCGTTTGAATTTTCACTTCAGATTTCAGTTTTTCTCAATGTAAACAAGCGAGTCGGTGCCTAGCAACGTGGCTTCCACATATCTTCACCTTAAAGGCTTACAATATACTGGTTAGAATCAATGGGTGTTCTATAATGTCGACATGTATTTATTTCGGCGTTAATCTGGAACAACTGTTATAAATTTCAAATTGGTTCCTGAGATATGGTGGTCACCGAAATAAAAAAAATTAAAAATACTGTTACGAGATAAACGAATTTAACGGTCGGTTTCGGTCCTGCATATCTAAATTCTACGCCCCCGTCGGGAGTTCAAGATGTAGTAGGCTGTAACGCAAGTTGTAGTGCTCCGATATTTATGACATTTAGAGTAAATGTACCTAAACGTATCCCTATTGGTATTGGTATTTCATAAAATTTTGTTCACTCCGTCAAAAGTTTGTAACCCCTTATGGGAAAACTAGGGAAATCCATTCGGTCGTCGAAGCTTTGGTTCATAACCCGTATTTCTTTAAAGGAAACTTCTCACAACTCGCGGCAAATCTTGGGGCCTCAAACCCAAGTACATTCAGTCGATCTACACATCAATTATTAGACCAATACTTGGTGGCAGAAGGGAGAAGTCACGACGATCCAATTCAAACCATGGTCATAATGGCGATGACTGGTGCGTTCACGGAAACGCCTTCTGCACTTTCATTCTTTCAAACTTGTCATTCATACCGTCATTAGGTTACTGGGCTCTAGAACAGTAACCCAATAGATCGTGCAACTAGGTACACAGAACTGTGGCCCCATCTGGTTACTAGAGATGAGTATTAGGGTGGGGCAAAATGATTGTTTTTTCAGCACAGCATTTGTTGGTTCAATTTAGCGTCCCAAATAACTGCAAAATTTGGGGTCGATTGGTTTTGACCCGGCGTAGCGCATTGTATTTGAAATTTGTATGAAAATTAGTATGGGAAAAGCTACTTTTTTGCATTTTCAATTCTACAGACTACAATTATCTCTGCACTATGCAACTAATAAGCACTTCTGAGAATGATAAGAAGAATAATAGGGGCAGTTAAATCTGAATATTGATTCGGAAGGTATACGCGAGGGACATATAGAGGAGATCGCGGCTTGCCAGTACATCTCGAACCGGGACATTGGGTGATCCTCTTCGGGCCCGAAGGGAATCCAATGGTTGAGATCTGGCAGAGCAGTACTCGGCGCATGCCCAGACAATATGTTCAATATGGTGATCACCGTTGCCACACGTGCAGATACCGCTATTTGCGAGCCCAATACGGCGCGGAGATGAGAGTCTAGCGTGTAGTGATTGGACATGAGTCGAGACATCATACGAATGATATCGCGACCCACATCCATCCTTTTGAACCAAGGTTTCGTCGATATCTTATCTTCACCATTGCTCCATGAAGCTGCGAAAACGCATTGTATCAAGTAAATTTTTTCATACGTAAAAGTTATTGTGAAGACGGGTATTCTGTTGGTTTTTCGATGTTTTTATTTGTGAATAAAATACGAACATCAACATAAAACATACGCCTAAGGGCACGATTGGTCAGCCGTTTGGGGCACTATAGATCACTACTATAATGAAAATGTGAATTATTTTGCGTAATTTCGTGCGAAAATGTTAACATGAAGTGAAGAGGACATAAAGAATGCAATTGCATCTGTACAAGATGGCGCCACTATTCGATCAGCTTCTACACAATTAAAGGTTTCGTTCGAAAAATTACGTGCTCGTGTGAAAGGAAAGTCCTCATCATCAATGAAAGCGCGTCAGATATTTCGCGTGACTTAACATTATAATAATTTAAGGTGTTATTGAAGTAGGTAATCGAAGAAAACAATCGGAATCCAAAAAATGCTCCAAAGTGCAAACTTGATCGTGGCACAACTAAGCAACCACGTGAGCCGGAATCCACAACTTCAATTCCACACTCTGGCGATGACGAGGACGCAGCTGCTGAAAAAACATATTTTTTCAACAGTTCCTTCCGGTTTCATGTTTTTTTACATCATTTGCCACTTCCTCATTTTCTTACCTGAATGACGTCAATGTATTGCATTTATTATTTGTGTTATTGATTTTTGCATAAACTGCAGTATTCAAACTCTTTAAATAAAAATTGAACCGATGATTTTCTAGATGTATACATTGTTTTATTTTACCTCGAACATAGTGACTTATCGTAGCCCCAGATGTTAAAAACATCGAAAGAAAGTGCCTTCGCCTTATTAAAATTAGCTTGAAAAATATGTATCCATGCATAAAATCATTATTGCCAAAACGTTGCCAGATATATAACCTTTCCAACGAGTGCTTTTTTGTCAAAATCAGTACAAAAATACCATCGCACGAGCTTGCCAAAAATACTGACCTACTTGGCCCCACTCTACTCAAGTTTAATCCAAATTTGAATGACAATATCTCTTCGCAGGTGTTGTCGTTCTGTTATCTCAACATCCCCTTAGTGGAATTGATATATCCGCTCATAGAGAAGTGTCTTTTTTGGAAATGAAGAATACTTCCGAATTGTCTCTGTTAAAACCTTACCACTTCCCCAATTCTTCCCATCAGAAAACAAAACTACAAGGGGCAGCTCTATGGGGTTGCACGAACTGTAGACGTAGGACTATAGTACTTAATATAAAATATTTATTTTCTTAGTACATTTAGATTAGTAATAAATCAAATATATTTCTTACGTATAGTTTAAGCACAACCAATCAACATCGAATGTTACATATTGAACCAAACGTTCTTGGTTATCAGGTCATTTCATTTATAGTTGGTAATCGAATCCGATTAAACTTATTTGAGAAGATCTGAAGAAAGAAAACCGTGACCGAAAACTAATATCTGGAACTAAATCTTAATAGCATAAGATCAGCTTTTAAAAATTGTAAATACTTTTCGATTGCGTGTGGTAAAAAACCAGGGCCGGTGGAGAAAGCAGTAGTATGTACCTATTAGCAGCATCCAAATAGGATAAGCTGAGTGGAAATGAATCCCGTGAAGTGGAAATTAATCAATGAATTGATCGAACGTAAATAATAAACTTTCGTTGTGCTTTCCATCGATCCGCGTAAATTTGTTGCTAAGAAAGTTTTCGTCTTTGCGCAACGAAAGCACGGATAGCTACACGGAAAAAATTCGTTCATAAATTCATGAACAAAAAGTCACGATTTTGTGAACTGAACGATTTACGAAAACCGTGATCAAGTGTTTAGTTTTTGTTGTGATTTTTGTTCATGATTTGTGAATACACAGTCGACAGTCAAACGTTGTTTATGATTTCAAGAGCATATTGGCGATTCTTGTGAATTTTCATGACGTTAGCGAAATTAAAGTTCATGATTTCAAGATCTTAGTCGCGATGTTCGCAATTCTTCTTCATGTTTTCGTGATATTTTAGTCATGAGTAGAGTATTTCATGTTCATGAGTACAGGATCTTTGTCATGATTTTAAATATTTTTGTCACGAGTTGTGTGATTTGTGTTCATGATTTCAGGATCTTAGTCACGATTTATGTTCATGTTATCGTGATATTTTAATCATGAATAGAGCAATTCATGTTCGTGATTTCAGGATCTTAGTCACCATTTTTGTAATTTCTGTTAATGTCATAATGAAATTTTATTTTAGAGCTTACCTTCAAAGAGTAATGTAACTAATGTTCATGATAGCAGCAGTTTTATCATGGTATTCGTAAATTCTCTTCGCCATATCGTGATCTATTATTTTTTGGTTACTAACGGTTTTTTACTCGGAATAACGTGACAATATGAACTGGATCATTAGAATAAGACTCATTCGCGATATCTGGTTCTGTGAACTATATAACGCAACACTATTTGGGGTTCACAATTAATCTTATTAAATGAATAACGATGTTCGAGGTCTTAATAGTTTTTTTTTATATCTACTGCTCGTACCTATTACTGGTCGCTAGCAGCTGGAAATTTCATGTAAAAACGCATGGAACAAAAATGATTCCACGAATAATACTCCAAATAATGTGAAAGAGTTCACGTTAAAATTTCATTCCCATGCAGCATAAAATTGTAAATGATTAGGGATATCTTCTAAATATCACAAGCACGCAAATAGATACTAGATATATCGTATATCAAGTATTAGGAATCATGAACCAGTTCACGAATGCATGAATAACATTTTATGATTCTTGAACTTTTTCACGAAAACGAATGATAAGTTGTGACTATTATACCAGGTATCATGAACCAGTTCACGAATGCATGAATAGTATTTCATGATTTCGTGAACTATTTCACAAGCATGGATATTGGATCGTAACTAATATATTAGGAATCATGAACCAGTTCACGAATACATGAATATTTGATGATTTTGTAAACCATTTCACGAGTACGGATATTGTATCGTATATTAGGGATCATGAATTAGTTCACGAGGATTGAATGGATTCATTTATTTATTTATTAACAGATTAAGGCCGAAGTGGCCTGTGCCGTATACAAAAGATTCCTCCATTCCACTCGGTCCATGGCCGCACGTCGCCAGCCACGCAGTCTGCGAAGGGTCCGCAAATCGTCTTCCACCTGGTCGATCCATCGTGCTCGCTGCGCGCCACGTCTTCTTGTACCGGTCGGATTGCAATTGAGAACCGTTTTCACCGGGCTATTGTCCGACATTCTGGCTACGTGCCCGGCCCACCGTGGTCGTCCGATTTTCGCGGTATGACAGATGGGCGGCTCCCCCAACAGCTGATGCAACTCATTCAGGCTCATTCGCCGTCTCCATGTGCCGTCTTCCATCTGCACTCCACCGTAGATGGTACGCAGCACTTTCCGTTCGAAGACACCAAGTGCGCGTTGGTCCTCCACGAGCATGGTCCAGGTCTCGTGCCCATAGAGAACTACCGGTCTAATCAGCGTCTTGTAGATGGTCAACTTCGTACGACGGCGAACTCTGTCCGACCGAAGTGTCTTGCGGAGGCCAAAGTAAGCACGATTTCCTGCCACTGAATGGATTCATGAATAAAATTCCGAATTTCGTGAAATATTTCACAAAACAATAGCAAGAATATTTTGATTTTGTGAACCAATGTTCCGATATCTATGAAAAAAATCATGAGTCAACCTTTGGTTTTATGAATGATGTTCATAAAGTTGTGAACTAGTTCGCGTACTAGGAATAGAATTAGAAATAACTTGGCGGAAACCGTGACTGAGGTTCACAAAAAAAATATTTCCACTAATGAAAGCGTTATGTAGGCGTTACTGAAGGAATATTGAACATAATTATAAAAGCCATGATTTTTGTTCATTGTCCTGTTTTCATAACGTAAAAACGTGATTGTTCCAGAATTCATGGCACTTTATTCCCGATTTTGAGAACAAAAATATCTTTTTACCATTTCTGATAACTGAAACAGGAAAACAATCTGTGATAAATTTCCGAAAAATCTGTGAAAAATTACAATATTTCCAAAAATTTGTGAAATTTTCATCAAAATGCCAAAATTCTGCCATCTGTAAAAAAGAAACCGTGATCAAAAATTGTGAAAAAAATCTGTGACATTTCAGAAAAATCTGAGAATATGGTAACCCTGTTAATAAATTAGATATAGGGTGATGAGCCCATTTTCGTTATGTTTCTTTTATCACACTACCCATTTGAAGCCGTTGGTTAGAGCAGTGTCTGCCATCTTTGTTCAACGCATGGAGTCAAATGGTAGCGCAACAATAGTGGCTTTCGATTCGAGTTTTCATCGAGCTCAAACACGAGAATTTCACTGTTTTCAGCGATTTTGTGTTTTTATATTGGTTCTTAACAACGAAGCAAAGCTGTTGATGTCAATTTTCACGTATTTCATTGATTGTAGGCCGAGAAATGAATAAATTAGTGAGGTGAAAATAGGCACTTTACCCTACCTACCTACACATTCACCTCAAACCTTGAACCCAAGCGCACAAAGCAAAATGGATCAACGCTTATGATGATGGGTAGAGCGAAAGAGACAACTAGTACCACGACACTATGTGGACCGTGTTTGCAAATGTACGCGCGTTTTTGTGTACGAATAATTGTGTTCGAGGTTGTACATAAAAGTGTGCTGGAAACGAGCACAAAACAAAAGAAAGTACAGTGTTTGAACGGACAAGCTCAGTCGCGTGTTGGACGGAACTGGGTAGCGTACCTCCACAGCCAGTGTAACGTACTTCTAACTCAGCAACACTGGCTGTGAAAGAAAACACACAGCGCAGTGATCTGCTCCGCCTGCCGTTCTACAGGCAACTGAGCGTGTCTGGCCAAATCCGTTCTTTAAATAGTCGATGATGACGTCATTCATAGAAGCATAGCTCGATAGGTAAACGTGCCGGACTTGGGAAGCGCTACCTTCTGTGTGTAAATGCGCGATATTTTGACTAGGTTGTACATTATTTAAATTTTTAATGCCATGATATCAAAAATCTTTGGGTTTATCTATTAAAATCTATTCTTAGAAGTATTTCGGGGCGATACGCGTAAAAAATTTGAAAATTTATCGTGAGATGGCTGAATTATATGCGTTTAAAATTGGACCACTTTTCGTTACATACCATTTTTGTAGAATTTGAGAAATTCACCATATCGAAAACAAAGACGTAGTCCTACGTCAAAAGATAAAAGGACAAATCACGGCAAGGCACAAATCTCCAATCTACATGGGGAACGTGCAGTTCGAGCCAGTTGCTACTGATTCCTGATTCCCGATACTGTCGTATTGAAAATGTAGGTTCTGAATGGTAACAGTAACATGAGGCAGCGGATAAAATTAGTCAAAAGTCAAAAATAAATATTTTGAGCGATACCATCCCATGTTTGTGTTTCCAATGAATTCGTCCCAAAATTTACAACTACTTTTCCGAGTCATTTCACTCCCCCAGAACCAGCAAACTACATTCCAATTTTTCATCAAACCCGACCAAAGCGGCGGAATTTAATTTAAATTATTTATTCAAAGCCATCGCAAAGCAACTTCCTTCCCGTTAATAAAAAACGCACCAAAGCAAAGCTGGCAGTGCACGGCGCGTGCCTTTAATCCCATCAACGAGGGTGACAAGTCCAGAGCGAGGCTGCGGATGATTTATTTACAAACATTCGGTCCTGTTGCTGCTGCTGCTGCTGCTACACCCGCTACCGGGGATGCCGGGAAGGCAGATTTGAATCAATTACTAAGGTTAGACGACTTCCGGCGCAGTCCAAGGGTTAGGGCAAATTGTTACAGTTTACAATTTTCAAATTAGAATCAGAAATATGTTGTTTTTCTGTGAGACCGTCGTCGACCGAGTAACCGAGCTGACGGACGGTCGGAAGGATGGTAAACAAATTACCGGTTTCAGACTCGTTTTATGCTAAATTGGGGTTGACATTCGGTGTTTGTTGGAAATTGTAGGGGGAAGAATAGCCCAGCTTTGAAGAGTGTATGCAAATATTTGTGAATGGTTTTACTCGGGATTTTGACGACTTTGATGGTAAGATTGTAACCAAAATAAACAGATCCGAAATCAGGTCAAAAATAAAACAAATATGCTTGGTTTTGCTGGAAAGCAGTGCTAAGTTCTATTGAAAAAAAAGTCGCTCGGCTGGTCTGCTCTCGAAACGAAAGGCGACTGCCACTTTGGTATGTATGCAAAGTTATTTCTTTAATGAAAATCTCGTTTTTCTTTGATCTTCCGCCGTTGGATTTTTCCCACTCGGCCACCGCACGAAGTCGCTGGAGTTGGCAGATTTTTCTAATACCAAGCTCACTCGAACCGTGAACGTTTCTTTTTCGTTGACTGATTATTTTGGTTTAGTTCGCCGGCCAGGGTCGTAGTCGGCAATTGGTGGTTTTCATATATCTTCTATATTTATGAATTTCAACTCAACTAGTCGGGACTAATGCAGATTCAAAACAGTCGTAGTTTAGTCCAGTATGAAACTCAACCCTTTCACCGGTGCTGCCCTGGCCCAGACCGACAGGCGAGCAGCTATCAGATGATTTCACTTTAACCAAGTCCTGTTTTTATTTTATTTTTGCCCTCAGATCTCTACCGTTGATGCCGCAAATCAGTGCAAATAATTTAGATAAGCTTGGGTAATTATTTGCTTTGAAAAATTGAAATATCTCGATTTCAAACAGCGAACAGTTTCAACTCCGGACCGTCCAAGCCAGAAGGGGTATAACTGTTTGATCTGAATGAGTGATTCGTAGTAATACTATTTTACAATGTTGTTTCTCTTTCTTGATGCTAAGCGCACATCCATCCTTCCGCTGTTTTCATCCTCACATCTTCGGATCACATCGGTTAATGGACTTCCGAGTACCATGTCCTATTTATGGCATTGCCAACCCATTATTCCAAGTAAAACACGACCAACTCATTAGATTGCTTTATGTCACAACCCTCGTGAGAATCAATCCACATTGCCCAACTTGCCAAGCTCCCTCTAATTCCCCACTGTGTAGGTTGTATAGCTACTAACGCTTGAAAGAGACATCGTCCACCTTTCCCAGCTGCGGACCAGGTTCCACCGAAGGCAGAACAAGTGGACCATTTTTACGAGCACCGAAGGCCGACCCCTGATGAAGTGGCTCTCATTAACCTCATCTCTCATTTCGAATAAGGAAATAAATTTAATGTCTTTTTCTTCTGTGCTGCCGTCTCCGGATTCCCGTAAGATTCCGGTTCATTTCTTACCGGACGCCAGTCCTTCCGTTGTCGCTGGCTGGCTGGCTGGCTAACGATGTGCGAAGAAGACCATTTCGAAGTGCAATTCATCTCCTTCGCATGAGAATATATCCTTTCCGGGTCGGTTCTGAGGTTATCCAAGCTGCATAGGAGGAATACTGCCGAAAGGACACCACTGGTTGGCAGGACCGATACTAATTACAAGGTAAGCATTGTCTACTGTCCCTCGGGGTCCGACTGGAATGGTTTATTGTTCTTCTGACTAGTTTATGAGCTGGAAGTTTTGCCGGAATGGAACTCTCATTACAGTGAAACTATTCCCAATCTCCAGAAGAACTCATTCTGTCATAATAGAAGAAGCGGGAAATGGTAGCCGTTCTTCCCGCACTGAACCTAAGAAGTTGATAAGAAAGCGCAATCACAGAAAGAGCCTGGGCGAAATCCGATTAACTCTCATACATAATTCATCTTGTTTATAGAAAAAGAAGTTTTTCATTTGATTATGAGCTCCCTGTGCTGAGCAACTGATGGAATCAGTTATTTATGAGTGGTGGGTGGGTGACGGAAAAGTGACAGCAATGCTCGGCGGGAGCGATTCCCGACTGCATTTATTTATGATGTCCTTGCTTTTCCTATCACGAACACCATTAATCATTATTCCGATGGTGGAATAGTGCTTGTCTTTTTCTACCAACTGGTGTTTGCTTAATTTTTTGGCAGTTTTGTTTTGAGGAAGTTTGTAACTTCTTTGATTATGGAACCAGTTCAGCAATTCAGTGTTACGTTGAACTACAGGCAAACGGACATAACATTCTGACACATTTCTTCACCAGGTCAATTTAAATATACTTTAAATTAGATACAAATAAAAAATAAGCTTAAATACCAGAGGAATTCCACGAAGATCCGTCCGAAAATCTTTAAAATCGTGATCGACCATCTTAGATTCCAATGAAACTTTACACGTTTCACCGTCATGCAAGACTAAATATTTTCCACAGGTAATAAGATTATTTTGACTCAAGAGCAACTTTTCAAAAGGGCGTAAACGTTTCTACGTGCATGGCTTTCAAATTTTTTTTGTTCGATTACTGTATTTTATATAGCAAAACTATCTGAGAACGAGCTACAGGGAATGAATACTTCTGTCTGAAAAAAATATACACTGAAAAAAATGTTGTGTCATTTTTCAAAAAAACAAAAATTTATGATAAAAATTTAAATTGCGAAAAAACCCATTTTTTAAATTTTTTATATTTTGTTACCAAAAACCTAAAGAGAAAAGAAACATTTTGAATGTGATTGCATGATGGAGAAAAAATCGGTAAAAAAGTTTTCCTAACAATAACTTAGTACATGTTTTTAAATTTCATACTAATAGACATACAAAATTGTAATTCTATTACAGAATACAATTCTAAGCACCATTTAAAATCAAAATGCATTTAACAAAAATCTTCCGATAGTTGCTTGCTCCTTTATAGTTTAATCAACAGACCCTATGGTTGAAATATATTTTGGTTGCTTTCATTTAACTTTCAAATGGTTTACAATATCGCCTTGATGTCAAAGAGAAAGTTGCACGAAAGTTTATGGGCCTTTTAAAAAACCTATTATTGTTGATGGAGAAACGCGACTAACTTATGAAAAGGTCGTAATAAAACAAAATAATTGTGTTGCTAAAACAAAAGTTAAAATATCTCGAGAGCTACTACATTTTAGAAATTTTTTGTTAAGAGCATTTCGATTTAAAATGGCGTTTAGAATCACATTCAAAAAGAAAATTGTATTTTTGACTGCAAATAGTAAGAATTATAAAAAAATGTCAAAAGTTGTTGTTAGGAAAACTTTTTTATTGAAAGCTTCTCCATGATCCAAATACACTAAAAAGGTTGCTTTTACGTCTTTAAAACGATAAACATTAAATTTTTGACATTTTTTATGGGGTAACGCGAATAACTTTTAAAAAGAGCATAATTACACGAATTAATTGTTTTTGAAGTAGCAAAATTTCAAATATCTCGAAAACTATCGCATTTTGGAAGATTTTTGTTAAATGCATTTTGATTTTAAATGGTGCTTAGAATTATATTCTGTAATAAAATTACAATTTTGTATGTCAATTAGTATGAAATTTAAAAACATGTACGAAGTTATTGCGTTGCGTTGCGTTGCGTTGCGTTGTGACGATGATTTTGGCGGATTGCACACTGACTTCATCATGTTTGACTGCTGATTATCTAATAAGAGTTGCTTAGGAAGTGGTAAGTAGGAATTCATACCAATCCGACCCATATTAAAACCTCAACAGCATGATAGCCATCATTGCCGGCCGCCCCCATCTCCATCGTTCACGGGGAAGGATAAAGGATAAGGTAGACAGGAAGTGTTGATGCTCCACCTACTTAACGGAAGGACGACGATTCATCAGACTCTTCCATAGGTGTCGCGGAGTTGGTGGTTTGGAAGGGTATCAGGTCTAGGATTCGCTCCAAGCAAACGATGCGACCTGTAAAGCATATTTTATTAGGTAGTTGTTTAGTTAGTCTTCGAGTGCACGATCACTCGAAAAAGAGATGATCTTGTTTAGTTTTTGGTTATTTTTAAACTCTGGGCAGCCGGCTACCGAGAGTATACTATGTTCCCTAAACAAAAACAATTTGAACTCCACACAGCCGATCGTGGGAGTATTGCCTGGAAAAGCTAATCTTATCTGCGTAATGGGCCGGATCACTATTTATTGCAACAGTATTTGGACAGAACTCGCTACTTCTTCTCTACATATTATACTGGCAAAAATAGCGCGAGATGTTATAAATCAAGGAAAGTATTTCTTATTTTCCATATCGGATTGTTTGTGGAATACAAGTATACGAGCGATAATACCGAACACTGAAGGGAAATATAAAGGATTGTTAATCTGATGCACGGGCTTGTTAGCAATAACGGAGCTTTAAATTAGGTTCATAAAAACAGACGCGGCGAATTTTCAATACGTATTGAGCCGTGTTCATAGATACTAGTCAGATTAGTCGTATTGGGGCTAATTTCCGATCAACTATTCATTTTTACGGCAATGTTTTCTCGACTAGATCTGTTCGCACCCTCTCATTCTGTTCGCACCCTCCCATTCTGCGGTCTAAGGACCAAATGTCATCAATAGACTTAGACTCGCGTGGAGGCATGAGATAGGAAACTTGTAAGAATTTTGCTATCCCACCGTTTGACTACCAGAATGGATGGGAGAACAGTAATACTAGCAAATACCGACTACCATAAGAGCGGTGCAAATTTGAACGAGTGACGTAGAGTACTGCACTGAAAAAAGGACCAGGAGTGCGATTTTACGAAGTTTTAGCTTCCGATGGCCCTACATTTTCTGACAAAGTGAAGTTCTTGAATGTTGAGATTTTTATTACTGTTTAGAAAAGCAAAAGTATCATAAAGCTAGTGTCAGGCCTTCATGAGACCTCAAGAAGTCACTTTTGGAGGTATTCGTAAATGTAGATTTGTCGGTAGACGGTTCCAAATATAATAGAAAAATACCTAATTTAACACAACTACAGATCACTTGCAACATAAAAAGCTTTTTGTGAAATTCGACAGCTCCATCTTAGGCCAATTCAATAAATTTCCTGCATGAAAGTTTCCATTTTTTAAAAACGGTTTTTAAGCCAAAGCTTTGGAAGTTAAACCTTGGCGTGGAAGTGCCGGTATATTAATATATTCTGTTACTTAGTGTAGAATTAGATTTCGTCATTTACGGCTAATATACAACCGCCAGAAGAAACTTAAAACGTTGGTACACAATCAAGAAAGGCGAATCAGAAAAGGTATATGTCAGTGATTCACTAAATACAGACTGGAAAGAGGGTAATATGGAAAACCTTAAGGTCCGCCCAGATTAAGTCTTCGGTACGGAACAAAACCTCGGCCTAGGAACTCCTAGCATGTTGTTAGTCGCCTCTTACGACATGGGAGCAGTTCCCAGAGGTTCTATTCTTGGTTGAAATAGTGCAAAAAGATTTCAGCCCGCCGGACACCACACGGCTTATTAAAAACATGTACGAAGTTATTGTTAGAAAAACTTTTTTACCGATTTTTTCTCCATCATGCAATTACAATCAAAATGTTTCTTTTCTCTTTAGGTTTTTGGTAACAAAAAATAATTTTTTTTTAAAAATGGAGTTTTTTCGCAATTTAAATTTTTATCACAAATTTTTGTTTTTTTTGGAAAACGACACAACATTTTTTTCAGTGTATATTTTTTTCGGACAGAAATATTCATTCCCTGTAACTTGTTCTCAGCTAGTTTTGCTGTATAAAATACAGTAATAGAACAAAAAAAATTTGAAATTCATGCACGTAGAAACGTTTACGCCCTTTTGAAAAATTACTCTTGTATCAAAATATTCCAATTGTCACAGAAAATCATGGAGATTCATACAGCGAACACACCTGCATAGTTTCGTTCGAATCGACGATGGTCATATTTTGCGGTCGGCCGGTTTCTCATGGAATCCCTCACCAGACAACAAGGAACATTAATATGGGAGAGTGAGTACACTTGATCCTACTTTTGTTTTTTTCTCGCAACTTTGAAATGAAATCCAAATTTGAATTGCAAAATTCGCCATTTTATAGTCAATTCGAATTGTAAGAGCTGTGAATAATGTGTAAATCCGAATACTATGTCCTGTCAGTAATATGAACTTGCCAAAACGAGTTTTTTGCAAAAATGTGTCTGATCTCCCGTCTACTAGGGCTATCGAAACAAACCACACTATGACTAACAGACACGAAAGTTCAGCTAATCACCTATCCTGCACGAACCAGTCATCTCACAAAATTCATTATTTCTGTTATTTTTAATAATTGTCTATTCTAGAGAATTATTTACAAAATTGTGTTACATATTTCCAATTATATAGCGTAAAATCTAATGTTTTCATTCAGTACAACAGTAGATATTCACGTTCAAAATATCGGGTCAAATTCCGGCCGAAAATTTTGGAACGGGGCCCCTGTAATTGTATCTTAGTAAGTCGGGTCTCCTACTACGCAGATTCCTACTACGCGGCTTCCTACTGCACGGATTTCTATTGCGCGGTACAGTGCCGTAGTAAGAAAATTTTTCGGGGGGGGGGGGGTTGTTTTTATGAAAAAATGTTCAAAAACATTCTGAGCAGGAAAAAAATGTTCAAACCCAACAACTCAGGGAACGGGTTTGGGTAGTCAAGGTAGGAAAGCTAGCTGTTGGTATAGAATTAATGCTCTTCCCCTACGAGGACAATCTGGGCGGTAAACTTCAGACTGTCTAATTTACTGAGCCCTTCAGTTCCCTTGTGCAATTCAGTACCACTTCCCCGTTGAGCTTCCGACGGGTTCGCGAACTACTCGGTCTAGTCCCCGACGATAGATCTAGCTTACTCCGACGAAAAGTTCCCCGGCGAGAGAAGTTAGAAAGCGAGCTAACCAGCCAGGTGCTGCGGTCAGTTCGGCGATACCGGTAGAGTAGGGCATTCGGTTTGCTGGAGCTCCGGCGCGGCTGGTGGTGTAACGTCGCGATCTACGCGGTCTCGTTCCCGGCGGTGAATCTTACTGTACGCTGACGGAGACGTCCCAGACGAAAGAAGTTCTCCCGATACCGATTCTTATTTGATTTCAGTACTACAACTTCTTGAGCTCTTTGGCTCCGTGACCGGTGCCATTTAGCACCGCAACTCCTTTAAGCCCTTTAGTTCTCTTCTTGGGCCATTTAGCACTACTTCCTTGATGATCCATTCAGCTTCTCGACTTGTTCGCGAACAACTCGGTCTATTCCCCGACGATGGACCTGACCTACTCCAACAGAGAATTCCCCAGCGAGAGAAGTTCACCCGAAATCGAGCTAATCAGCTAGGTCCGAGGTCAGTTTGGCGATTCTGGTGAAGCAGGGTGTCCGGTGCACTGGTGCGCCGATGACCCGCGACTAGTGGTGTCTCGTCGCTGTCTTCTCAGTCTAGTCCCCAGCGGTGAATCTAACTTACGCTAACGGAAAGTTCCCTGGCGAAAAAAGTTCTCCCAATATCGATTCTTCTTTGGTTTTCGCTATTTTTCTATCGGAATAACCGGTGGGGTGCCGTTGTCGGTCTGACGAATCCGTATGGAGCGTGACGTCCGGTTCGCTGGCGTTTCGACGACTCATAATCGCTGCTCTGTTGCAGTCTACTCGACTAGTCCTCGAAGGTGAATTTAGCTTATTCCTGCGGAGAGTTCCCGTGGCGGTGATTGCTCTACCGAAACCGTTGTTCGATGTCCATTCCGTTGTAAGACGGTCATGATCTACATCAGCGGTTTTCAACCTTTTTCGTACCACGGACTCCTTAGATATCACACTGGGTTGCTACGGACCTCCATAGATAAACATCAATTTTGTATGCAATCAATATGTTATTTTCAATTTGTTAGGAAACATGACTTGAAATTTCAATATCCACTCGGAAAATATATTTTTCTTCGCGGATTCCCAGCAACGACTTCGCGGCCCCCTAGGGGTCCGCGGACCTCAGGTTGAGAATCACTGATATACATCATATCTCTGTTTACTGTGTTCCATGTCTTTACGTCGCTTGTCATTCTGTAGGCTACATTATCCGGGTTGATGTCCAGTCCTCCCGCTAGCTCCCTGCACGTCACTTCAAACCTCGGACATTCAAAGACTCTCCTCGGACATTCAAAGACTTCAAACCTCGGACATTCAAAGACGCTCCGGTGTCTCCTCGACTGACACTCCAAGCACAGTGTTGACGTTGCGTACCCACACAACGTGGCTCGGTAGGAGCTGTTTCAGGTGGAAGGTCATCTCTCCGTGCTTTCTATTGACCCACGCCGACAGGTTTGGATGAGCCGGTAGGTCCACTTTCCTTTCTCCGTATTGTCACATTCCTGCTGCCACGTCACCATCGAATCGATTCTCATCATCTTCCTCACGTTTCTGGCGTTTCATTGTTTGTAGCACTTGATATCCTCCGTCAGGGTAATGCAGATGGGGATCATCTCGGCGTCAAGGCATACTGCCTCCGGTACGCAATCGCAACTCGTACGACCAGCAGTCGAAGCGTCCTGTTCAGCTTTTCGCGGTTTCATTGTCTCCGTCACCGACTCCTCCTTTCTTCAAGTGTTTCACCGTTAGTGACACATCGTCCACGAAACCAACGATTTTCACTTTCCTGGGAAGCCGCAGTGTTAAGACCCCATCGTACATCCCATTCCATAGTGTTGGACAGAGAATGGAGCCCTGAGGAACGCCCGCTGTGACTCGCATTGCCTATTGCCCGTTCGTTCGTCTGGTACAGCAGTGCTCTTCTCTGGAAGTAGCTCTTCAGGATCTGGCTCATTCTTTTATGCCACGCTGCGGCATTGGTCTATTCGAGGCTGGATGGCTCGGTAACTTCCCACACTTTGGCAGCAACATCAGTTTCTGCACCTTCCTCATTTCGAGGATAACCATCATCTAAAGACTTCAGCAGTAGCATCCTGAACATGTCCGGATATGCCAGGAACGCAGCTTTCAGCGCCACGGTTGGTATTCCATCCGGACCGGGGGTTTCCTTTGATTTTAGTCACATCGACGCTTCTTTGAGCTCGGCGTTAGGCACTTTCCACTCGGCTGTGTTACCTCCTTCTTCTTCGCCCTACTGTGTCGGTGACCAGGTAGTTGAATCGTGATTCGGGAAGAGACCCTCAACGATTATCTTAAGCTTACCCGGGTATATTTCCGCTGGTGTCGACGGACCCTCGTCCCTACCTTCTCGAAACGTCGCTTGCGCTCCTCTCTTACTCTCCGATCTTGCGCTCTGAGCCCGCCTTCTTGCTCTAAGACAAGCAGCGTGTAGCGTACTGAGTTAAGGACGACTCAAACGATACATCAGCTTCCGTCAACGTCAACGGAACGTCACCGTTCCGTCAGGATAAGTTACATGCAGTTAAATGGAGGCATTCACACACAACATCAACGGCACGGAACGTTTTGACGTACGGCTCGTGTGAACGGGCGAAAGAGAAACGTATTTAACTTATCCTGACAGAACGGTGACGTTCCGTTGACGTTGACGGAAGCTGATGTATCGTCTGAATCGCGCTTTACTCATTTAAGCAGTAAGCTGCACGCTGTCTACTGCATGGCCCTAGTTTTCGTGACATTGTACCGTCACAAGCCGTCACAATCCTTCTTGTTAGCCGTCAGCCGTATCAACGTACTTGATTTCGTTGTTCGCCGAAGTAACACAACAAAGAGGTTTTCGTTAAAGGCTTTCGTCTTTCACTTTAGCTTCCCACCCGTCCATCTTCGTGCTGCAGCAGGGTTCCATTGGCCGATGCGGTAGCAAATCGCCTGGTGGTCTTTATGGGGATACTTCTCTCACACTCTGCAGTCCATGTTCGCCGTCAGTCAAGGACTACAGAATGTGGCGAAATTTCTCTCGGTACTGATATCCGTTTCGTGAATCAATAAGCTCCCAGCTTCTCGCTTCGCCGCGATCTACTTGTTATAGTCCTCGGCGGTTGAGCTAGCCTCCACAACGTGCCGTCAGGTAGGTGTCGAGCCTGCAGCCAATTTTCACTTCAAGGAAATATTTTCACAAGAAAACTTTTGCAAATGAAACTTTGAGAATTTTATTTAAAATTTTAGGCATATTTTTGTTTAACATATTGAATTTTTTTGAAAATTCTCCAAAATATTTCAGGGGGTGGTTTCGTCTCAACCTGGGATCCGCGGACCCCTAGGGGGCCGCGAAGTCATTGCTGGGGGTCCACGAAGAAAAATATATTTTCCTACTGCATATTGAAACTTCAAATCTTGTTTCCTAACAAATTGAAAAATAGCATACAAAATTGATGTTTATCTGTGGGGGTCCGCAGCAACCCAGTGTGATATCTAAGGGGTCCGTGGTACGAAAAAGGTTGAGAACCGCTGGCTCAGATAATCAGGCCATCAGGCATCTGTCTTAAGTAGAGATTTGAAGTCATCGTATAGCCGTTCATTAAGTTCAATTGGTTTATGGAAATAGAATTAGAAAGAACACGCAATAGAACTATGAACTGGATTGGTGTAATCCATTGATGACAAACGAACTAGAAATAGAGATCATTGAGAACACGTCATAGATTTGCCTCTTTTAAAGTGGAAGGTAAGTTAACCGAAACGGTAGCTAACGGTAGTTTATATCAGGGATGTTTTGATCTACTTTTCTGGATTCATTCAGTAGCGAACTGTTAAAGGCCGTCTTATTGTAGAAATAGAACTTTAAAAGAACTCGCAATAGAACGTTTATAAATGTTATAATGCATACTGTAATATTGTGAACATGCTATAAACGATCAACATCTTTCTGAAACACTTCAAATCTTGTAATAGATGATATACAATTCGTTCCCGGTTTCACTCGAAGACATCACAGATATGATGTCTCGGAGGAAAATCAATGCGCGTGTAAGGTATTCTGTTGCATTTGGATTTTTCAATGGATTCCACACAAATACTGAAATGGCAACGACCTAACTCTAACATAAAAGAATTGTTCCCAAGACGGACAGTGTCGGACATCTTAAGCTTAAATAGTAAATTCGACCCATCGATTGATGCATTGCTCGCAAATCGCACCCAAACCGTGTCGTTGTTTTCGGGGTACCGCGAATACGGGGTATCTTTGATCACCGGGGTAATTTTGATCAAATGAGACTTTTTCCAGTAACGGTGGATATGATGATTCCCTCTATCAATATCTTCAAAACAAAAAGCAAACCATATTCTAAACATGTTCAGCATCTATCGGAAACGGTTTTTCGTAATTTAATGTATCTTTTATTAACAGAAATTTCAATTGAAAGTATCACAACTCTCCTGTGTCATTTCAATCTGTTCAAACAATCAATTGTATCAATGAAGTCAATCAGCTTCAACCGAACTGATCAGTTGTTTAGAAACCGAAAATATCTTTGTCCAATATTTCATTTGAAAATTGGTGGTTTCTGTTATTAACAATTTAAATTCGACTAATTTCCTGAAAAAGTTCGATAAAAGTCAGCTGTATCCTTCTAGGCGATTTCGTTTTCTTGAAGACATCACAATATCGAGCCTTGAAATTGCCTACAGATATGCAATTTACACAATATATTTCTCTTTTCGATACACATATTTTGCTGATCAAAGTTACCGTAGAATGGGGGAACATTGATCACTTTTCCAAAAAAAATTCGAATAAGTATCTTCAATTTAAGTATATGTAACTGTTGGCATTTTTAAAACAAGTGCTGATACCCATAGATTGAAAATGTTCAAATTGTTGGATATTTTATTTCGTTTTACTATAAAAATGAAATTACTTTGTTGTAAACACTCATTCGTTGTATTCGGGGTAACTGATCAGCAAAATATGTGTGTCGAAATGAGAGATAACGCTCGAAATTTAAAAAAAAAAACAAAATTGCCTAGGATTTAGCCGACTTCTATCGAATTTTTTCGGGAAAATAGTCGAAATTAAATAGTTAACAACAAAAGTTTCGGATTTTTAAAATTAATTTTGGGACAAATATAATTACAGTTTCTAAAAAAGTGATCAGTTCAGTTGAAGTGAGCGAGTAAAGGCGCTTTAACCTAGGCTTATAAGCCAGGGCAAGGTGTAAATACCTCTGTCACATCCCAAAGGACCAAAAGAGTGACTTCTTCGCCAAGTCACTCCCAACGATTTATTTATTATATCCCCTTTAAATTGAAACGGTCGGTACGGTTGTCCTCATTTCTTCCTCCTTTAAGATTCAAAACAATTCGTTAATTAAATTATTCATTAAATGAATAATTTTATTGCCGTCTAATTTTGAAACATCTTCAAACCCAACTCTGCACAGAAGGCATGGCCGTTTTAATATTTGAGACGCATGAAAATATGCTTCAAATATTAATGTTGACAAGAAAAGCACTACAGAATAACTGCAGTGTTTTCCAGGATGCTTTTCAAAGCTGGCTGTGTTAGGGTTAGAATAGAATAGAATATAATAGAAGTGATCAATTCAGTTGAAGGGAATCATCCTATCGTACGTTAATGAAAAAGTCTCATTTGATCAAACATGCCCCGGTGATCAAAGATACCCCGTCCTACGGTTCCATACAAAAAGTGGAAAGTAGGGGAAACAGGGTAACAGTGGAACTATGAAAACAATACGTTTTCATAGTTCCACTGTTACCCTCTTTCCCCTATACATTTTATTTACCTTGTCATCTCCTTACGGTCTTTTACTCATTTTCAGGTCAACATGTTTTAATATGCTGGGTTCGTCATTCATACTGTTTAATATTAGAAGATTTATACATACGGATAAAGATAATTTGACGCAAAAATTGACAAAGAACTTCTTCATCTAAGATTGCCATTTTCGGAGCCTTAACCTATATGTGTTACGTTGGGGTTGTTGCCATTTCGTAACGCTGAGCTGTGTGGGTGCGAAATCCCTGGAAAAATATAAATCCATACCGTACATGCGAATTGATTTTCCTTCGGGACATCATATCTTTGTCACAAGCGTATGAAATCGAGAACGTTAATAAATAAAAAGAGAACATAAATTTGTTTTTCGGGATTTGTTCGGTAATTAATTTCTGTGTTTAGAATGGTGTATGTATGGCATGTTCACAATATTACAATATGCTTACAAGATATAAAAATATTCTATTGCGTGTTCTTTTGTGGTGGTAATTTCACAAAAAGCGGCCTTGCTACTTTACCAGCTTGCTACTGAATAAATCCACCAAATTGGCAATAAGCGATTCGATCAATTTTCCCTGATTGGGCCATTTTTCAGTCTATCTTGAATATCTATCATTGAAGGAAGCAAATCTACGACGTGTTCTCAATATTTTTTATTTCTTATTCGTATGTTATCAAGATGGATTAAAAATCCAGCTCACAGTTCTATTGCGTGTTCTTTCCTATTCTATTTCAATTTTTTATGTAGTAATGGTAGAGTAAGTTCTTCTACTAGATTTTTTTTAAAATATTGTGGCAATTCCGTCAGGTCCAGGTCCTTTTGATGCGTCTAGGCTTTTTAGTGCAGTGATAAGTTCGTGTTCAGATAGTCCGTGGACGGAAATGTCATTTGAAAATTCAGGTATAAATAAAAAGTAGTCGCGGTCGCGGTCTGTTTCGGAATATGAAGTATACACTTCTAGAAAGAATTTTCCAAATAATTGCAAATTTCAGTACTGTTATTTCTTACATGTCCGTCAAAATTTGTTTGTTTGTGCGAAAACATGAAAAATTCTGAATCCATACTATACACGCGCATTTGTTTTCCTGCGGGACATCATATCTATGATATGTGCGAGTGAAATCAGGATTCGGGAACGAGTTGTATATAAATTAGTGAGTGTGCATGCGTGTATAGCATGTTTACAAAATTCATTATGCGTTATAATATAATTATTCTATTGCGTGTTCTTTTTTAGTTTTATTTCATAAAAAAGGCTGCATTGGTACTTAACCAGTTTGCTACTATATGAATCCAGCTTATTGGCAAACTCTAAACCCCCCTGATAATTTCCACCAGCATTATTGTAGGTTACCGTTTCCGTCAATTTCCCCTGATCGAGCCATATTTCGATTTATCTTGAACTTTGAAAGAGGCAAATCTACGACGTGTTCTCAATGTTTCCTGTTTCTTATTCGTATGTCATCAAAATGGTTTAAATATCCAGCTCATAGTTCTATTGCGTGTTCTTTTGAATTCTATTTCAATTTTTTTCTTGATTTTAATTCAATTCATCCTCGATTCGAACGATTTGAACACTTAGGAACACTTTTGAACTCGAAACTACCGATAAAAAATAATTATGACCGAACCGAAACAAAACTTATATCAACAGAACGTCAACTTTTCTTCTTCATATCCTCCTATCTTACCGGTTTCATCAAAGAAAAATGACTCATACATGCAAAAAATGTATCAATCTGTACCCGTCTTGGTCTACATGTACCGCGCCAGTGCTTTAAGACACATTCCACGCACTTGTATTGGCGATCTGCGGCAAAACTAAAATTAGTCATGCGACACCTATGATTCAGCTCATGAACTAGCAAAGTGATGCAGTTTGTTTTTGAAGTAGAATACTTCTAACGTTTCAATATAGGGGCCCCGTTTCAAAAATTACGGCCAGAATTTTACTCGAGTTTTTGAACGTGAAAATCTGCCTTTGTACTGAATGAAAAAATAAGATTTTTGAGCTATTTCATTGGGAATATGTACAACAATTTTGTGTCTAATTCCGTAGTATTTACAATTACTAGAAATAATGGATTTTGTGAAAGCAGTAATTATCTACTCTATGATTGGCCCGTACAGTTCTACCAAGCAGCGAGCGTTGCTGCGATTGGCCCTTTGTCATCGAATGAAAAGCGACACACGTATAAAAACAAAGTACATGAAAAAAATCATCAGTTTGCTTTCTGACCTCGTAGTAAGTAAACGTATGCCAGATCAAACTATTCGGGGCAATATGCGTATTCCATGACTTTCGTCAGCAATCATTCAATGATGCACAGGCGCGCCAGTTTCATGCATACAACGACCTCATACCAGAGAAAAAGCAGCACGATCTTTTCTTTTGCGCTGGAGATGGGATAGTTGAAGCTGAGAGACCCCGACATAATTTATATGTGTGGCGTGTTCAGATTAATTCACAACGGTGAAAGGGTGTAATATGCCCCATTGGGGCAAAATGTCCCTCTTCTATTTCAAGAACCCCGGAATTATCTTAAGCGTAAAAATGACTGATAACAGTATCATTTCAAGAAGTCTACGTACTAACTTATTTTGGCGTTCAAAACAACAATATACACAAATGTTTGCAAAGATGCATTTCGATGAAGTTTTCTACCATTTTCTATAAGCTTTTGAACCTCTTTAGAAAGATTCGGTTCTAGTGGAACTATTGGTAGCTACTAATTAAAGTTCCTATTTCAGTTTATGAAATGGCTTGAAATTATGTGTACATGCGGAATTACTCATGTTTTCACATCAGCTCATCACCGGACAAACGCTCCCCTAAGTTCTGGATGGTATGCCCTATCATTAGCACAACTGCAAAGTTACAATTTAGCCAATTATGAGTTTTAAATAATGCTAATATTAGTTTGGTTTGAGGAAAACGAGGTTTGCTACATTGTTTGATCATTTTGATGTAGGACTACGTCTTTGTTTTCGACATGGGGGTGCACTTTTCAAATGGTAAAATGGTACGTAACAATTTTAAACGCACATAATTCAGCCATCTCATGAGAAATTTTCAATTTTTTTGCGCATATCACCCCGAAATACTTCTAAGAATAGATTCCAATAGATCAACCCAAAGATTTTTGATATCATGGCATTAAAAATTTAAATAATGTACAACCTATTCAAAATATCGCGCATTTACACACAGAAGATAGCGCTTCCCAAGTCCGGCACGGCAGATTTGTGTACCTAGCGCGCTACGCGTCTATGAATGATGTCATCATCGACTATTTAAAGAGCGGATTTGGCCGGACAAGTTCAGTTGCCTGTTGAACGGAAGTCGGAGCAGATCACTGCGCTGCGTGTTTTCACAGCCAGTGTGGCTGAGTTAGGAGTCCGTTACACTGGCTGTGGAGGTACGCTACCCAGTACCGTCCAACACGCGACTGAGCTTGTCCGTTTAAATACTATGGCTTTCTTTTGCGTTGTGCTCGTTTCCAGCACACTTTTATGTGCAATCTCGAACACAATTATTAGTACACAAAATCGCTTGTACATTCGAGCTCCATTTGCAAACACGGTTAACATAGGTACTAGTTGTCTCTTTAGCTCTACCCATCATCACCAGCGTTGAGTCATTTTGCTTTGTGCGCTTGGGTTCAAAGTTTGAGGCGAATATGTAGGTAGGTATATCTAATTTGTTAGCGGTTGTATGCGTAACCTGCATGATAGCAATCTGTGCTTTCGTTGCACAAAGACGAAAACTTTTCTTAGCAACAAATCGACGCGGATCGATGGAAAGCACAACGAAAGTTTATTATTTACGTTCGATCAATTCATTGATTCATTTCCACGTCACGTTTTTCATTTCCACTCAGCCTATCCTCTCCTCCAACCTCTTTATAAATTAATACACTGCCACTCGAAATATCGTTGCAAAAACGCATCTAAGTCCATATAAAAAAAGATGGGTGGGTAATGTCTGCGACATAACCGGAGAGATGTAGAATACATAAGGAACACGTTCTTCAAATATGTTGATACTCATTGGAATTTTTTTATTTCAAATTATTCTTCACAAAAATGATGGTGGTCCTGAAAAGGACCGTTTTTGTTGGCGTTGTTGGCCTTGGTGAGGGAGATGGCTAACGATGAAATTAATTGTTAGCATGAGGAAGTCGCGTAGTACTGGCCAATAGTAGAACAGATAATAATTGATTCCTGAAAATCAATTTTTCTTTATTCGTGTAAATTACACATACCTACAAATCTAATAGAAGATTCCTGGTCATATTTCTGAATCATTGGTGCGAACATTGTGTAATTTGGTTAAGTACAATGAAAGTTACAAACTTTCCAAACTCGACCTTCTGTTCCTTCCGAAATATTGAAATGTCGTGGTCACAATAAAAAAGATGGGTGGGTAATGTCTGTCACATAACCGAAGCGTCGTGACTTCAATTCGAGACGTTAATTTAAATCTAATAATATTCAACAGAATCACGTTTGAATGGGAAATTTTCAAATAATTCTCTATGGTAATAACAGTGGTTCTGAAAAGAACCTTTGATTTCGGCGTTGGTGTTGATGGTGATGCGCTGGATCGTTCGATATATTTGGCATGATAGTTACGTGCCTGGCGAACTGTTTTGTAGCTTCGAACAAACGACAAGACTGGCTTCTTCGGGTACCATTACGGCTGAACTTTGTAAGTTTAGCTCGACTTTGAAATCCTGCACAATCTCACGAATCAGCCGCTGGTAGGGCCATTTTGTTTGCTACTAGCACGGAGCTGCACAAAAAAATCATTTAATGCAGTTAGTTCACGGAGGCTGCCAAAAAGCTCGAATAGAACCATGCGACTTCAACGTTTCTCTTAAACACATGCAATTGAAGCAACACTGATCACTAGAGGGATGGTGAGGGAACACGCACATTCGTTTTGGTTATATTGATAACAGCAGCAGAAAGGAATGGAAAAGCATTGCACGAAACGAGCGAGAGGATAATTTAAATTTTTGCTCCGTGTGCAAGCTACTTCTTTCCATACAACGTATTATGTTGCTTGTTGAAAATTTGTTACACATCTTAAAATGAAAGTTTCGGTATAACTCCCACTAGAACACAATTGATTGGTCCTGAAAAGAACCGTTGCTTTTATTGTAATTTACGCCCACTCCCAGCGGACACTGTGAGCCAGTTTTATTTCTTTTGCGAGAAAGTTACGTACTTAGCGCACTATTTTGTATCCTCAAACAAACCGACCAAGTAGGCATCACTGGCTTCATTACGGTTGAGTTTTGTAAGCGTAGCTCGACTTTGAAGTAATACACAACCTTACGAACCAGACGCTGGAATGTTAGCCAGCGGATTAGTTGCTCCGTTGCCCTTTAGTTGGGGCGAAATACTGGCATGGCGACAGTTCCTGATCGGTAGTTGGTTGCGATGGGCCACCAGTAGCTGGGGCACTTTTGTAGGGTTACCAACCGTCCTTATTTTCGAGGTTTTTGGAAAGCGTCCTTATTTTACTTCAAATATCCTTATTTTTAGTCTCAAACCTTGGCATATACAGAGTGGTTCAACATGATGGTTTTACCAAGGCATGTCATTTTATTGTAGTTTAGTATTGTTTGCCACCACAGTATGCTTACGATTTTCAAATTATTCAACTATATTTCGAAAACCAGCGATCTGTGAGAAATGTGTTTCGTGCACTCCGTCCATAATATGGTCGATATAATCGGCCAACTGATTCCACTATTCACCATACAATAAAAGAGTGAAAGTTGCAGTTCTCGTTATTGGATGGATAGCGAACAAATCGACCACATCCAGCACGCATTGAAGAAAACATTGACATTCCCATTGGAAACCAACTTTACTCGACTAATTAGCCAGATACCACTTGAAATACTCGAATCCATCACCAAAAATTGGACCAATCGAAAGGATTACCTCAAGCGCCAACATGGTCAACGTTTAAAAGAAATTGTTTTCAATCAATAAATGGCAAAAAATGTTCTTTCGATTGACAAATAAACATTTCGCGATTTACTCCATTTTTAAAATTTTTGCGAGATCAAAAAAACGTCATAATGAATCACCCTGTATTAAATTATTCAGATCAACTTTATTCCAAGAGAATCAATTTCAATTGTCAATTTCAAATACTTCCAGCGATTGTTTTTGTTAATGCATACTCTCGGAGACTCATCCCAACCAAAAGTTCTTTTACTCAGAAGTTACCAAAATTTGTTGGATAACTCGATATAGCCAAAGATGTTATCTTCGTTCAATATTGGCACTACACCATTCCAATTTGTCTCGATCAAGATTCAACGTCCCAGTTCAACTGCTGGAACATAAGCCAGAATCCCGACTTTTTCAGAATTCTGGCTCAAGTTACAACTGATTCAGGCTCCAATTCCGAATAGATTTGGCAGGGATGTCCTTAATTTGCTCTCAGTCCATTTGGTAACCCTACACTTTTGCGGACCGTCATCATTGCCAACTGCTTTCCTCCGGTGGACTGGCTGCTTGCTAGTGCTTGAACGAATACGAATGATGAGAAAAACCGACCGACCAATATTCATATATGAAAACACGAGAAAGCACTACTATCGCTCTCTCGCTCGTTTTCGTGCCATTCCTGTGCCTTTTCTTTCCGTTCGGCTACCAATACTAGCATAACCAAAACGAATATTCTGTCTTTCCATCGCCTTCAATCTAGTGGCCAGTGCTAGCAAACTTGCATGTTCAGTTTTTCACTAACAACATTCCAACAATATTTTCAAAGAATGTTGCAGATTTGAAAAGAAGGAAGGAAAAGATTTTCACAAATTTAAATTCTTTTGTCTTATTTGTTAGCGCTGATACTGGCCATGAGATGGTGGGGGAACACGTACATTCGTTTTAGTTATGATGGTATTAGCAGCAGAAAGGAATGGAAAAGCAGTGCACGAAAACGAGCAAGAGAGGATAATTTAAATTCTCTTTCTTTCTTTCCACACATCGTATTTCTTATATAGCTTTCTGAAAATTATTTGTTATACACCATAAAATGTAAATTTCAGTTTAACTCTTATTAGAACACAATTAATTGGTCCTGTAAAGAACCGTTTATTGTTTTATTGCGGGAGCATAATTCAGACGCACTCCCCGCGGACACGGTGAACTAGTTTAATGTATTTGGCCTGAAAGTTATGCGCTTGGCGCACTATTTTGCATCCTCGAACAAACCGACCAAGTAGGCATCGTTGTCTTCTCGGGGCATCATTACGACTGAGCTTTGTAAGCGTAGCTCGACTTTGCAGATCTGTACAATCTCACGAACCAGACGCTGGAACGATAGCCTACAGATTAGTTGCTCTGTTGCCCTTTAGTTGGGGCGAAATTCTTGCAGGGCGACAGTTCCTGATCGGTAGTTGGTTGCGATGGGCCACCAGTAGCTGGGGCACTTTTGCGGACCGTCATCATTGCCAACTGCTTTCCTCCGGTGGACTGGCTGCTTGCTAGTGCTTGAACGAATGCGAATGATGAGAAAAACCGACCGACAGATATTTATATAATCGCGCTAATATGCACTACTATTGCTTTCTCGTTCGTTCTCGTGCCGTGCATGAGCCTTTCCTTTCCGTCCAGCTTCTAATGGCCTAACCAAAGGAATATGCCGTCTTTCCCCCACCAAATGCTCTCGTCAAGCAACCCAATACGAATAATCATAGGAACAAAGTAGTAGTAAAAATTTGCTTTTATTTATCTCTTTTTGTTTTTTGTACATTGAATTTACATTTAAGTGATCTAGTTTGCACTTTTCAGCTTTGTTACAATTAAGTTCTAAATGCTATTTATGAGTTCAATTTTATCATTGGTGTTGGTAATGATTGCCGATTGTACGGAATTATGTTTTATAATAAACCTTAACCTAACTTAACCTACTAATTAACCTACTATCACAGATAACAGACGTTTAGGCTCGATTTGAATCGTGTGTAAATACCCGCTACTGAAATTCCGAATAAATCAGACGTCTGAAACACGTTTGGCAAACGTTTGCAGATGGCGCAGTGATCGATACAATGCAGTTAGAGTGCAGCTGTCAAACATGTGAAGCAAACAGTTGCGCAGATGGCAATAGTGAAACACGGATTTCCAACGTTTATCAATTTGAAAGTTTACACAGGTTTTTGAAGAAATTTTGTTCTAGCCTAAACGTCTGTTATCTGTGCTACTATTTACAACTTACCTTACTATTTACAAATTATTTACATGTTATAGAGTTCGTTTATGAGCCTATGTTCAGATTGTTCGCATTTTGCTTTGAATTGGTTTGTCAACTTGTGAAAGCGAGCCGTTAGCAAGTCTAAGCCTGCAATTTGATGAACCGTGGTGGTTCGACGGTTCCGTACGGGTAGGGTTGTGGTACCGGTAATACCGGTACCGAAAATCCCGGAAATTTCGACCCATTTTTGGTACCGTAACACCGGTACTGAACAAAAGCCAGTGCCGGTATTTTCGGTACCATGCAATTTTTTTGTGAAAAATATGTGGACTCTCTATGGGGACCTGTTTCTAAATAGCGGTCTGCAAGATGACTTATTATTATATTAATTACCTTCTAAAAGTTAAACATTTCTAGCTCCCGTTGTACTGAACAGTATGTAAACGTAAAAATTTGCCTTGAATTTTTTTATTAGCGACATTTTGATAGGTTTCATTATTCACTGGGTGGCGCGTAATAAAACTATGATCTAAGTCATGCCTTTGGTTTGCTCTTTAACCTTTATTTATAAAATAACGAACAGCGATTTAGTAGCTAACAATTTTAGAATTGGTGAACTACTCCAAATGGAGCGATTTGTAATTATTGGTGATCGGGAAATTCAGCAAAACTCCATAGTTTACAGGAAAGCAAGAAGCCTTGGTATGTAGGTCGAAACCAATTTACAGAAAATCAAGAGAGGAACTGCGAATAACCTACTCGGATTTACTGCCATTCTCGCTTTGATTTACTGTTGTTGATACTGTTTCTTACATTTACCATCTGTTGAAGTCGACAAAAGTCGCACCGCTTAGCAGATATTGATTTCAAAGTGGCTTAGATTTTGAAATAAAAGAAGGTGCCGCATACGAAAAATATTTTCTGTTGAAATGAGTCATGCCATTCCGAATCAATTTGAAAACAATAAACATACTTTTTTGATCAGCACAAATCAATCATCTGAGAATAAGGTCATCAATTTGAGCATTCAATTTCACTTTGAAGCTTATTTCAAATATTTAAAAAAAATATTCGAGTACCGGTACTTTACCGGTACTACCGGTACTGAGGGCTTCAGTACCGTAGTACCGGTTCTCGTCAAAAAGGGTCGGTACTGCGAACCCTACGTACGGGAGATCCAGTATCATACGCAGTGCTTTGTTTTGAATAACTTGAAGCTTTTTCTTGTGGGATGCAGCGCAGCATTCCCAGACGGGGGCGGCATAGTCAATGACTGGTCTTATTATTTGCTTGTATACAACTAATTTATTTTTTATGGACAGCCTGGATCGGCGGCATATAAGTGGATAGAGACGTTTTATAAGCAGGGAACATTTCGTTTTGGTTTTTTCGACGTGTTGGCGGAAAAGGAGTTTGGAGTCAAGAGTCAGACCGAGATAGAATGCTTCAAGAGACCAGGGGATGGAGTGGCCACCTAGCATGATCTTGCAGTTTGCAGGGGGGGGTCCACTTTGTAAGTTTGACGATGCTTAAATATAATGGCTTGAGTTTTGGGTAGATTTAGCTGGATTTTCCATGTGGTCATATATTCGGTGTAAATGTTCAAGCATCTCTGTAATTTGCTACGGATTTCTTTGGGCTGTCTACCGCCGACTAGACTAGCTGCGTCGTCGGCGAACAAGGATAGAGTGCAGCCAACTGGTAAGGGTGGAATGTCTGAAGTGAAGATATTATATAAGACTGGCCCGAGCAAACTTCCTTGGGGAACCCCCGCAGGGATTTCGAAGGGCTGGGAGTCAGTGCCTTGCAGTGATATCTGGTACGATCTGCGTTGGTGGTAGTTCCTGATTATTTTGGTCAGGTATAGTGGGACGTTTTATTCGCTAAGTTTGTATAGCAGTCCGTTGTGCCAGACGTTGTCGAAGGCTTTTTCAACGTCTAGCAACGCCATGCCAGTTGATTTGGATAGGGTTCAGTGTTTTTTAACTATGTTCACTACTCTGAGGAGTTGGTGGGTGGTAGCATGACACTTACGAAATCCGAATTGTTCTGGGAGTATAATATTGTTTCTGTCCAAGAAGGCTGGCAGACGGTCCAGTATGAGTCTCTAGAACAGTTTACTGATAGAGGAGAGTAGACTTATAGGACGGTAACTCGAGGGAGACGTAGGATCCTTTCCGGGTTTTAGAATGGGGACAATTTTTGCTCGCTTCCAGTCAGTTGGGAAATAATGTAGCTCTAAGTGTTTGTTGAAAATGCGGCAAATTAATGATATTATTTTTAGGCTTAACTTTTTATAAACAATGTTAAAGATGCCATCAAAAACTGGGGCCTTCATGTTTTTTGTGGCCTTGATGGCGGATTGGACTTGCTGAACCGTGATTTGTAGTTTGGGGGGGGGGCAATACAAGGGGTGTTATCAAGGGTGTGGACACGCTCAGTGGCGTAGCCAGAAATTTGGTTTGGAGGGGGTTTTGATGAAAATCGCAAATTTTTTGAAAAAATGCTAAAATTTAATATGAGTTTGATAAATTATTGAAAACTCAAAAACATAAGTAGTCTAACAGATGTCACTCCAGTCTACAAACAAGAAGGATCAACAAGGGACAGTTTTCAAACCTCTATAGATTATTTTCTTGTATAATATGTCAATGAAGTCAAAAATTGCGATCTTTTAAAGTGGGATAAATGATCTAAAAAATTTTCAACGTTCAAGATCACCTAATATAATAATCCTTGATTTTGAAGGTTTGACAACTTCGGGAAGTTATCAACATAAAACAGCGCCTGTTTTGATATAGAAATTTTAGTGATTAACTCTCATAGAGGTAATTATGGTGAATTAATTTTTCAAAAATATTAAGAGACATGGTGCCTTCAGCAAAGTTTTTGATAATGTCATTTCAAACAATTTTGTTGAAAATATGAAGGCTACATGAATTCAACATATAGGGATTTAAATGGACTGGGCCTGCTATATTTCTTCTTAGTGAAGAAAAATTTAGGCGAAAACTATTTTTTTCTGCGCTACGGATAAAATTGTTTGAAACAATCATTGAGAGTTGAG
The DNA here is from genome assembly GCF_030247195.1 of Topomyia yanbarensis. Taxonomy (NCBI): domain Eukaryota; kingdom Metazoa; phylum Arthropoda; class Insecta; order Diptera; family Culicidae; genus Topomyia; species Topomyia yanbarensis. The sequence continues at coordinate 420,891,091 of NC_080671.1, forward strand.
AACACAAAACCTATAACTAAATTATGGATGGATGGAACTGAAACTTGCGTTTCGACTTCATCTCATCAGAATCCGACACTAACTTGGTGGGCGGACCAAGCTTGCGCCGAATTGATGCTAGCTCCTGAAAATGGAATCACTCTTTGTGTTTTTGAGTCCTTTTAATATCTGGGAATTATTTTTTTTATATCCAGTTCCGTTATTTTTTTTTAAGCTTCAAAGGCACCTTGAACGCGCTGTGAATTTATTATTTAATTACCGCAGAAGAGATTTATCAAATACAGTAATTTCAGAACAGCTTGTTGTAAAGGTTTTCTACTACTATATTTCGATACTCTGAATATGTGGGATATTTATGTCTTTGACAAAGTTGTTTGAAATAGCACTTTCGAAAACTTTGCTGGAGACATTAAGTCTCGACCCAAATTTGGTTGAAGAGTAATTCTTGTCTATAATTACTTCTAGGAGGATTAACCGTCAAAATTATTCTATCAGCAGATGAACAGTTTTACGTTTTGAAATTCTTCAATGTTACTTAATGAATGTGATCGTGACCGTTAAAAATTTATCGAGCATTAATTTTACATTTCTTCATTAGTCAACCTCACAACTTGCAGTACTAGTACGTAGCACACAAAATTTTAGTACGCCATTCATTGCATCCTGCTAAGAGGCTATTCATATAGTTGATAATACAACAAAAATCCAATGCTCATAAAACCGATCCTGACCTGCTAGAGACAAAATTACATCAGCTTTCAACTAGTTTCTGAAATGTTATTCTTGTTGTTAACCATATTGAATTGTTGTCTAAACTCTACACAATCTAAAAAAATACATTTTCAGCAAATGTTGAAATGTATGTAAGTTTTCGGTAAACAAGCTTATGTTTTATATGCAATCAACCTATTCAAATTTAGATTCCCATTCGAAAAATTGTCTCTAATCTATATTTTGAAGCATCTTTCCAAAAATGAGCTTATAATAATTCAGACAGTTATTTTATTTAACATTGAAGTAATTTGACAACTATGGGATTTTGGCTAAGAGATAAGTTACAAGATCCCCTTCCCACAATTTTCCATAAGTTTAAAAGTGACACTTTAAACACTGTTCTCAATGTAGTGATCAGAGAATATTTTTCCAAAAATATTTTGTGGAATATTAAATTAAATTCGTCAGCATCAATTTTTTTTCAATCCAATTAATTTTGGTTTGGGGGGGTTTTAACCCTCCCCCCCCCCTGGCTTCGCCACTGGACACGCTGTATGACCTGTTGTTCTAGGGGGCACCTATTGCAGTGGCCTTATCCAGGGAAGATATCAATATTGCATCATTAATTTTCAGGGGTGGAACCGGTGTTGGTTTGGATTTGAGAATCTTTGTTTACTTCCAGAAGGGCTTCGAGTAATCTTTCAAGGATTCTATGTCTTTAGCGAAGTTTTCATTTTTCAAAGTTTCTACCCTACTTCGGATCTGCTTATTTAACTCGGTCATGCTATCTTTTATAATTAAATCTCAGCTGATCTTTGTTTCTCAACCGAATCAGATATTTGGTTTGCCGGTCTATGGCGATAAACTTACCCCGCACTGGGATCCTACGAATTCTGTCGGCTTCTTCGATGGCCTGGTTAAGATTGTGGAGCGCGCTGTCGATGTCGTCAGTTTAGTCGAGTGGTGGGCCTTCATCTACACGGGAATCAACTATTCGCTGGAAGTTCACCCAGTTGACGTTGTGGTAGTCCTTGCGTTGATGCTGTACTTCTGCGGTAGCATTTCCTCCATACTCACACACCACCGGGTAGTGATCAGAGCTGAGTTCGGCGAGCGTGGCCGGTTTCGTGACGTCAATGTTGGTCAGGAAGAAGTCTAATGTTGACGTGGTACCTGCCGGTGACAGGAAGGTTGGTTCATCCGGGTAATGCACAGCGTAGTATCCTAATTGAGCATCGTCGAAGAGTATTTTCCCGTTGCTGTTTTGGCGGTTGTTTCTCCAGCAGCTATGCCTGGCATTGAGATCCCCTCCGATGATGAATTTGGAACGACCGCGAGTAAGTTTGGCGAGGTCGTTTTTGAAGCGACGTGATAAGCCGTTGCTGTCCGTGCACTGCTTGGGACAATACACTACGATGATGCTGATGTTTCCCGATGATGTTTCAATTTCGATTCCCAGAGACTCGATAATTGACGTGCTATGATGCGAATTTGATTCCCAATTGACAATAGCTACACCTCCTTGTGCTGCATGGGTACGATCCAGTCGAATGGTTGAATATTCAGCGATAGAAAAGGCGATGGTTGGTGAGAGATGGGTTTCTGTAATGAGGGCCACATCGATCTCGTGGGAGCGGATAAAGTCCACTAGCTCCAGTTTTTCGCTCGGACAGAGCGAGCGTTCCAGGTTAGGACGTTTAGCGGTTTAGCAGCCATAACGAATCACCATCTGACCCAGGACCTGGATCTGCTCTTGTCTGGTTTGACATTGCTGCAATTTTCCACACATTTCGTTGAAGATGACCATAAGCTGCTCCGGTGCAAACTTGGTGGGAAGTTCATTTTCACGAGAGTTTTGGGGTTGTGTGTTTCCAATTGATGTCCAATACAGCTGGGGTTCCGATGGAACAATTGCATGAGGATTCACACCTACTGCACGAGATGGTGAAAGTCGTGGGAAATCGGCTGGTACAAACACTGGGGCGTTTCGCTTTCTGCCTGGCTGGTTTTGCGTTGAGGCTTGTTTGCGGATTTTTTTTTTATAATCCTCACGTTTAGGGCAGGATCGGTCCGATCCACGATGGTTTTTCCCGCAGTTGGCACATTTATATTTTACCGCACCTTCAATAAGACAATCGACAGTGGTATGTCCAAGCCCACAGTTTGCACACCGCGGTTTGACGTTGCATTTTTTCGTATCGTGCCCGAAGTTTAGGCACCATTGGCACTGGGTGACGTCACGGTTTGACGGACGATATGGCTCCCAACGAACTATTATCGAGTTGATGGACCGGACTGCCTGGAGAGCATTTAGCGAAACTGTTCCTTTGTAAAATTCACGAGGTATAAACAGTCCCGGAATTTTCTAACATTTCCACGACGGGTCATCTGGACGACGCTTACTACGTTTAATTTGTAGTGGTTACGAAGCACTAGCTCGATATCGCTTGTTTTCATATTTGGCAATCCTCGCACTACCGCCTTAGATGGTTTTTCAGTAGGTATGTCGTGGGTGAAAAATTCAGCATTGCAATTTTTCAGGTAGTTCGTCATTTTAACGAACTCGTTTTTTGTGCGCACAATAATCTTGGTGCCTATTCCGCCAATTTTGAATTCGGCTGACACTTTGTTGCTTTCCTGAGCTTTCCAAGCGACAGGGACGTCACCATGATTGGTGGTAATTTTATTTTTACTTCGGGTGGATTTTTACACAAGACGCTCGGTACAGGTGAATTATGGCGGGAAGCGCTCGGTACGGGGGAATTTTGGCGGGAGGAACGAATAGATGCTCCGAAACCGTCCATCTCGCTTCGATTTGTTGGCGTTCCTGTATCGTTGTCGTCCTGCTCGCTGCAGATCTGGATAACTCTTGCGCGTGGGCGCTTTTTTGGAACCCGGCGATCTCCTCCCGGGGTGCTGTTGGCTTTTGCCAGAGCTGAACTGAGGCTCTGCTTTTTCTTCCTTTTGGTACCCATTTGGGATGGGTAGACGCTCGTTCAGATTTTCTACTGCAAACACTTTATACTCTTCCACTGGTACTAGAGAGGTCCACACTTGGGGACTGCTAACACACGAATGATGATCATAGGAACAAACATGTAGTGTACCTATATATAAACTTTTCATTATTTTATTGTTCGGTTGGTCCACCATATTGACGGCTTTGTGCGGGATGGGCTGAAAATTTCCACTTTTCCGAGTCGTTTTCGAAAGATTTTTCAAAACACAATTTTTTGTTATTAGTGCATGTTATACATACTTCAAATTTTAATACAGCATAGAGGAACATATTTTCAACAAATTGGCCTAAAAATCAAATCATTCTGTTAAGTATGATAAAAGTTATTAACGTTCAAAATCTGACGCGGCGCCGCAGCCGATATTTTGAAACGGGAATATTGAAAGCTTAAATATATTCTACATTAAAAATTCCATCGACCTCGCCCATTCCTAGGTGATTACGTTGTGCGAAGGAGATAATGTTGACTTTTTGGATGCTGATATTATAAATTTCTGCTGATGACATGGTACGAATTGCTTTACGTATCATCGTATATGTTGCTATAACCCTTTATAAGGCAGTGGCTACTATATTGCCACCTTTTCGTTTCGTTCATAACGCAGGAATATGAAGTGAGAAGTGTTCCAATCTTATGAAATCTACTTATTAGGAATCTGATAACTCTTCTTATTACTTTTTGTTGAGATACAGTGAAAAGTGTCAGATTGGTGAAGAGTTTTTAGAAAAAAATACGGCGATTTCCTTTTGGACAATCAACTTAGCTCGATTTTGAAAAAAATACTCCAGACCGTATAAGTTGATGATGCAAATTTGTAAAAACGACTATTTTTAATCCAAAAATTTGGTTTATAAGTGGTAAAAATTACAAAGAAAGAATTAAAGTGAATAAATGAACGTCTGTAACCTGTGGTCTCATTTTTCAAATTATCCTCAGAATCCAGGGGTTATTTACTGTTAATCAGGTAAAAACTAGTACCCACCTTAATTTCTTTTTAAATTTCTGATCCATCTCGATATGTCATTATATTTGCACCAATCTCGTTGGAAATACATCAAACATTACAAAGGCTGACGTTTTCTAACCGTCGGTAGCAGTATATTTTCAAAGCAGGATGCAAATGCCTACCTTTTCTGCGGCTGTAATTTTTCTGCCTACATTCTCATTTCTCTTTCGACGCTGCTGTCGTTCGCTAGTGCAGGACGCCCAGCGCTGTACGGCAGTCTGTAAGCAAAGCAGTAACATGACAAAAACTGCCCCCAGTACAGCCACCAGACGCGAGCGGTACAGCTTCTCTTTCTTTATTTTACACTTTTTTAATATTTTTAATCTATTCAATATTTTTAATCACAAACGACGACAATGAATGTGGTTCGTTTACGCCATGACCGGCATCAACGCTTTCGTGTGCGGGCGTCGCCCTTTCACTATGCAGAGAAAAGTGTACAAAGCGAGAGATCAAACTTTACTACGCTACACTCTCCACACTACTCGAGCAATCGGAGCACAGCAGCAAAACAAAAATGTATTCTACTGCTGTACGGGAAAATGTACTCGGTTTGGCTACCGTTCTGGCAAGGGCTGTAGTGATGCGTCGCTGTAGCGGGCTGTACGGCTTGTGCAAATGTAAATATACCGAAAAAATGTAGTTTACTGGTACCGTTGGCATCCCTGGTGTAGTCAGCTGAAAGCCGCTGAAAAGGACGATCACGACAGGGGCGCATAAGTCTTGATAAATATGGTCTAGCATGTTAGAGACAGTTTAAAATGATATTTAGTTTTGGGCATGTAGAGCGTAGGAGACGAAAGCGTTGCTGTTACTGGAGGTATGCAATCGAGGAAAATATGTGTGTGGAGCGTGACTGGAAAATGGCTCTCTGGAAATCTCTAATGCACTCAACCATGGTTCGCATCAAATACCCAGTCGCTATAGATAGCACAAGTTTACGAAAAATAAATTGATTTCTTTCCTAACTATGTTTTCTAAATGCATTTTGGACCACTCCAAAAACCTCTAAAAGTGTTATTAAATGTTTTCCTACAGAAAGAAAATTTTCTATTTTCTACTTGATTCTCGGAGTAGCTCGGAAGTTGTTCAGAAGTTTTTGTTTTCATCATTTTAAAAACCTATAGTGAAAAAAAAATCAGTGGGCCATAATCCATTACCAAATCCTGACCAGATAGAACGAGAAACAATATATTTCGTAAATATTTAGATCTGATTACTCAAATTCAATTTTTGTTTATTTTTATATATATTTTTTATATCTCATAATGAATTTTTTTATGGATTTTTCCACCTTTAGAGCTCAGTTCATAGTACTTTTTTATTGATTTTATTTATGTTTTGCTTTGTGTTCAGTTGTAAAACTTTTCATTGAAACATTCTTGAGTTTGGATGTTCAGGATAATTGAATTGGCATTAAAACAAGGTAGCTTCATAGCAGGCGGCCTATTAAATAGCTTGTATGTTGAGATCCACTCTGATTTTTTTAAATAAAATTTTCCTAACATAATTCTAAAAAATTAGAAAAAAATCCAAATTAGAAACATTTCAAACTCTACGAATGTAGAAACGTTATGAGTCTTCTTTTCCGGTATAGGGCTCATTGTGACCGGTTCTGTAAATTTTTTACTGCAATTTGCTTGCAATGAAATGCAAAATGTTTTCATAAATTGTCACGCGATGGAACAATTCAGAATTAATTATGCACAAAAGAAATGAAAACCCGAGTATGATGATCACAATGGCCAAGCCTTTATATTTGCAGTACAAACAGATTTCCTGTAGGGGAGACCGGGGCTGGTTGGCGGAGTTTTGCTTTCGGAATTTCTGTACTCATTCTGGTTAGATTTTTTGTGAAGCGGTTTGTGCTGTCATGAAGAAACCACCCCTTGAGCACATATATAATTTTTTTCATTCATGAAAAAAATCAGGGAAAAAGTTATTAGCAAACAAATGCGAAAAGAAAAATCGGCCAACCAACCCCATGGCTGCGGCAGGTTGGCCGAGTTTGGCAAAATAAGTTTAACACGTCAAATGTATCAGTGGAAAACTTTTAATTAAAAAAAAACATCGTTTTTTCTTATATAGATAAGGAAAATAAAATCCACTCTTCACTTTTTAGTCTTTTTAAACTTTTTGGACTTAGTTTTGGCAGCTTTGGTGAACTTTTTACTAGCTCTCGCTGACTTTTTCCTCCGCCAGCGTAGGGTTACGTTTGATTTCATTTTTCTGCTCCTCCAATACAGCTTTTATTGGGGAATTGGTCAAAATTTGAGTCGATCGGCGTTTACGACCTTGCCACTTCTTCGAATCAGATCGTGCACTCGGCTTGGGAAGAGGCCTGACGTCTTCAGAGAGGCTTACATCTGCAGCAGATTCTATGCTAATGGACGAGTTTTGTTCGGGGTTGGGTCGATCTGAGACAAACTCTGCCAGAAACTCCTCAGGATGAAAAATAATTTCAGGATTGAAGGCCAAAGACTCTGAAACCAGCTTGGCATTTAATTCATGAAATATCGGAATCAACTTCTTTTTAAAAAATTTACGACTATTAATGATTCTAATCTCTAATTTATATTTGGCAATAATTTTAAATTATTTTTACTACTTATTTCTCGTGTATATTTCCTTATAATCCTTATAATATATATTAGCATAATATCAAATTTTGCTTTGAAAAAGGTCGGCATTTCACAAATATCAAAGTGCACATTACTCTACACTGGTAACCGTTATACCATTTTGTTGGGTTTTGAATATCCTTTCCAGCAGTCCCAAGTTATTGGAAATCAGATGTAAATTGATTAACGTTACACATATTATTTTTCAGAAACATAAATTCACTCACCAGTGCCGAAAAAAGAATAAACGTGTTTCTGTACAAACGACACCACCAAAACACTTGAAATTACGTCGGTACATTGGTGACCTAATACCCCACCAAAATCACTATAGATGTCGCTACTGCTCATAATAGCCTTTTCATAAAAGGCACTCGGCCAACCAGCCCCGGTCACCCCCAATGTTTGTCTGCTGTCCTGAAGGTGCCATTGTGTTGTCGAAGCGATATCATCGTTTTCGTATAGGGCTATCAAGCAATCGAGCTGGATCGTAAAGCAAAACATTATGGCCAAAATCGCGGGTATGTATGGTCAGGATCTAAATAAATGCATCTGAAAGGGTAATGAAAATTTGATTTTAAACAGATTTCGGGACAGAAGCTTTATGTTGCAAAAAATCACAAATTTCCAAGAAGTATATAATTGTTTTTGCAGACAAGTTTTCCGGAAAAAGTGTATGATCTGGCAGTAAATTTGCAGTTATAGCCGTTAGAGTCCGATTTTCATCATAACCTACAATATGAACCGAGTTATACATCTACGATAGTCTTAAAAACACCTAGTGATTAATTAGGTCCATCCCAAGTTTTTGCAAGATTTGGAGAGTAGCTACTACAGTACGAATGCGCAATAGCAGTACCGCGATAATGACGTCAACGTCCTTGAGAATAGGATGAAATCCCCAAACTGCCCGGAATTCCATTCAATCCAAATCTATACACTCTGTAAATATAAAAAATTGAAACATAGCTAGGGATGCTAATTCAATGACCAGATACTGGAAAAAGCAGCCCAAAGCTCAAATTTTCATTCGAGACGAATAAAAACCGCAAAAACCCACAATGCATAGTGGTTCCATTCCTTAAGAGAAGGGGTCATAAATATGTGCAATGCAAATATCGCTACTAAACTATATTTCTTTAGTAAATGTTGGGTAGCTGAATACGAATTTCACATTAAAAATTGATTGCATCCACCTAACAGTGTGATATGGCCTTTCTTATTACACTAATCATTCATATTTAATTAACATTACTTTTTGCTCTAACATTTTTTAGAGTCTCAAATAGTTGATTTTTTGATGTTGTTCGTGATTACAATAACAAGCTTACGACAAAATTTCAAATTAATTGTGAATGTTTCCCTAAAAAATTTTAAGAATGCAACGTATTTCGTTGTGGTACGAAGTAGAGTGAGCCGTACATCGAAAATTCTATTCTGACATGTGTTTCAAAAGGTAGCGTCCAATAAATTACTATAACTCAAGTTGTAATGATCCGATCGAAAAGAAATTTTGTGAAAATAATAGTTAAGCTATATAATATCAAGATCTAAAGTATTAATAAATAATATAGTTTTAAAATGTGAAATGAATTTTTTCGTCTTGTACTAACTCGTCAAACATTTACAATATCTTAGAATCTCCAGGCATTCTGGGCGCAGACATGCGCAGCTGAAGCCTAGTTTAAAGATTTGAATTAGTTTGAAGATCATTTTAAAGAAAAATTCGCGAGGGATATCGAAGGAAAAAGTTAGTTAAAGCCAAATTCAATTTTTTTAGTTAAATTCTTCGAATACTTACTCATCTTTCTGCACTCCATATCCACCTAAACCAAATAATTTTAACACAATCAGATGAAATATTATTATTTTTATTTTTTATGTACCTTTAACTATTATTGTAATTTAAGAATCATGGCGATGGCGATGGCTAATGCCGATTGAGCCCAGTTAGTATTGTAAATAAATAAATAAAAAAATAAATAAATCCACCTAAACCCGATAATTATCGTTCAATACACAGCTATTAGTAACATTGTCTGATAAAAATACTAATATTGATAAATACAGTTCGACAAAAAAAAATTCTGACGAGCAATCAATATTATTTAACTTTTCGGTATATAGCGAACCACCCGAAGAATTCATTTACTAAAAAATCAGTTCATTATTGACAAAATTAAGTTTGAAACAATAAAACATATCCAAAACCATATAATCACGAGATAAAAACACGCTCTTGCCGATATTTTTTATATTATTGGACTATGGGGACCACTGTGCAATGTATTTTTAAACTACAATAAATAGGCATCATTTTCTTCTAATAACGTTGTATGCAAAAGCATACTTCCAATTGAAAGCATCAAATTGGCTTTGCTTATTGCAGGAAACATAAATCAAATGTTAAAAAAAAATCCAGTCATCTCATACGAAATCACAACTTTAAATATTCTTAAAAAATTCCATGCATCAATAGTTTACGAGTTATGTGGGACATGAGAATTGTTTTGCGTCAAAGATCACGAGAAATTTTTTTCGAGGAAGTTGAAAATGTTTAATGTTAATTTTTAAGCTTACTTAAAATGGGATGATAATTAGATACAGAAATACTTTGATTACCTTTTTTAAGAAACCACTTTCTACAAATAAATGAAACAACTTCAATTTACAATAACAAAATAAAATAACTGTTTTACAATCGAACCTTTACCAGAGATCTACCTGATAATGAAGGTTTAACATAACTGAATGTTTTTAAGCCGTTAGCACCCCCCCCCCCCCCTCCTAATGGAAAAGGCTGCGCACGCCTATGATGTTCTGGTACTACATTCGCTTTCGGTTATTGTCATACGTGGTAATAATCATTTCAATAATCAGGGCCGATGGGTAATGTGGGTAGTGTAGATAGTACTACCCACTCGAAAACTGTTTTATATGAATGTAATGCAAACATGCGATATATTTCCAATAATAATGGACGGGTACCAGTATATTTGGATTTCTACTAGAAATACAGAAATAATTGATTTTAATGCAACCATGCAGAAGCCAGTAAAAATTGCAGCATTCGAATCAACAGTTTAAGTGTATTCTACTTCACTTCGGTTATGTCCCAGTCATAACCCACCCATCTTTTTTATCCCTTTTCTGCTCTGACAGCTACTTAAACCGGTTTTGCTCGCGGTAAATTTTTAACCCACTCTTGTTCGCAGCCTCTCATACGTGGATGATCGATAACGAACGCGGCCAGAGGACAGCTTCCCACTCAACTTCTTTATTTTCCCTTTGGCTACACTACGGATTCATTAGCTTCTGTAAATCGACCAAACATAAAAATGGAAATGACAACCAACTACACCCCCATAGTAATAGTAGCTATTCCATTTCAGGCTAATCGGGACGGTATAAATTTCTAATGTCGTAAATCGACGCTCGGAAATCATTCCTCCCGCGGGAATGACGATAACAGTCAAAAATTGCCACCGGACCCAGTGTAGAAGGAAACGAAATCAATTTATTGGCTATAAATTTTAAAACCAAACCGGGCGGTGATCCCCTCGTCAAATGCGGTCCCTCACTGGTCCCCGTTGGTTCCACTGCTGTGTGACCGACTATAAATTAAATCAGGTTTATTTTTCCGGTAGCCTCTGACCCATCTTAAGTTGTGAATCGAAAAGTCTGGAATCCGGTACGGTGTTGTATGACACAGGTGACCTGAATTTCAACCGGGTGGATGATTTTTCCTTCCCCACGGTTTGGTGGTGGTGTTGCGACGTTTGCGGTTCAAAGTTGAATCGTAAATGGAATAACATTTCAAATCCCCACGGGGCAACAGGTCGATTCGGTGTACAGTTACAGTTTGGCTTTCACTGGGGTAAAGGGATGGTGGTAGTATCATTGATTGGAATTTTAAAATTTGAAATCCGACAGTTCAGTCACGTACGCGTGACAGTTTTCCACTTAACTGAAACGGGAATTTTTTCCCGCTTGAGAGATATCGGTATGTGGGTGACAAATGATGTTGCAGTACACGTATAAATATAGAATCTGTAAAACTAGCATTTATCACGCCCTTTTCAATTTCAAAATGCTTTGTTGTACTAACGATAATTACGGATGACTTCACAAATTCTTCCACTGCGCCATCGTTCTTATCAGTGCACATGACCGGAAAATACAAACGCCGACATTTAATTGCCTGTCAATCACACATTAAACACATCACGTCCTGCCTGCCATTACTATGTAGGAGAAAAGGCTCAACCAAGCCGGCCGCTAACAATTCACTGAACAGGACATCGCCTGGTCCTTTGAACATGAGGCAAACCCCGTCCGAGGCAGACGCGACCGGTCGACTAATGTGGTGTAAATGAAATGATTGTTTTTACTTCGGTTAACCGCCCAACCCGCCCGCCAGAGACACAAAGTTTCCGATGATGGACGGAAATCGGATCTATTTTTTTTGCCTGCTCTTCTCGAGCCCTGAGGCTGCGTAGCTGCAAGTGAGCGGGGATCAGTTTTCCGCGTCGCTGACGAATCGACCAGTCAGATGTCAGTCAGTCGTACTCATATGAGTCCCTTTGAAGCTAAAGTTATTCAAAGTAACAATTCATTTCATGATAATAAGTTTGCAGAGTTTGTTGCACTGATGTTCGTCAAGTGTTAGTGGTATCGTGAACATAAAGCTCGTGACCGACAACTGCACAACGCTGCTAACGAAATACGTATCAGTATTTTGTTAACCATTATCACTTAATTTAGTTTCCATAAGCACATCCATTGGCATTCCATTGCCCACCGACGATAACCGACCAAAGAGAACCGTATCATATTTTCCGCAAAATTTATCACCCGGTGATAAATTCATAAGATTTTTCCCGCACTGACACTTCCTTCCCTTTTCAATACGCCTGACTGCCCTTCTGCTGATGGCGGTACGCAGGATATAAATTTTGCAAATTCGCAATTTCCCCCTCGCGCAAAAATGCAAAAATCCCCGTCTGCGATTGCGACACTGCTGACTCGCTTTCGGGCCGAGAGCCAAAAAAGTGCCATCGATCAAAAGCGCGTCAAGTATTTTTATAATGTGCGAAACATGTACTTATGACGTCAGAAGCACTCAATTTTTCCCAACCCCTCGAACTCAGACCCGAACTTAGCCAGGAACGGATCTTAGCTATAGGCTTTTCCGCCACACTCACCCACATTCTGCGGGTAGGTTCGCGAAGGGAGGGTGAAACCGTTCCGTTGCCAATTTTTCCTTTTTTTTGTTTTTGCACGACACAATCCACCACATGAAGGGCAAGATTAGCTTCCTTCGCATATTGTATTCGGTGTGCTATTGTTTTCCCCTCGATTCTTTGCTTCTTCGGAATTTTTGGAACGGGAAGTTCGCTCTCAGGGGCCATTTACTGCCAGTTCGGATTCCGGCTCGTCAGTCTTCACTTAACGACAAATGGGAGGACTCTCACTGCACTGACATTAACGGGCGGCAATGCGTCAAACAGTAAATGTCTTTAATTAGAAATAAATTAGAAAACAGCTATTAAGTGTGACATTTAATATTACGTATAAATTACCAGGGCAGCTTCGGATGGGCCGGAACCACTGAGGTAGGTATGGTATAGACGGGATTTTTTTTCCCCCGAACCTGGTAATGGGATGGGAAAATTGGCTCTCACAGAGGGCGCGGAAAGGTGGAAAATGGCAAAAGGACTTGGAAGAGGAATTACACAGCTATACCATTATTTGTTTTATTGTTTTCGGGATTAATCACTGGCTGAGAGTTCTAGCTGGTTGTTGGTGGCGGAGTGCAGACAAACGAGGTGTCATGTTTGCTAATGGAAGGAATAGTTTGGGGAGAAGCGTAAACCCAAGCGTATGTATGCCTATTTAAAAAGTCCTATATCAGAATTTTGAAAAGGATGCCAATTATATTATCAACCTATTTCCTGTTATCAACCTCATAGTGAACCACAGCCAGCATGAAACTAAAGAAAAATTACGATATACAAAAAACCTTTTGAAAAGCTATGGATGAATATTGACATTTTTACATTTCTTACAAAAGAAATTTATAGGATTCGCTCAAACTTTACAAAGTGTTTCCAAGGCCAGCAGAGCCTAGTCTCCTATACCAATCGGCTCAGCTCGACAAATTTGGATAATGTATGTATGTGTGTTTGTGTGTGTGAGTACGTATGTATGTACACTAATGTCATGTAACTATCTCAGCAACGGCTGAACCGATCCTAACAAAATTAGTTTCAAATGAAAGGTCTAATGCGACATTTTGACACTATTATTTGATTTTGAATATGTTCTTTACTTTCTGAGATATGGGTCATTTTGTCAAAACACTACATGTTTTAAGCAAATAACTTTTGAACGAAGCATTTATAAATAATTAGAAAGCTTCCCGGCTCAAAGTATATCCAAGCTCGGCCACCGGGCCATTCGTGATCTTCTATCGGACCACAGATAAAAAATGTTTGAATCTGATAAGCTTCGGGTGGTGGTTAACAGTTCAACGCAGGCAAACGATATTGCTGGCTACGAGCCCTTTACGAAGGAGTACAGGGTGTATATTCCAGCTAGCAGGGTTGAAGTCAGCGGGGTCGTTTCCGATTCGAGTCTGAATTGCGAGGACCTGCTAAAATATGGGACGGGCTGTTTCAAAGACCCCATGCTTAAGCCAGTGAAGATACTGGAATGCAAACGTTTACATTCAGCATCAGTCGCAGCTGACGGGAAGAAAATATACGTCAACTCAGACTCGTACCGGGTGACCTCCGCCGGGTCTGCCCTACCCAACTACTTTCTCTTTGACAAGGTTCGTCTACCTGTTCGCCTCTTTGTGCCGCGGGTCAACTGTACTAATTGCAAACAATTGGGACACACAGCCTCCCATTGTAGCAATAAAGCCCGCTGTGGAAAATGCGGTGGGAATCATGCGGATGATTCCTGTGGTAGAGATGTCGAAAAGTGTCTCTACTGTGGGGGAAACCCGCATGATCTCCCTTCATGTCCCGCGTACAAACAGCCCGAGGAAAATCTTAAGCGTTCCCTTCAGGGACACTCTAAGCGATCTTTTGCAGAAATGCTTAAGATAGCTACACCACCTGTCTCTACGAACATCTTTACCAACTTGTCTACTGATGAAGGCGACTGTGATGAACCCCAGAAGGGAACATCTTCTGCTGTGCCTAGAAGTAGTAGAAAAAGGAAGAACATTTCCTCTTCCAAGCTTCGTCGTAAAGGCCAGAAGGTGTCTCTTCATGGTCCCCCTAAAATAACTACTCAAGGAAGTACTGGTGCAAAACCGAAGCAAGTCGCTCCCGGTCTCAGTAACCTGAGTTCAGAAAAGAAGTTCCCAGCACTTCCAGGAACATCAAAAACCCCAAGTGTTCCCATATCTCAGCCAGAGAAAGAAAACAGTGCTGGCTCAATAAATTTCTCTGACATTGTGGACCGTATTCTTACAGCGTTAAATATTTCTGACCCCCTTAAAAGTATCTTGATAAACTTTCTCCCCGCAGTAAAAACATTCTTGATGCAATTCACTGCGAAATGGCCCCTCCTTTCGGCGATTGTATCCTTCGATGGCTAATTCATCGAACGAGGTCAAAGATTAAATCACTGTGCTACAGTGGAATTGCAGAAGCATTATCCCGAAAATCGGATCGTTTAAAATTTTACTAAATAATTTGAAATGCGATGCATTTGCCCTATGCGAGACATGGCTCACTTCAGAAATAAACCTACACTTCCACGATTTTAATATTATTCGCTTGGATCGAGAAGACTCTTACAGAGGAGTACTTTTGGGGATCAAAAAGTGCTATTCTTTCAATCGGATCGACCTCCCCTCGACACCAGGCATTGAAGTTGTCGCTTGCCAAACCAGAATTAAATGCAAAGACCTTTGCATTGCTTCCACCTACATCCCCCCTAGAGCCTCAGTTAGCCACCGATGGCTTTGCGATATTGCGGAACTCCTCCCCGCACCGAGGCTAGTTTTAGGTGACTTCAACTCCCAGGGCACGGCATGGGGTTACCTTCATGACGATAATCGATCTACCCTACTCCATGAGCTTTGCGACAACTTCAATATGACCATTTTGAATACGGGTGAAATGACACGGATTCCTGCCCCTCCAGCGCGTCCGAGCGCCTTAGACCTGTCCCTCTGCTCGACATCGCTGCGGTTAGATTGCATGTGGAAGGTAGTCTCTGATCCCCACGGCAGCGACCATCTGCCAATCGTAATTAATATTGCTAACGGTTCAGGGCCACCGAATACAATCAGTGTTTCGTATGACCTCACACGAAATATTGATTGGAAGAGCTACGCGTTCGCGATATCCGACAAAATCGAGCTTTCTCCGGAGGAAGAGTACGGGTTCCTGGCTGGCTTGATTCTCGATACCGCGATTCAAGCTCAGACTAAACGCGTACCAGACGCGAACTCACGCGGGCGTCCTCCCAATCCATGGTGGGACAAAGAGTGCTCACACGTGTACGCGGAGAAGGCCGCTGCGTATAAGACCTTCCGGGACGACGGGCTACCAGCTAGCTACCGACTGTACGCGATGGCGGAAACGCGCATGAAGAGTTTGATAAAAGCCAAAAAACGTAGCTACTGGCGCCGGTTCGTCGTCGGACTAACGAGAGAAACATCAATGAGCACTCTTTTGAGTACGGTCCGGCGCTTACGAAACCGAAACAGTACTAACGAGAGGGTGGAATATTCAAACCGTTGGATATTCGATTTTGCCAAGAAGGATTGTCCGGATTCCGCCCCGGCACAGAAGATCTACCGCGCCGCGTCCCCTCACAATAACGCGAACGAAACACCGTTTTCGATGGTGGAGTTCTCACTTGCTCTCTTATCATGTAACAATAAAGCCCCAGGGCCAGACAGAATCAAATTTAACTTGTTAAAGAATCTGCCAGACTCTGCCAAGAGACGCTTGTTGAATTTATATAATAAGTTTCTTGAGGGTAATATTGTCCCTCATGACTGGAGGCAAGTGAAGGTCATTCAAAAACCAGGAAAACCAGCTCCCGACCACAACTCGTATCGACCGATTGCGTTGCTGTCCTGTATCCGAAAGTTGTTCGAGAAAATGATCTTGTTTCGCCTCGATAATTGGGTTGAAGCAAATGGCTTACTGTCAGATACACAATTTGGTTTCCGCAAAGGCAAAGGGACGAACGATTGTCTTGCGTTGCTCTCAACAGAAATTCAAATGGCTTATGCAAGCAAAGAGCAGATGGCATCAGTTTTCCTAGATATAAAGGGGGCTTTTGATTCAGTTTCTATCAAAATTCTTTCTGAGAAGCTGCACCAGCATGGTCTTTCACCGACTCTAAACAACTTTTTGCTAAACTTGCTGTCTGAAAAACATATGCATTTTTCGCATGGAGATTTATCGACATCACGAATTAGCTGCATGGGTCTTCCCCAGGGCTCATGTCTAAGCCCCCTTCTCTATAACTTTTACGTGAATGACATTGACGAATGTCTTGTCAATTCCTGCACGCTAAGGCAGCTTGCAGATGACGGTGTGGTCTCTATTACAGGTCCCAAAGCCGTCGATCTGCAAGGACCATTGCAAGATACCTTGGACAATTTGTCTGCTTGGGCCCTCCAGCTAGGTATCGAGTTCTCCACGGAGAAAACTGAGCTAGTCGTATTTTCAAGGAAGCGTGAACCAGCGCAGCTACAGCTTCAATTAATGGGTCAAACTATTGCTCAGGTTTCAACTTTCAAATATCTCGGGGTCTGGTTCGACTCTAAAGGAACCTGGGGATGTCACATTAGGTATCTGAAACAGAAGTGCCAGCAAAGGATCAACTTTCTCCGTACAATAACCGGAACATGGTGGGGTGCCCACCCAGGAGACCTGATCAGGCTGTACCAAACAACAATATTGTCGGTGATGGAGTACGGGAGTTTCTGTTTCCGCTCCGCTGCGAACATACATTTCATCAAACTAGAGCGAATCCAATATTGTTGTTTGCGTATTGCTTTGGGTTGCATGCACTCGACATATTCGATGAGTTTAGAAGTGCTGGCGGGCGTCCTTCCGCTGAAAAATCGATTTTGGGAACTCTCATATCGATTGCTCATCCGATGCGATATCTTGAACCCGTTAGTAATTGCAACTTTCGAAAGGCGTGTCGAGCTCAATTCTCAAACCCGATTTATGTCCTTGTACTTCGATTACATGGTACAAAATATCAATCCTTCTTCATACTATCCCAACCGTGTCAATCTCTTTCATGCTTCTGATTCAACTGTATTCTTCGACACATCCATGAAAGACGAGATTCGTGGAATCCCGGATCACATACGTCCGCAAGTGATCCCAAGCATCTTTCATAGTAAATTTCGAGAAGTCGACTGCAACAAGATGTTTTACACCGACGGATCAAGCCTCGACGGCTCCACTGGCTTCGGTATATTCAATCAAAACCTCACCGCCTCATTCAAACTCAATGATCCTGCTTCAGTTTACGTCGCAGAACTTGCTGCTATTCAGTATACCCTTGGGATCATTGATACTTTGCCCACCGATCATTACTTTATTGTCTCGGATAGCCTCAGCTCAATCGAGGCTCTCCGTTCAATGAAACCTAGAAAGCACCTTCCATATTTTCTGGGGAAAATCTGGGAGCGCCTGCGTGCTTTGTCTGTAAGATCGTACAAGATTACCTTAGTTTGGGTTCCCTCGCATTGCTGCATTCCAGGTAATGAAGAAGCGGACTCTTTAGCTAAGGCGGGCGCTTTACAAGGTGACATATATGAAAGACCAATTAGCTTCAGCGAATTTTTCAGTATTACTCATCAGAGAACCCTCGAAAGTTGGCAAACTCGATAATCCCCCGACGAAACCTTGGTTCGGGGGGATGGATGTGGGTCGGGATTTCATTCGCGTGATGTCTCGGCTCATGTCCAATCACTACACGCTGGACGCACATCTCCGGCGTATTGGGCTCGTGGATAGCGGTATCTGCGCTTGTGGCAACGGTTATCACGAAATCGAACATGTTGTCTGGGCATGCGCCGATTACTGTTCTGCCAGATCTCAACTATTCGATTCCCTTCGGGCCCGAGGAAGATCACCCAATGTCCCGGTCCGAGATGTACTAGCAAGCTGCGATATTCTCTACATGTCCCTTATATACACGTTCCTCAAAACCATCAATATCCAAATTTAAATTCCCCTATCTTTTCTCTTATCATTCCCAGAAGTGCCCTCTTCCGCCTGCCGTACCCCAACGATGGTTTGATACGACTCCAAGACGAGACAAAACATCTGTCGAATGAACCAACAACACGAGATCTACAGTACAACATCACATGCGCAACGCGGTGTGTTTCCGATCCGTATCTGAGCCGTACTACGAAATCGTCTGGAGGAACCCCTGCCGGCTCGAGGAAAACCGCCCGGCGTCCCAATACTTGATGCATCCGTTCGAATCTGTAATCCTGGCCGTTGATTCCTGATGCCGGACACTGAAAGTTTATATCCCCTCCCCCCGTTCAGCCTTGTCCACCCTCTCTCCCTTGTCTCTGATACACAGATGTATGACTTCACCCCTTCTCCCCTTGAATATCTTCCCAAAACTTATGTGCCCCCCTATCTTCTAGTTTTAGTTGATCAAGATTTAATCTCGTTAAGAAATACACAAAAGTACCACTACTTTAAAATAGCCCTAATTAATTACCCCTAATCTTGAACCACTCTTTCTAGTTATTTCTAGTTAATAAGCTTGTAAAATGTTCCGCTTAGTTAATAATTAATTTCTCCTACAATCTCCCTTCTAAAAATCATAAAGTGAATTACTATACAAAGAACACACAAAATGACCCGTCCCCCAAATCTTACGAATATTATATTATACCCTCTTTTATATGTATAAGTTAGCTGTAAAGTTTTTTTTTTTAGTTTCATTATATAAAACAAAATAATATTAAAATGTGTAACCCCCTAGTTTTAAGAAATTCAAAATGTAAAACAATGAAAAAATGGCACCTTTAAGCTAACGCATACGTGCCTTATCAAATAAACAAATTGAAAAAAAAAGTGCGAAACGAACGAATTTGCGCTGAATGGCTTCGATGCGTTGAATATCATTATGGTAATAAGGTGCCCAGACTACATTGCCATATTCGAGTGTAGAACGGACTAAAGCACAATAGAGTGCTTTTAAACAATGTGTGTCGGTAAAGTTCTTGGAGACTCTAAAAATGAATCCTAGCAGCTTGGAGGCCTTAGAAATAGTGTACTCAATATGGTGTTTGAAGTTTAGTTTGGGATCTAAGTAGACTCCCAAATCTTTAACATATGATTCCCGTTTGAGAACGGTTTGTGAGATATTGTAGTCGAAATTAACTATCGAGTGTTTGCGAGTAAAGGATATAACCGAACACTTGGAGGCATTTAACATCATCCTATTGGAATTGCACCAATTGGTGAATACATCCAACTGGGATTGCAAGAATTCTGCGTCTTTGGCATTCCTGATAAGGTGAAATAGTTTAAAGTCGTCGGCAAATGAAAGTTTCTTGCACTTAAGCAAATGGTTTAGGTCGTTTAAATAGAGCAAAAATAGGAATGGTCCGAGATGACTACCCTGAGGAACTCCGGAGCTGATGGCAAATGGTGGAGTCGTGCAGTCACCAATTTTCACTGCCATTTCACGTTCGGTTAGGTACGAGTGGAGCCAGTCCAGGAAGGAGCCATTAAATCCAAGTCTGCTTAATTTGGAAACTGTTATCTGATGATTAATTTTGTCGAATGCCGCGGAGAAATCGGTGTATATGGCATCTACCTGCAGTCTTGCTAGCAAGCATTGACTTATGAAAGATGTGTAAGATACCAAGTTTGTGGTAGTTGACCGTTTAATCATGAAGCCGTGTTGAGTCTCGGATATGTAGCTAGAGCAGTTATGAGTGATGAAATCGAGCACAATCAGTTCGAATAACTTAGACACTGCACATAATGCAGCTATTCCGCGATAATTCGAAATTTCGCTTTTGTTCCCTTTTTTGAACACTGCGAAAATGTATGATTTTTTCCATAAGTCGGGAAACATTCCTGATGACAGAGAGCTATTGAACAGCATTGATAATGGAAGCTGGAGACTATCAGAGCATTTTTTTAGTACGATAGATGGAATTCCATCGGGCCCTGGACTGGACGATAACTTCAGCTTAGAAAATGCTCTGCTGACTGTAACGGGTGTAATAATAGGGTGAGAGCCGATTGGAGAACGTAGAGGAACGAGTTAAAAGTTTTTCTCGAAATCAATCCAATGTGACTTAGTTCGGTTTGACTTAACACCGACCATATCATTCAAGAACTGACAGTACACCTTTTAAATAACTTTGTTGTAAATCGTTCATCCCAGAGCTTTACCGCAGAATAATCGACTTTATTAAATCAGGGACTTAATTATGCAAACCAAATTTTGAACAAATAACTATTGTCCTAAAGACAGGTATAAATAATTGCAACCTTCATCTTTCAACAATTAATGACGCTAGATCCACGATAGCGAAAAAAATTAAAGAAAATACTCCACAAAAATTTCAAACAAAAGAAATAACAATTATAAAAGAATTGAAGGAAAACCCAGTTTTTTATTTGAAGGCTGTCAAGGGAAATAAAGTAGTAATAATCTTACCCCGAATAAAGGGACTTCCAAAAATTCACAAACCAGGAAATGAAATCAGGGAAATTATTTCATCAATAGGTGCCCCAACCAAAAAAATTGTAAAATGGCAAGTACATACAATAATTTGAAAATATGCCAAAAATGTTTTTGAGTCGATCTGTCACCAATACACAAGAATTCGCTCTCAAACTTCAGAACCTAGGTGAAATCAAAGACGACGAGATTATGGTCTCCTTTGTCGTACTTTTCCCAAGTGTCCCTATAAAAGATTCAATTAACGTCTTAGAGGATTGGTTACTCCAACGAAATAGCAACAGTTTATGGAAAAGCAAAGTAAGATCTTATATCAAACTTACTCGCCTTTGCATGGCAGAACATTATTTCACATTCCGAGATGTCTTCTAGAAACGAACCAAGGGTGCACTCTCTGCTTTTCTTTGTGAACTATTTATTATTTCAACCTAGAAAAATTTTTGAAAGAGAAAGGTGAGTTACCAAAACGCTGGTGACGATACGTTGATGATATCTTCTGTATTATCAAACGTAAAAATTTATCCCGGATGTTGGAGAAAACCATTAACATCCATAGAAAAATGTCAATTTTACACATGAAGAAGAGAAAGATAAATTGCCCTTCTTGGATGAGAGCGAGGGTCCTTGACTTTCGAAATATATAGGAAACCTACAAATACCGAAATAATTATACCTAATACTTCAAACCATTCTTATCAGCATAAAATGGCCGCTTTTTATCACATGGCTCATAGAATGCTTACTTGCGCAACAATCAAAATTGAAGTAGAATATTGAAAGAACTCGCAATAGAACTATGGAACCGGATTTTTAATCCATTCTGATGACAAAATTTCGGAATTTAGAAATGATTGAGAACATGCTATATGATTCATCATTTGTCTGCTTGAACAGGGCTAACATTTTTATAATGCATGCTATCAAAAATAACATCGATAATTAATCGAACCGTCAATTTTCATACAGTTTAGCATTGGCTTGTTCAACATCCGGCACATATATGATGTCCCAGAGGAAAACACCGGGCTCAGAATATTGTTGTATTTAGCTTCATCCGTTAAAATTGTGTAGGTGCTGCAGAGTGTATCCAAATAACGCCTGCATAAGCACTATCTGACACTCCTTCTCTAGTTTTTCGTACAATAGTGGAACTTTTGATAAACGTTTTTTTATATTTAGTGGAATTGTGGGTAAAATGAACAGGGGGTAAAATGAACAGGTGTAGCCAAATCAAGTCATTGTTAGTTAAATTTAGAACAAACTTCACAGTAACGTAACCTATAAAGTATTCACAGGATATTTGAATCATTTCTTTTGATAAAAAGCTGTCGAATGTGAAGTAAATATAAAGAAAACCAAAATCGGCATTCATGCTTATCGCTGATGTTAAATTTGGTATGTAGTTTTCTACATAAGGTCTTTTGTGGTGAAATTTTGATTTTATTATAAAAATGGTGTTACATGATAGTATTTGAACCTCTTGCGGATATTTTACAGCAATAAGTAGGGAACAGGACAAATTGGCTCAATCGGAACGGTTGTTTGAAAATAAAATGTCTTAGGGGGTAAAATGAATAGATTTTAGTGGGGGCAATGTGATCCATCTTGCCACTCCAAGGACCAAGCCTCAAAATTCGTCGCTATATCTTCGCTGTTCTCCAACAATTTAAACACTCAAGGATAACTCCAAGTTTGAAAATGTGTTTCGATGCCACAGGATTGTAAATTGGTTAATATTACGTCATGAAAAATTTTCCGTGACAAGTTTGTTTTGCCTACAAAATGCTGTGTCTATATGCAATGCTTGTGATCCACTGGGACATCAGCGTTGTTCAGAAAATGCTTTCCAACGCTAAGCATTGCATACATACAGGACATTTTGCAGGTCACCAGGTGTTCATTTTACCACCACATGTTCATATCCACACGCTTTAAACATGTCTCATTTTTGGACATGTTTTGAAGTCAAGAATGTTCGAAAATAAGTTTATGTCGAAGTATTTTTACCAAATATGTACAAAACATGTCTAACAGTAACAAGAAACATGTGAATTGCATATCTGCAGGTGATTTCATGACCTAATATCGAAACGCCCCGAAATAAAGCAATTGCCTGGAAGGATGCAGATGACTTTTATCACTTTTTCAAAAAAAGGTTAAAATAAAATCTCTATTTAATGGATTATTAGACAAACATATTTACGGTTGCTAGAAAAAAGATCGGTTCAGTTATAAGTGATTGATTTCATAAATACACAATAGTTTGAACAGATCGAGAAGATGCAAGAGAGTTGTCATGTTCTATACAGTATTATGCTCATAAAAGGTATAATAAAATGAGCAAATAATCAATGCAAAAAGATATAGAACATGTTTAGGTTTGGTTTTTTTCGATAATTTTGTGACTCATTGTAACTTGAAAAAAAAAAACTGAGATGATAAAAGAAACCCTGTTTTATGGTACATGTCAGTGCTATTGCCTTTATATTTTTTAACATCGTCTGTCAGAGGACTATCAAAGGCTCTTCGGAGCCTTTAGGATGGTGGAGGTTGAATGAACTGTGGCACAACAAAAGAAATAGAACATGAACTTAAAAAGAACTCGCAATAGAACTGTGAGCGGGATTTTTCATCCATTATGATGACAAAATAGTGTTAATAGAAATTATTGAGAACATGCTATATTAGTTCAACGGTTTTGCGATTCAGCAAGCGAACTTATTGCTAATTTACCTTTTCAAAAACATTAATGTTAAAATTAATCGAGCAACTATCCGAACCATGCATATGTGAACAACCTTGTGACCTTTTTAGTATCTAGTACAGATATGATGTCCCGGAGGAAAAATTTTCAGCATTCTGCTGGCTTCGGTTTTATCCATTGATGCTGCAAAGGCACTGCAAGCGAAGTTAGAGTAGGTGAATTGGGGGTAAGACGGACTTGTTGTGGATATTTTCAAATATATTTAATAAAGGAGAAACAGACTTTTGAAAAGGTAATAGGGGAGACCGAGGCTAGTTGACGGTGCTTCCAGTTTTCCTTTTTTACCGCGTTGATTAAAATAGATCTTGTAAAAAATAACACGTTTCATAAAAGGGCAGACTGTTGGCACCTTCCCTGAATATTTATCAAAGTGTTTCTTTCAAAATATGGGTCGCGGAAAACCCGACAATTTACCGCGGGCTCGGGGTAAGTTGGCGGTATGTATGTGTGCGCCAGAAAATAAGCAATCAAATGGAGATTCAATTACTTCAGGGGTTCTTATGGCGCATGCTGAATGTCTTTCCAATGAAACTGTATATCAACCGACAGTTGCCACGCGTATTCCATATTCAAAAGCAAATTTTCGAAAAACTTCAGGCGATTAGCCGAAATAAATGTCTCCTGCATTGACGAGAAAAGACTCTTACTTTAGAGTGAATACCAGAGATCAATATTTGATAATTTTTGCACTATAAATAGTACCGTCAACTTGCTCCGCGTGCATCACCGCCGACTAACCCAACCGCATATTTTATAAAAAACTATTTAAAAAATAACTTTGGTTTGTAGTTAGGTGAAATATCTTTATAGATACTGAAAGTTTTTTCACGCGCTATCGAAAAATATGGAATAGATTAAAAATCACCTTAAGTAAAATGTTCAAAATTAAGAAAACTTACTTAGTATGCTCGAAAACATTATAAGCATGTTTTTTTGTTTCGAAGATTTTGTTAGAATCATCGTGTTACTGAAAAAAAAAACTCAGATGGTCAGAAAGTAGCACTATTTTACGATACGTCTGTGTTATTGCCTTCATCAAATATTTCGATATTGCGCTCGTCAGAGGACACTCGAAAGTTGGTAAATCTCTGGAACAATGAGGAGCCTAGGAAGGTGAAGAACTGATGAACTGTGGCGCAACAAAAGAAATAGGATATTAGACTTAAAAAGAACTCGCAATAGAACTAAGAGCCGGATTTTTCATCCATTAAGATGACAAAATAGAGTTAATAGAAATTATTGAGAACATGCTATATTTGTGGTTCAACGGTTTGCGATTCAACATTCGGACTTCTTATTGCTAATTTACCTTTTCAAAAACATTGATGTTAAAATTAATCGAGCAACTATCCGAACCATGCATACGTGAACAACTTGTCATTAGCGTAGTACAGATATGATGTCCCGAAGGAAAACTTCATTTTCAATAATCTATTGGCTTTAGTTTTATCCCTTGATGCTGCAAAGGCACTGCGAAGATAGTGAGTGAAACGAACAGTTGATATATTGTTTAAGGCGGGGGGATGGGGGGGGGGCGGTGTGATGGGTAAGGGTTTCAGCGAGGAAAAAAAACGCTTTTTTGCGATTTTTTTAGAATTTTGCGTGAAGCGAATTGATCAAAACTTTTGCCATTATTTATTTTGGGAAATCCGCAAATGTGATATCCCTGGCTGACGTAAAAATCCGCAATCTACTTTCTCAATGAACTAAAGGAGCTGCGGAAATTCGACCAGACGCATATTTAGTTCTGCGCACCTTGTTCTAGAAATTGTCAAAAAGGAACATTTAAAAAAATTATGAATTGGAAATATAAAAATTGAAAAAAAAATGATCGAAAAATCATAATCAAAAACCTAGGAAATTCCAAAAAAAAGATGGGTGGGTAATGTCTGCGACATAACCGGAGAGATGTAGAATACATAAGGAACACGTTCTTCAAATATGTTGATACTCATTGGAATTTTCGGACAAAAGGTGATTTGGGCGAGGAATATTTCAAATTATTCTTTACAAAAATGATGGTGGTCCTGAAAAGGACCGGTTTTGTTGGCGTTGTTGGCCTTGGTGAGGGAGATGGCTAACGATGAAATTAATTGTTAGCATGAGGAAGTCGCGTAGTACTGGCCAATGGAAGAACAGATAATAATTGATTCCTGAAAATCAATTTTTCTTTATTCATGTAAATTATACATACTTACAAATCTAACAGAAGATTCCTGATCATATTTCTGAATCATTAGTGCGAACATTGTGTAATTTGGTTAAGTACAATGAAAGTTACAAACTTTCCAAACTCGACCTTCTGTTCATTCAGAAATATTGAAATGGGGTGTCGTGGTCAAAGATGGGTGGGTAATGTCTGTCACATAACCGGAGCGTCGTTATTTCAATTCGAGACGTTAATTTAAATCTAATAATATTCAACAGAATCACGTTTGAATGGGAAATTTTCAAATAATTCTCTATGGTAATAATGGTGGTTCTGAAAAGAACCTTTGGTATCGGCGTTGGTGTTGATGGTGATGCGCTGGATCGTTGGATATTTTTGGCATGATAGTTACGTGCCTGGCGAACTGTTTTGTAGCCTCGAACAAAACGACAAGACTGGCTTCTTCGGGTACCATTACGGCTGAACTTTATAAGCTTAGCTCGACTTTGAAATCCTGCACAATCTCACGAATCATACACTGGTAGGGCCATTTTGTTTGCTACTAGCACGGAGCTGCACAAAAAATCATTTAATGCAGTTAGTTCACGGGGGCTGCCAAAAAGCTTGAATAGAAGCATGCGACTTCAACGTTTCTCTTAAACACATGCAACAACACATTCGTTTTGGTAATACTGATAATAACAGTAGAAAGGAATGGAAAAGCAGTGCACGAAACGAGCGAGAGGATAATTTAAATTTTTGTTCCGTGTGCAAGCTACTTCTTTCCACCCAACGTATTATGTTGCTTGTTGAAAATTTGCTACACACCTTAAAATAAAAGTTTCAGTTTAACTCTCACTAGAACACAATTGATTGGTCCTGAAAAGAACCGTTGCTTTTATTGTAATTTACGCCCACTCCCACAAACCGACCAAGTAGGCATCAGTGGCTTCATTATGGCTGAGTTTTGTAAGCGTAGCTCGATCTTGAAGTAATACACAACCTTACGAACCAGACGCTGGAATGTTAGCCAGCGGATTAGTTGCTCCGTTGCCCTTTAGTTGGGGCGAAATACTAGCATGGCGACAGTTCCTGATCGGTAGTTGGTTGCGATGGGCCACCAGTAGCTGGGGCACTTTTGCGGACCGTCATCATCGCCAACTGCTTTCCTCCGGTGGACTGGCTGCTTGCTAGTGCTTGAACGAATACGAATGATGAGAAAAACCGACCGACCAATATTCATATATGAAAACACAAGAAAGCACTACTATCGCTCTCCCGCTCGTTTTCGTGCCATTCCTGTGCCTTTCCTTTCCGTTCGGCTACCAATACTAGCATAACCAAAACGAATATTCTGTCTTTCCATCGCCTTCAATCTAGTGGCCAGTGCTAGCAAACTTGCATGTTCAGTTTTTCAATAACAGCATTCCAACAATATTTTCAAAGAATGTTGCAGATTTGAAAAGAAGGAAAGAGAAGATTTTCACAAATTTAAATTCTTTTGTTTTATTTGTTAGCGCTGATAAAGGCTATTTAGTTTGCTACTAGCAAGGAGCTGCACAAACAAATCGATTTATGCAGTTAATCAACGGAGGCTGCCAAAAAGTTCGAATAAAAGCATGCGACTAGTGTACTTTGCATGTTCTATATTTTATCAATACTAGAGAGGATCAATAAAATAATTCAAATTGTTATAGCGACATGCAATTGTGGCAACACTGGCCATGAGATGGTGGGGGAACACGCACATTCGTTTTAGTTATGATGGTAGTAGCAGCAGAAAGGAATGGAAAAGCAGTGCACGAAAACGAGCGAGAGAAGATAATTTAAATTCTCTTTCTTTCTTTCCACACATCGTATTTCTTATATTGCTTTCTGAAAATTATTTGTTATACACCATAAAATGTAAATTTCAGTTTAACTCTTATTAGAACACAATTAATTGGTCCTGTAAAGAACCGTTTATTGTTTTATTGCGGGAGCATAATTCAGACGCACTCCCCGCGGACACGGTGAGCTAGAAAGCACTATTTTGCATTCTCGAACAAACCGACCAAGTAGGCATCGTCGGCTTCTCGGGGCATCATTACGACTGAGCTTTGTAAGCGTAGCTCGACTTTGCAGTCCTGCACAATCTCACGACCCAGACGCTGGAACGATAGCCTACTCTGTTGCCCTTTAGTTGGGGCGAAATTCTTGCAGGGCGACAGTTCCGATGAGTCACCAGTAGCTGGGGCACTTTTTCCGTCCGTCGCTATTGTCAACTGCTTTCCTTCGGTGGACTGGCTGCTTGCTAGTGCTTGAACGAATACGAATGATGAGAAAAACCGAACGACCAATATTCATATACGAGAAAGCACTACTATCGCTCTCTCGCTCGTTTTCGTGCCATTCCTGCGCCTTTCCTTTCCGTTCGGCTACCAATACTAGCATAACCAAAACGAATATTCTGTCTTTCCATCGCCATCTAGTGGCCAATGCTAGCAAACTTGCATGTTCAGTTTTTCAATAACAACATTCAAACAATATTTTCAAAGAATGTTGCAGATTTGAAAAGAAGGAAGGAAAAGATTTTCACAAATTTAAATTCTTTCGTGTTATTTGTTAGCGCTGATAAAGGCTATTTAGTTTGCTACTAGCAAGGAGCTGCACAAACAAATCGATTTATGCAGTTAATCAACGGAGGCTGCCAAAAAGTTCGAATAAAAGCATGCGACTAGTGTACTTTGCACGTTCTATATTTTATCAATACTAGAGAGGATCAATAAAATAATTCAAATTGTAATAGCGACATGCAATTGTGGCAACACTGGTCATGAGATGGTGGGGGAACACGCACATTCGTTTTAGTTATGATGGTAGTAGCAGCAGAAAGGAATGGAAAAGCAGTGCACGACAACGAGCAAGAGAGGATAATTTAAATTCTCTTTCTTTCTTTCCACACATCGTATTTCTTATATTGCTTTCTGAAAATTATTTGTTATACACCATAAAATGTAAATTTCAGTTTAACTCTTATTAGAACACAATTAATTGGTCCTGTAAAGAACCGTTTATTGTTTTATTGCGGGAGCATAATTCAGACGCACTCCCCGCGGACACGGTGAGCTAGAAAGCACTATTTTGCATTCTCGAACAAACCGACCAAGTAGGCATCGTTGGCTTCTCGGGGCATCATTACGACTGAGCTTTGTAAGCGTAGCTCGACTTTGCAGTCCTGCACAATCTCACGACCCAGACGCTGGAACGATAGCCTACTCTGTTGCCCTTTAGTTGGGGCGAAATTCTTGCAGGGCGACAGTTCCTGATCGGGTTGCGATGAGTCACCAGTAGCTGGGGCACTTTTTCCGCCGTCGTCATCGCCGACTGCTTTTCTTCGGTGGACTGGCTGCTTGCTAGTGCTTGAACGAATACGAATGATGAGAAAAACCGACCGACAGATATTTATATAATCGCGCTAATATGCACTACTATCGCTTTCTCGCTCGTTCTCGTGCCGTGCATGAGCCTTTCCTTTCCGTCCGGCTTCTAATGGCCTAACCAAAGGAATATGCCGTCTTTCCCCCACCAAGTGCTCTCGTCAAGCAACCCAATGCGAATAACCATACGAACAAACATGTAATGGACCTATATATAAACTTTTCATTATTTTATTGTTCGGTTGGTCTACCATAACGACGGCTCTGTGCGGGATGGGCTGAAAATTTTCACTTTTCCGAGTCGTTTTCGAAAGATTTTTCAAATCACATTTTTTTTGTTATTAGTACATGTTATACATACTTCAAATTTTAATACAGCATAGAGGAACATATTTGCAACAAATTGGTCTAAAAATCAAATCATTCTGTTAAGTATGATAAAAGTTATTAACGTTCAAAATCTGACGCGGCGCCGCAGCCGATATTTTGAAACGGGACCCCTATATTGAAACCTTAAATGTATTCTACATTAAAAACCGACCGACCAATATTCATATATGAAAACACGAGAAAGCACTACTATCACTCTCTCGCTCGTTTTCGTGCCATTCCTGTGCCTTTCCTTTCCGTTCGGCTACCAATACTAGCATAACCAAAACGAATATTCTGTCTTTCCATCGCCTTCAATCTAGTGGCCAGTGCTAGCAAACTTGTATGTTCAGTTTTTCAATAACAACATTCCAACAATATTTTCAAAGAATGTTGCAGATTTGAAAAGAAGGAAGGAAAAGATTTTCACAAATTTAAATTCTTTTGTCTTATTTGTTAGCGCTGATACTGGCCATGAGATGGTGGGGGAACACGTACATTCGTTTTAGTTATGATGGTATTAGCAGCAGAAAGGAATGGAAAAGCAGTGCACGAAAACGAGCAAGAGAGGATAATTTAAATTCTCTTTCTTTCTTTCCACACATCGTATTTCTTATATAGCTTTCTGAAAATTATTTGTTATACACCATAAAATGTAAATTTCAGTTTAACTCTTATTAGAACACAATTAATTGGTCCTGTAAAGAACCGTTTATTGTTTTATTGCGGGAGCATAATTCAGACGCACTCCCCGCGGACACGGTGAGCCAGTTTAACTCTTATTAGAACGCAGATTAGTTTCTCTGTTGCCCTTTAGTTGGGGCGAAATTCTTGCAGGGCGACAGTTCCTGATCGGGTTGCGATGAGTCACCAGTAGCTGGGGCACTTTTTCCGACCGTCGTCATCGCCAACTGCTTTCCTTCGGTGGACTGGTTGCTTGCTAGCGCTTGAACGAATACGAATGATGCGAAAAACCGACCGACCAATATTCATATATGAACACACGAGAAAGCACTACTATCGCTCTCTCGCTCGTTTTCGTGCCATTCTTGTGCCTTTCCTTTCCGTTCGGCTACCAATACTAGCATAACCAAAACGAATATTCTGTCTTTCCATCGCATTCAATCTAGTGGCCAGTGCTAGCAAACTTGCATGTTCAGTTTTTCAATAACAACATTCCAACAATATTTTCAAAGAATGTTGCAGATTTGAAAAGAAGGAAGGAAAAGATTTTCACAAATTTAAATTCTTTTGTGTTATTTGTTAGCGCTGATAAAGGATATTTAGTTTGCTACTAGCAAGGAGCTGCACAAACAAATCGATTTATGTAGTTAATCAACGGAAGCTGCCAAATAGTTCAATAAAATAATTCAAATTGTTATAGCGACATGCAATTGTGGCAACACTGGCCATGGCGGGAGAATACGCACATTCGTTTTCGTTATGATGGTATTAGCAGCAGAAAGGAATGGAAATGCAGTGCACGAAAACGAGCGAGAGAGGATAATTTAAATTCTCTTTCTTTCTTTCCACACATCGTATTTCTTATATAGCTTTCTGAAAATTATTTGTTATACACCATAAAATGTAAATTTCAGTTTAACACTTATTAGAACACAATTAATTGGTCCTGTAAAGAACCGTTTATTGTTTTATTGCGGGAGCATAATTCAGACGCACTCCCCGCGGACACGGTGAGCCAGTTTAACTCTTATTAGAACACAGATTAGTTTCTCTGTTGCCCTTTAGTTGGGGCGAAATTCTTGCAGGGCGACAGTTCCTGATCGGGTTGTGATGAGTCACCAGTAGCTGGGGCACTTTTTCCGACCGTCGTCATCGCCAACTGCTTTCCTTCGGCGGACTGGCTGCTTGCTAGTGCTTGAACTTGAACGAATACGAATGATGAGAAAAACCGACCGACAGATATTTTTATAATCGCGCTAATATGCACTACTATCGCTTTCTCGCTCGTTCTCGTGCCGTGCATGAGCCTTTCCTTTCCGTCCGGCTTCTAATGGCCTAACCAAAGGAATATGCCGTCTTTCCCCCACCAACTGCTCTCGTCAAGCAACCCAATGCGAATAATCATAGAAACAAACATGTAGTGGACCTATATATAAACTTTTCATTATTTTATTGTTCGGTTGGTCTACCAAAGTGACGGCTGTGTGCGGGATGGGCTGAAAATTTTCACTTTTCCGAGTCGTTTTCGAAAGATTTTTCAAAACACATTTTTTTGTTATTAATGCATGTTATACATACTTCAAATTTTAATACAGCATAGAGGAACGTATTTTCAACAAATTGGCCTAAAAATCAAATCATTCTGTTAAGTATGATAAAAGTTATTAACGTTCAAAATCTGACGCGGCGCCGCAGCCGATATTTTGAAACGGGACCCCTATATTGAAAGCTTAAATGTATTCTACATTAAAATAAAAAAAAACCTGTTTTAATCCACCTAGTGGTGCAATTGCGCCTTTCTTATTTATCCAAACTATGAATGATTAGCTGGTTTTGTTCAATAGAGTTGTGGAAATGTCTATTACATTCTCATTTCACTTAGCACATATCCCACGACTATCACGAAAGTAGACGTAGACTCACTTTAAACAAAAAAGTATGGGGGAGACCGGGGCTAATATGCGGTGTTTTCAGTTTCCATTTTTTTTACCGCTTTGAAGTAGATAGATCTTGCAAAATAGAACATGCGGCTGTAGCCAACATCCCTGAATTTTATCACAGTGTTTGTTGCATTGTCTTTGTTTTTATAGACAAAAATGTGTGACGCGGAAAACTCGCCAATTCACCCCGGCCCCCGGGGTAAGTTGGCGGTATGTATGAATACGTCAGAAAATGGAGATTCAATTACATCAAGGGTTCGTACTGAATGTCTTTTCAATAAAATTGTATAGTAACCGACAATTGCCAATATATTTCAGTTTCAATACCCCGGCATATAACTTTGACGCGTATTCCATATTCAAAAGCATATTTTCGAAATTCTTCAGGCGATTGGTCGAAGTAAATATCCCCTGCATTGACGAGATACACAAAGTTTAGTGGAGTGAATGGTGGTTGTGCTGGGTGGCGACACAATACTCAACTGCAAATGTTGCCTTTTATTTGAGACTTGGTTTGAAAACATCGGTTCAGTCATTACCGAAGAACCGATGTGACTTAAATTGCGGAATATGTCCAGAATCCGGGACTTCCGGAATCGTCGATAGTAGACAAAGAATATTTGATTGGCAATCAGTGATCTGGACGTGTGAATCGAAGTAATTTGGTGGCCATTTCCATTTTTTTTCGATTATAGAGGTTTTAACCTTAATAGATTTTTCTAATCACGTATCGGGTTAGAAAAATCTCTTATGAAAAATTTCTAATCGTATGTGCGGGAGGGGGGGGGGGGTCGGGACTCGAACCCAGGTGCGCTTCGTACAAGGCAATCGATTTTCCAACTACGCTACGCCCACCCCCAGGCAATTTCAATAGTTTTTAGCCACTGCGGTGTTACGATTGTACCGATTTATATGAAAATTCCAGTGTAACCTTACTAACCAATCTGCAACTCCGGAACCAAGAGTCAAAACCGAATGAAATTCAGCAGTAGTCAATGGCATTACTGTATCTTTCATTCATCAAGTTTCTAAAAATCGGTGGAGAATTCGCTGGGTAATAGGTGTGATATTAGCTTAAGAACTTGTGGAGTTCTCCGGAGGCATCATTAACCTCATAGGTGGCCAATGTGGTCAAAGCTGCTTTGATTTAGCATTAGTGATCCAGACCCGCAAACTAGAGTAATATTGAACCCATTTTAATATGTTTTAAGTCATTTGGACATCATGGTTGTACCAGTTTATATGGGAATTTGCAGTGTGACCGCACTCTTCAACCCGTAACTCCGGAACCGGAAGTCGGATCAACAAAAAATTAATAGCAGCTTATAGTAGCGTTATACCTTTCGGATGAAACTAAGTTTGTGAAAATCGGTTCAGCCATATCTGAGAAAAAACACACACATACACACATACATACACACACAGACATTTGCCGATCTCGACGAACTGAATCGAATGGTATATGACACTCGGCCCTGCGGGCCTCGGTTGAAAAGTCGATTTTTTCAGTGATTGCATAGCCTTTCTTTATATGAGAAAGGCAAAAACAATTAAAATTTAAAAATAGAAACAGAAAATTTAAAAAAAAACATAAACTGAATAAATGAAAAAACACAAAAATTTAAGAATGCGTCAATCAAATTCAAAGGGGCGGGCATAGCGTAGTTGATAAATCGTTTGCCTCGTTCGCAGCTCACTTGGTTTCAATTATCAAATTCGCACATAGAGTTAGAGTGTTCTAAAGAGATTTTTCTATCCTGAAAA
Organism: Topomyia yanbarensis; assembly: GCF_030247195.1. Classification (NCBI taxonomy): domain Eukaryota; kingdom Metazoa; phylum Arthropoda; class Insecta; order Diptera; family Culicidae; genus Topomyia; species Topomyia yanbarensis. Next base: position 420,925,266 of record NC_080671.1, read on the forward strand.
AGGAAGCAAATGACCACAAGGCTAAAACGTCTATAATCGAAATAAAAAAATCTAACTCAGGAACTCACGAATTTAAAATCAAGATGCTTCAAAATTTCAAGTTTAAGCATTATAAAAAAACTCAAAAGTTTAAGGGTTTAAAGGTATGAAAAATCAAAAATTGAAAGATATAAAAAATTTAAAAAAATATTAAAATCTGAGGATTCAAAAATGTTGAAAGTTAAAAATTTGGAATCAAAAAATTTAAAAAAATTGAAGATATGAAAATCTAATAAACAATCAAGATATAATTTTTTTTTATAGGTTTAATTGGAAATTTAAAAAATTGCAGGCCGTTTAATTTGAAATTCTGATTTCTTTTATTTTAAAAATTAAAACACAGACTAAAAGACATAACACTCGAAAGCAATTCTTCGCCCGCTTTAGCGGTCATTTTAAATATATTTGTAGTTGGTACTGTGGCCACATTTGAAATTATGGCGCCACTGACATATGAACAAGCATATGGGAGATAGGCCACTAGTGAAAAATTATTCCCAAACCTGAGGGGTAACCCACCAACAAATGAGTGTTTGAGACCGTGGAAAAAAGGTGGAGCTAGTGTTCTGGGAAAATTGCCGGAAAGATGTTTTTAGGGAATTCCTTCATAGTGTTATATCTGTTAGTCTGTGATTAAAATGCATAAAAATTAAAAAATATTATGATTAAAAAATTTAATAATTCAAAAATAAATATATTTGAGAATTCAACAAGTTAAACGTTTAAAAGTCCATAAATTTTAAAATTTGAAGATTTGTTAATTTAAAATTTTATGATAGAGTCGTAATTCGCTGGTTGGACACTTTTTAACTGAACTGCTTTTTAGTTGGACCTCCGCTAGTTGGACCATTGTCCAACTAAAAAGCATTTGAACGTCAAAATCTCATGTCAAATTGACTTTGACAATCTGTCTAACAATCTTTTACACTACTAATGTCTTCTTTGGAGAGTTTTTGACATTTGTCAGTCGGTCCAACTAGCGAATTAAATTCTAAATTAAATTTGTGGCCCAACCAACGAATCACTACTGTATAAAAATTACATCAGAATTTGGGAATTAAGAAGTTTAGAAACATAAGGTTTAAAGGATTAAACATTAAAAACTTTAAAATTCAAAGGATTTAAAGTTCAATTTCTTCTCAAAATTTAAAAATCTGGAATATAAAAGTTTAGGAATTCAAGAATTTTGAAATTTAACCCTTCGGCACTCGCGCGAATGGCTCCCCGAATGAGCAGGGTGCTGAAGAAAGATTTCGCTAGAGTTTCGGAAGGTGTTGCACAAAATACAACGTCGCGAGTTCCGGAGGATTAATAAATTCAAAATCAAAAATCAAATCAAAATATTCATAAATTCAAAACAAAAAATTTAAATATTCATAAATTCAATTTTAAAGCCTTATACTTTCAAAATTATAGACTTTGAAATCTCTTAAACTTTAAAACTTTAGCGTTTTTAAATTTTAATGCTTAAAAATTTTAAATAATATGTTGGGGATCTGGCTCTTACCCCTTTCTTCCTTCGTTTACTGGGTGGACTGTATTCGGTTCCGGGCGATTGTTGGGTGTACTGTTTACTTATACTGCAATTGTTGGCTGGCAGTTCAGGGCTCCGAACCCATAAATAAACACAAATTTATTCAATCACAACACTACATTTAATACGTTTATTACACTTAATTAAACTACATTTATTGTAACATAACACACTTTAAAACAGTCGCAAACACTATACTTAGCGAATAGTTGAAACAACGAGAAAAGCGGGATCGAAGAAACAATCTCAGTTTATAGTATTTTTGCCGGACTTCAACACTTAATGTATTTTTATTGAGTTGCTGAAACTCGGAAATTATTTCGCTGAAATTCAGCAACCAGAATTTACTTTGCCGTTTCGAAATCAATTGTTTACTCGTTCCGGAAGTTTCCTAGCTGAGTTAAGTGAGTAGGGGAACATGGGGAGACTTGACCAAGCGCAGAATTCATTGTTGGCTATGACGTATTCTATTAGGTTTTTAAAACAATTTCAAAAGTGCTTTTATCGTTGGTAATTTTAAAAGTTTGGAATAAAAAATCCTTTCCTTATAGAAAATAATCCGTAATTAATAAATTTAAGTTAAAGGATGTAATTTTTTATCCAGCTTTGTACTTTCATAGTACTTATATTATCTATTATTCCTTATGAAATAGCAAAACGATTTTACATTAATCGGAACATTGGAATTATTATTACTAAAATTTGCACGACATTGAACGTAAGAACCAATGTTGGAGAGACTTGACCAAGATTTTATGGGGAGACTTGACCAAGTGGCAATAAGCTGAAATGTCTGATATTTACTATGCTGTGGTTCCTACTGTTAATGCTATCACGTCACACAAAAATTCCACCTAAAATATCAGTCTATATCTTTTAGTATTAGTAATCAAAGTTAGCAGTAATATGGATAATTTCGTAACAAGTGAACATGCAATGTAAGCAGTACAGATAATTTTTTTTTTTTTTTTATTTCGATTATAGAGGTTTTAACCTTAAGGTCATTCGCCTCTTCGGGTTAGAAAAATCTCTTATGAAAAATTTCCAACCCTATGTGCGGGGTCGGGACTCGAACCCAGGTGCGCCGCGTACAAGGCAATCGATTTACCAATACGCTACGCCCACCCCCAGTACAGATAATCTTTAAAAGGAAATGCATTTAAAAATCGAACTTTATGAAACGCAACCCTTTTATATTTTTTACTGCTACCTAAGGATTACAGGTTTTTTTTGTTGTTATTTTTTGTTCTGATTTTTCAATATTTTCTTGGTCAAGTCTGCCCAGGCCTTGGTCAAGTCTCTCCGCAGTTGACCAGAAAAAACGTTCACAGGAGAACTTTTATAACATTTGCAAAAATAATTTAAAAATTTTGCAAAAAAATCCTTGAACATGCACAATACCTTTGTACATCATATCTCAATGAGTTTTGAAGGAATGAAAACTTTTTTAGAGAGTTATGCAGGTTTAGCTGAAAACCTGGTCAAGTCTCCTCATGTTTCCTTATATGTGAAAGTCGGTTAGATCCTTGTACGCCAATTATTGCATAATTTAATTTATTAAAATAATATAATGTATGTATTGTGAATAAACATGCAATTTTAAATTGAAAATTTAAGGCCAACCATTTGATTCATTTATGAAAAATCTGCAAAAAATCCGCAATTTCGGAAAATCCACAGAAAAATCCGCCGCTCTATTTCAAATTGCGGAAAATCCGCAGGATTGCCCAAAAATCCGCAATTAATTATAATGTATCATTTCAATAACATTCTGTACTAGGTGAAAATATCGACAAGCGACTCGGTGATGAAGCTTTTTGTAGAACATCTCTTGAAAAACCTGATTAGCGGTGTTACCTGCCTTTCAAAAACTACTTAACCGATTTCTTTCAAACGTCGCATACACATTATTAACATATTAAATATATACTTGAAATTTATCCATCATCCTTCTCGGGAAGAAATCCTCCATAAACCCTAATCTTATTCGCGACATGAAAAGATCAACAAAATCCAATCATCTATTCTACTCCATGCCCAAGCTGTGTCTCGTAAACGACCGCAACCATCAACGGCCATCTGGAGGGTGTCTATTTTGAAATAAATTATCCCATGTGAAGGTGCTAATTTCCGACGCACAAAAGAGCAACAAACTTATACAAACTCATAATATAACAGCACAATGCAACACAAAAGCACCAATTCGCGCCTCTTTGTAATGCGAGCATGGCAAAAATTAAAAGTGACAAGTGAGCCATAATTACCACTGCAAACATACACACAATGGTAAACAGCGTGAGGACTCGCCGAAACCATCTCGGAACCGAGGCGCTAATTGCAGGACTGTGCGGTTCTTGTGTTCCGCTGATGGCATTACCTACGCCGCCGGGATTGCCAGATCGAAAGGGGTTGAGAGTCGTTCCTCCTGAGCACATTATCGCTTTTAACTCGTTGACGGTCTATGCTCTTGGGAATATGCATGTATGCTGTTACTGCGATAGTGTGGGGGCAAACTGTCGCACTTTGTATTTATGACGGATCATGCCAGCGGGAGGTCAACTTGTGATTGGTCTGGTGGCAGATGTCACGATTTTTCTCGTTTTGCTATTTGTAGGAATTTTTAATGTCCAGAATTGTTCAAAGATACCTTTATCGTAGCAGTCAAGACACTATTATAACTTGATTACTCATTTCACGTTCTATTTGAAGAAATATCCATTTTATGATCCAAACATATTTTTTAACCAATGCAGATTCATTTGAAGAATACATAATCGGTAAACCAAAACCATTTTAAAGGACGACAACCAGGATTAATGTCTCAATTAAAATCGTTCCGCATAAATGGGAAGAAACTCCGTTGAGAAAGGATTCTTCAGGCAAATATACGCATTACGTTAAAACCCCTAAAATCTCAAATAGTCGTAATTATTTATGGATCTCTTAGGACAAGACATCATCCTCACGCTTTTATCTGCTAGAAAAAAAGACTCTCTCAAGCCCTATTAGGCCATTATCTCACCCCGTTCGTCGCGCAGTATGTTTTTTTTCTTCAGCCTAGCCGAAACAGTTTTTAAGTAATGACAGCTAATGTCTTCATTTTTCTTGTCCCTTACCCGAACCCGGACCCAGTCCCCGAAATCACTCTGGTCCATTTTCTGCAGTGTCTTGAGAAAAGGGTTAGGATTTTCTTCATCCAACCCTAATTGTCCGCACAAGACGAAAATCCGGGACACGACACAAAAATTTCATAATCGTAATTTTTTTACAGCCTCGCGCCTACTGTTGTTGTTGTCGTGAAGGGACGCCGAGTCTCCCTCACGCGTTTTTTCGACCATCTTCTTCGCAGCATCGCAGGACATCGATTCCGTTCCATACGCACGCACCCGCCCAAATCCCACCGGGCAGATAAACCTCGCCTCATTTGCATACAAATTCGTCCGCCCGGAAAAACCTGCTCAAACGACACTTTGCACGGCATTTGCTGCTGCGTTATACCTAACTACCTTTTATGGAAGCAATCGTTTGTCTCTCGCTCTTTCAACTGCCGAAGTCATACTGTTTCGGCTACGCCCTGGTCCTGGTCGACAGTACCTAAGTCGCATCACATGCCACCGATCGCGCCGCCACGGACAGCCGAGAAATATTAAAACTGTAATTGAATAAAATTAAATTTTCCTAAAAATTATGTCATCACCCTTCCTAATTATCCATCCTCGCGGGTCGCATCGGTCGGAGGAGGCGGTCGAGGTGGAAAAATGTTGTAATCTTGTTGGCTTTTTATGCAGTTTGTGCTCTGGATACAAAAAGGTATGGCTTTTCTTGCTACAGCAGGTGGGAATGTACAAAACAATTTATTGAAGCTGTAAATTAGGTTGAAAAATGACGATTCTTTAGGAAGAAATTGTATTGAGTCAAGTAGGGGTCGATAGAAATTTAAAAATTGAGAATTTTCTCTGCTCTTCAAAACTACGATTTTGCCTTTCTCATATTTGTAGAAAGGTTGTGCAATCACTCTGAAAATCGCCAACCTAATTAGTTCGTCGGGATCGGAAAAAAGTCTGTATGTCACTTTCAAAAAAGCCCTGCAAATGAACAAAACTTTAAAGTCTCAAGGAACGGGTTTGGTTTTGGCTGCTACCACCCGACTCGCTAAAAACCACTGCTCTTGCCCAAAATATGATTCTACCTCGGCACTACCTTACGGCATTACTTCCGTGAGGGGTTTTTATGTGCATAGCACCCACTCTCTAATTCAACTACTTAGTAGTTAGTGTTACTTACCGGACCAGAGGGATCGCAGCTTATATTGCCCCTAGTCCCTGGTCATGCCACGGGGACCGTTTGGGGTGGGCTCCGAAGGCCTCTTTTCTTGGCTAGCTCGAGCTTGAGGCACGGAGGCTTCAGGGTCGGCTCAATGTCACTGTATCCCAATCAGAAGACAAACACGGACTTTTCTTTTTTTCAATTATTAATTGTAACTTACAATTTTTGTGAGTGCGTGTAGGTGTATGTATACGGCCGGCCGGCGAACGCTGGGACGAAGCGGGAAACGGTCGGCTGCTGTTGCGATGACTACGACGACGGGATGCTGCTGCGATGGTCTGCTGTTGGTCTGGCGATGCTACACGTGGGCTGTTGGGTGGCTGGGTCCGATGCGACCAGCGATGCCACTTTCTGGCGGGCGTGTCGATAGGTGATCACTGCGGTTGATCTTCGGCGACAAGCCGGCGATTCAAGGGCACTCTGGCACCTCATGGCTGGACTCAGCTACCTTCTGGTGACTCGGAGGTCTCGGTGAAACATCGTGACTGGTTCAGTGTGCTCATGGGCACTTTTGACGGGCTTTTAGCGATGATGGTGCCAATATCGACGACGGTCCTGCTCAAGGGGCACCACGCCTCGAACTATAAGCCACTCCGACGGCTTTAGGATCTAATATAATGGGTCTTGACTCCATCTAGGCGTTTGTTTAATTAATCTTGTATCACTCCTCTATTAACTTTACTACAGTTTCGACCCGTTTTTATAAACTCCCGGTTTTATGTACCCCCGTTTTTATGCACCCCCGATTTTATGCAATTCAGGCCCACAGTCTCACAATTATATTCAATCAAGGTAGTTGGTCCTGCGCTGTTAGGTAGTAGTCAAAATGTAGGGTAGTTTACCCAATTTTGATGCTATTTAAGGTAATTGATGAACTAGAATCGCATTTTCCTCAAATTTTCAAAAAAAAAACAAAATTTTTATAATAAACTAACAAATTGTCACATATTATCCATGGAAAACATAACAATTGAAAGTGACATTGTATGCAATACGAATTGAATACTTAATAATATTGTTTTTTATGTTGTGAGCATGCCAAACTGCAAACAAAATTTATTTTTGCGAACTGTCTATAAACACCGGTCTGGAAGATACAATTTAGCGCATTTTAGTCTCTAAGATTGCAATATCTGTTCTCTACTTTATCTACCCCTTTAAAACGATCTCCTGCCAGCGCGCTAGAATCTTCACTAAACAAACTTCGAATTGAATCAGCTAACAAGATTCCTGTTCTCGTTTGTTATCTTCTATTTCATCGAAGCGTATTAATCTATTCACTTGTAAGTAGGAACACACCAACCTGTCCGAACCAATGAGAACGGGCGAAGCCTGTCGAAAGCCACAGAACCAGGCTCAAACCGCCTATTTCTATAAAAATACGTGTGCCTGTTTTAAACTCTTTGAAATCTGATTGATTCGGAATATTGTTTGATGACAAGTAAAGAGTAAGTTTGTGGAAAGAGAAAGTTTCATTGACTTAGACATGGATATGATATTAATAACTAGAATAGAGAGATCGATCCTGTAAAGCTATTCATCACTGTCGTTGCTTACAAAAACTTAAAACATGGCAAATACATCCATTTCCGATTTTAGTAAAACTAACCGCTCAACAAGAAAGCTATCAGCGTACACGTTCGTAAACAAAATGAATAGAGAGCATCGTGGGTTGTGGCTAGACCAACGGCTCAGAATTTTCTGATTTCTATCAGATTTTACCACTGAAAATTTTTCGTCAAATATTTTGTAAATTAAATTTTTCCTAATGAAGAACTGGATTAATTACATTAGAAACGTTGGATATGAACGTGATTTTAGAATGTAAAGCTATAATTGATGTAGCGTTTCTCTCCAAATCGCTAATTTAATTTTCAACTTCAATCGCGTTTTTCTTAATTGTCATTTTTCAAACATGGGCGTAGAATAGTTGTGAACTACCAACGCCCTGTGTCTAATTAATTAAAGAGTAAATTCTGCATTGCACTTTTAAGGAGATTAACTATTAAATATCGTTGGTAGATTACATTGTCATTCATAATGAGTCTATCTGCGAAATTTCAGATCGATCCTATGCTTGGAAGTTGGATTAGACAACTGTCGGACGGTTCGGTTAAATACAATTTTTGCACTGATACGGCATCAGGTTTGATTTTTCTGCCACCTAACAACTTGAGATAGTTCTCTGGTTGCTTCTAATTATGTAGGATGATAGAATGAAGATAAAAAAAATTCCCGATTTTATCCACTTCCCCGTTTTATCAAGCAAAATTTTTCGGCTGGTTGATAAAAACGGGTCATTACTGTATTCACTTTTATTTCAATATTTCCAATGGTTTATCTTCTTTTAACTTTAAACTTTGATGTCTGCCTTTCTTGACGTGGTAAGCAAAAGTGATTCGTAGTCTGTCTATCCTAACCCAGTAGTTTCCCTCTCACTCGCAATTTTCCTCTCCCGTTAGGGGCCGTACACAAATGACGTAGCTTTTTTTCGGCGTTTTTCGACCCCTCCCTCCCCCCTCGTAGCATTTTGTCACAAAACTCTAACCTCCGCCTTGTAAATAACGTAGCATTTCTGACCCCCCCCCACCTTCCCAACGCGACCGGGGGATGAAAAAAATTAAATATGTTTTGCAATTCTTTCAAATAAACTTATTTCATGACAAATATCGCGTTAATAATTTTGTTTTGAGTTTTATATGTCATGGAACATGAACAAAAGATCTCTCAGTTCACGATACTGCAGCTGCCCATGATTCTAAGAAGCATACATTGAAAAAATTACCAAATTTTGTTTGGTTGAATCCGAAGAGAAAACTTAATTCAGATAACAAACTAAGTCTACTAGTTAGCAAGATTAGCTAACTAATGTAGCAAGTTGAGTCGCATGCACGCAAACTTACCACATTAAAAATTTCAGGAAAAGTAACTTGTGTGAATTTAACTTTATTTCTCTTGGGAATGGAGGAACATCAAATTGTTTTTTCTAATCAATGGGTTTTAATTCCCGTAAAAAATCTTAATGCTACGTCGCGTTAATTGTTAATGCTACCCTCCCCCTCGTCACACTTCGTCACAAATTTAGTATACCCCTCCTACCCCCCAAAATGCTACGTCATTAATGCATGGCCCCTAATACCAAATCAATGGGTGAAAAGGCAGAAGTTGTGAAGGGGTAAACCCGGAGATGGTGCTTTTGTGCAAGGACCTTGATGAAATCACCACGGAAGATGAGCTGAGAGGTGCACTGAAGCAGCTGTGTAACCTGGGCGAGGTGCACATGACGATTCGATTAAAGAAGGGATACGGAGGAATTCAGACAGCGATGATTTTTGAACCAGGAGCAGCTACCGATAAGGCAGTAGAGGTAGGCAAAGTTACGGTTGGATGGTCGAGATGCCCAATGAGTGTCGGCTCACGAGTAAATAAACAAACGGAGAACTGTTTCAAGTATTTGGGCTTTGGAATTCGGGATGTGCTGGAAGTGCGCGAGACGGACCATCTTGCGAGAAACTGCACGCAAAGGCCGAAGTGCGTGTTTTGCACTCAAGCGGACAGAAACGACCATCAGACGGGTAGCCTTAAATTCCCAAGAAGACAACTACAAGCCAACGGTAATGGAGCCGTATCAAGTGTGTTACGGCTGTGTTACAAGTTATGAGCAGATCCCATTCAAGAAGTGGTAGAATGCTCAGAGGGTTTCATGATCGCCAAAATCAACGGTGTCTTCGTGTGCAGCTGTTACACTTGTCCAAGGTAAACAGTGAAGCAGTTCAGCCTAATTCTGGAGCCATTAATCGAGCAGTTGATCGGTCGGAAGCAGGTGGGCTGTGGAGTGAGACAGTAGAGTAACCAACACAAGAGGGTGTGTCCTGCAGGAAGCTCTGGCGAAGTTAGACGTACGATTGTGCAATGAAGGTTCTGTTACCACATTTCCGGGAGACGGGAGGGATTCAATCATCGACGTCACATTCTGTATTCCTTCATTGACGGTGAACATGGATTGGAGAGTGTGCGAAACGTATACGCATAGTGACCACCAGGCGATTCGCTACCGCATCGGTCAACTGAACCCTGCTGCAATACGGAGAAGGAAGATCGGCGATCAAAAGTGGAAGACGAAAGCCTTCAACAAAGACCTCCTCGTTGAGGCACTTCGACCGAACGGCAGGACCGAGATCCAACTATATGGCCACCGATACCGTACGGTGAAGAAGAAGGAGCAAGCACGGACGATCGGCAAGTGACTAACGACGAGCTCGCAGAACCATCTATGCGCCTGAAATCAAAGAAATGTCCGGACGGAATACTAAACTTAGTGCTGAAAGCTGCGATCCTGGCATACCCGGATATGTTCAGGAAGGTGCCGCAGAAGTGTCTAAATGAAGGCAACTTCCCCGAAATGTGCACAACTCCTGGAAAGAATCATCCTTAGGGGCCATGCCTTAATGACGTAGCATTTTTTGGGGTAGGGGGGGGTGGGGTATACTAAATTTGTGACGAAGTGTGACGAGGGGGAGGGTAGCATTAACAATTAACGCGACGTAGCATTAAGATTTTTTACGGGAATTAAAACCCATTGATTAGAAAAAAACAATTTGATGTTCCTCCATTCCCAAGAGAAATAAATTTAAATTCACACAAGTTACTTTTCCTGAAATTTGTAATGTGGTAAGTTTGCGTGCATGCGGACTCAACTTGCTACATTAGTTAGCTAATCTTGCTAACTAGTAGACTTAGTTTGTTATCTGAATTAAGTTTTCTCTTCGGATTCAACCAAACAAAATTTAGTAATTTTTTCAATGTATGCTTCTTAGAATCATGGGCAGCTGCAGTATCGTGAACTGAGAGATCTTTTGTTCATGTTCCATGGCATATAAAACTCAAAACAAAATTATTAACGCGATATTTGTCATGAAATAAGTTTATTTTGTTCGCAATTTGCCTTTAAAATGAAAATGTAGATAAAAACCGTCAAACATTTTGTAAAAACATGTATTTGAAAGAATTGTAAAACATATTTAATTTTTTTCATCCCCCGGTCGCGTTGGGAAGGTGGGGGCGGGGGTCAGAAATGCTACGTTATTTACAAGGCGGAGGTTAGAGTTTTGTGAAAAAATGCTACGAGGGGAGAGGGAGGGGTCGAAAAACGCCGAAAAAAGCTACGTCATTTGTGTACGGCCCCTTAACAGTTTAACGAAATGCACGGAGGATGAGTGCGGACTGTCCAAGATGTAGTTTGAATTCCGCAAAGCAGTATCGATGGTGGATGCAATTCGGACTGTGCTCGAGAGTACTGAGTAGGCTTCTACACAGCAGCGAAGATGAGATCGATACTGCGCTGTGGTCACGATAGATCTGAAGAATGCCTTTTACAGCGCCAGCTGGGAAGCCAACGCTGCAACGTTGTGCAGAATGAAACAAATAAGTTGGTTAATATCGACTTTCGAACCACATCCTTCATTTTAATCAAGCGCTGTTAGGCCCCGTGTAAAACTATTTCAGACATTACTTCGTTAAAAGTTAAATAACTTTTCCTGTTCGAGTCGGATCGTTTTGTGGTCTTCGACAAAGTAGTAGAAAATGTTTCACTTTGGGTTATAAGTTGGTGTACATATTGCCATCTAGCGGTGAATATGTGAGCAAGTGGGTTTTCTTCATGTAAATTGTCTAAAAATCCCATACAAACTTCAAGCACGTTGGTCCGGTAGCTAGACTTGTACGATTTACCACAAATTTGAAGCAGACACTCCTGGTGGGACTAGTAACCGACTCAGACAGGACCGACGAAACGCGTGGGTAGTATGGGTAGTACTACCCACTCGAAAATTACCGAGAAGGGAATTACCCACTCGAAAGACTGGAACAAACCATAACCTAATATTAACCACGCGTATGTGTCTTTCTTCACAAAATTCTTACATCTTAAATTATCGATGTAAAACAATTTCATATTTTTATTCAGATACAAGATTCTTTGCTTTACAATTAAAATTTCTTAAAAATATGGGATAATAATCAGGATTTCTTTGAAATTTGGATTTTTTTTATTTATACTCATGGGAATACTTTTTGACACATCCACATCTTATTACAAAGAGCTCAGATCGGTATACAAAAATTATTTATACAATTTTATCCAGACTATGGGAGGAAGTTAAAAATATTTTTAAGGACAAGATATACAATTTGTAATTTTTTAACATGAACCATCATTTGATTCAAAATTGAAACAAGGAGAAACATTGGTAGACTTTTTATAAGGAAGGCAAAAGAATATTGATTCCAACATCAGTAGCAGAGACGGTATCGGAGAAAGTAAGGAGAGGGCGGACAAAAATGAAAGCGAAAAAAGTATTAGTCTTCTGCAAGGACGAGCTGCCTGTTGTGGGATTCTTCTTCATCTCGAAGAGCATCTAGTCTTTTGAGGTACGCCTGATTATTACCACGGTTTCCCCCCAATCCCTCAGCTCTGGGTCCTCCCTGATCTTCTTGAGCAGCGCAGCATATCGTCGCTGTTGTGCTATCTTATGACAAACGCCATTTTGGGGTAAACTGAGTTAGATATGCCACATTACTTGTTTGAAAATTCTCTACAAAGTGGCGTTCTCTGAATTTTGAAATTCTACTTGGTTACTTAGATATATCAAGAAATATAATGAGAAATTGTGAGTTTTTTGCTTCAAATCACTGTATCTAGGGATTTGCTCAAGTTATATTGAAATTTTAGATGTTTTTATGTGTGAAAATGTCTGAGTAACACAATGGCATAAACATTTTCAAAAGAAAATTACACGAGTTGTGAGAAAAACACAGTTTTAGTTTAAAACTGGAAATAAAGGATATTTGGCAACACTGTAATCAAAAATAACATTTTTTTCTAGATTCCCTGACTCATTTCCTTCAAAATGCATTTCACCTATTGTTTATAGACCATATGAACGCAAAGATATGAATAAAAGTTAAAAATTGATGATTTTTTTCTATGGAAAATTTTCCATTCACAATTATGACACGTCATACAAATTTTGTCATCAATACACGCCTATGACACGTGTGAGTGCGACTTTTGTTTACATTCATAGTAAAAACTCGCAACATAGTCAACCGATCTTCGTAATATTTGAGAGATTAATGCAGAATAGAAAGAAGCATCAATTGTCTTCTTTGGATTGTTTATACCATTTATAAGTTTCAAGATATTCAATCTCAAACTTTAAAAATCGTTTTTCTCGAAATGTGCTAAATGGCGCTTGTCATAAGATAGCACAACAGCGACGATATGTCATCGCGTCATTGGCTTTGGAGAGCACGGCTTCTTCCTTTGGCGCTTTCTGACGAGCCGATGATTTTCCTTTCCTCTTCTGCTCCGCTTTTCACTCTTCCTTCTGTTTTTGTTCTTTCCCGTGTTTCGCCTTCCGATCTACAACGGTACTCCAGCTTTCTCCCTGTTGGGTGACGTTCTTTCCTTCGGCAACAACAGCGTCCTCGAGCGTCTGTCTCTTGGGCCCGCCTGTTATTCCGTCTCCTGGCGAGATTCTTGTCCTCTTGGTAGTCACGGAACCTGTTCTCCACTCCATTTCAAGCCTGTTCTCCACTACAATCTGCTTCTCCTTCTTCTTTTATGGGGGGGGGGGGGAGGGAGAAGGGGGGCTAGAAAGATAATAGAAAGATAAATCAGTCACCAATTTTCGGCAGTCTTATCAGCACGAAGAACAAATCTTTTATTGTCATATTCATTGGTTTACTTTTAGTCCATTAAATCATTAATAAAATATAAATTGTTCTTATTGTATTGAGTACTTGCATATGCTTAGGAGTACTACATACTGTCACGTTAACTACATTTCTTCATGAGTAAAAAAAATATTGTATCTAGATTATTGACGCAAAAGGTGATAAGTTAGTTTCTTTTTGTTCTTGTTGTTTTTAATCTTGATCAATACTGATCCTCTTAAAAGCCTTCTGATACGTTTTCTCCATATAGTGCAAACATTTTTGAAGCAGTTGACTACGAAATGGCCCCTCCTTGCAGCGATCGTATCCTTCGATGGCTAAGTCATCGAACGAGGTCACCGATTCGATCACTGTTCTACAGTGGAACAGCAGAAGTATCCTCCCGAAAATCGATTCCTTTAAATTTTTACTAAATAGTTTAAAATGTGATGCTTTCGCATTATGTGAAACTTGGTTAACTTCCGATATAAATCTCAACTTCCACGACTTTAATATAATTCGTCTGGATCGAGAAAACCCCTATGGAGGAGTACTTTTGGGGATCAAAAAGTGCTATTCTTTCATCCGAATTAACCTCCCTTCAACACCAGGTATTGAAATTGTCGCTTGTCAAGTTTTAATCAAAGGTAAAACCTTTGCATTGCTTCCATCTACATTCCTCCTAGAGCCTCGGTAGGGCACCGAGCGCTTTGTAATATCACGGAATCCTTACCGGCACCGCGGCTAGTTCTGGGAGACTTTAACTCGCACGGTACGGTATGGGGTTGTCTTCATGATGATAATAGATCAACATTAATCCAAGATCTTTGCGACAATTTCAACATGACCATCTTAAACACGGGAGAAATGACACGGATTCCTACACCACCAGCACGCGCAAGCGCGTTGGATTTATCGCTTTGCTCGACATCGCTACAGTTTGATTGCATGTGGAAGGTGATCCCTGATCCCCACGGTAGCGATCATTTGCCTATCGTGATTTCAATTGCTAACGGTTCAAGACCATCGAAAACAATCAATGCCTCGTATGACCTCACACGGAACATTGATTGGAAGAGTTACGCGACCGCGATATCCGTTAAAATCGAATCCACTCAAGAACTTCCTCCGGAGGAAGAGTACAGGTTTTTGGCTGGCTTGATTCTCGACAGTGCGAATCAAGCACATACTAAACCGGTACCCAGCGCGAATACCCATGGACGGTCTCCCACCCTGTGGTGGGATAAAGAGTGCTCAGAGCTGTACGCGGAGAAGTCCACTGCATATAAGGCCTTCCGGGAAGACGGGTTACCCGCTAGCTATCAACAGTACGCGTCGTTAGAAAAGCGAATGAAGAGTCTAATGAAAGCCAAAAAACGCAGTTATTGGCGCCGGTTCGTCGACGGGTTAACGAGAGAAACAGCGATGAGCACTCTTTGGGGTACGGCTCGACGTATGCGTAACCGTAATAGTACCAACGAGAACGTGGAATATTCAAACCGTTGGATATTCGCTTTCGCCAAGAAGATCTGTCCGGACTCTGTCCCGGTACAGAAAACGTGCCGCGCCGCGTCTCCTCCCGATACCGCGAACGAAACACCGTTTTCGATGGTGGAGTTTCACTTGCTCTCTTATCATGCAACAATAACGCCCCAGGGTTAGACAGAATCAAATTCAACCTGCTGAAGAATCTGCCTGACACTGCAAAAAGGCGCTTGCTGAACTTATTTAACAAGTTTCTTGAGGGTAACATTGTCCCTCATGACTGGAGGCAAGTGAAGGTCATCGCCTTTCAAAAACCAGGAAAACCAGCCTCCGACCACAACTCGTATCGGCCGATTGCAATGCTGTCCTGTATTCGGAAGTTGTTCGAGAAAATGATCTTGTTTCGCCTCGACAATTGGGTTGAAGCAAATGGCTTACTGTCAGATACACAATTTGGCTTCCGCAAAGGCAAAGGGACGAACGATTGCCTTGCGTTGCTTTCTACAGAAACCCAAATGGCCTATGCTAACAAAGAGCAGATGGCATCAGTCTTCTTGGATATTAAGGGGGCTTTTGACTCAGTTTCTATCAACATTCTGTCAGAGAAGCTGCACCAGCATGGTCTTTCACCAATTTTAAATAACTTTTTGCTAAACCTGTTGTCTGAAAAGCACATGCACTTTTCGCATGGCGATTTAACAACATCGCGATTTAGCTACATGGGTCTTCCCCAGGGCTCATGTCTAAGTCCCCTACTCTACAATTTTTACGTGAATGACATTGACGATTGTCTTGCCAATTCATGCACGCTAAGGCAACTTGCAGACGACGGGGTGGTCTCTGTTACAGGGCCCAAAGCTGCCGACTTGCAAGGACCATTACAAAATACCTTGGACAATTTGTCTGCTTGGGCTCTTCAGCTGGGTATTGAGTTCTCCACGGAGAAAACTGAGTTGGTTGTTTTATCTAGGAAGCGTGAGCCGGCGCAACTCCAGCTTCTATTAAAGGGTGCAACGATCAACCAGGTTTTCACATTTAAATATCTCGGGGTCTGGTTCGACTCTAAAGGTACCTGGGGATGTCACATTAGGTATCTGAAACAGAACTGCCAACAAAGGATCAATTTTCTCCGAACAATAACTGGAACATGGTGGGGTGCTCACCCAGGAGACCTGATCAGGTTGTACAAAACAACGATATTGTCGGTGATGGAGTACGGGTGTTTCTGTTTCCGCTCCGCTGCGAACATACACTTCATCAAACTGGAGAGAATCCAGTATCGTTGCTTGCGCATTGCCTTGGGTTGCATGCATTCGACCCATACGATGAGTCTCGAAGTGCTGGCGGGCGTTCTTCCGCTAAAAAATCGATTTTGGGAACTCTCATATCGATTGCTCATCCGATGCGACATTCTGAACCCGTTGGTGATTGAAAACTTCGAGAGGCTCGTCGAGCTTAATTCACAAACCCGTCCTTATGTCCTTATGTCCTTGTACTTCGACTACATGGCACAGAGCATTAATTCTTCTACGTATACTCCCAACCGTGTTCGTTTCCTAGATACTTCTGATTCTACTGTATTCTTCGACACATCCATGAAGGAAGAGATTCGTGGAATCCCGGACCATATACGCCCGCAAGTGATCCCCAATATATTTTATAATAAATTCCGAGAAGTCGACTGCGACAAAATGTTTTACACTGACGGATCAAATCTCGATGGGTCCACTGGCTTCGGTATCTTCAACAATACTATCACCGCTTCATTCAAGCTCAATGATCCCGCTTCAGTTTACGTCGCAGAGTTAGCTGCAATTCAGTACACCCTTGGGATCATCGACACTCTGCCCACAGATCACTATTTCATCATTTCGGACAGCCTCAGCTCTATCGAGGCTCTTCGTGCGGCGAAGCCTAAAAAGCAATTCCCGTATTTTCTGGGGAAGATACAGGAGTCCTTGTGTACGTTATCTGAAAAATCTTATCAGATTACCTTTGTTTGGGTCCCCTCTCATTGTTCTATCCCGGGCAATGAAAAGGCCGACTCATTAGCAAAGGTGGGCGCATTAAATGGTGACATATACGAAAGACCAATCTGCTTCAACGAATTTTTTAGTATTTGTCGTCAGAGGACACTCAACAGTTGGCAAACCTCGTGGAGCAATGGTGAACTTGGACGATGGCTAAATTCGATTATCCCAAAGGTATCAACGAAGCCTTGGTTCAGGGGGATGGATGTGGGTCGGGATTTTATTCGTGTAATGTCCCGACTTATGTCCAACCACTACACCTTAGATGCACATTTGCGGCGTATTGGGCTTGCGGAGAGTAGTCTGTGCGCTTGTGACGAGGGCTATCATGTCATCGAGCACGTTGTCTGGGTATGCGCCGGGTATTTGGACGCCAGGTCTCAGTTAAAGGATTCCCTTCGGGCCCGAGGTAGACCACCCAATGTCCCAGTCCGAGATATGCGTGATTTCCCCTATATGTCCCTTATTTATACTTTCATAAAAACGATAAATATCCCAATTTAGCCCCTCTCTTTTTATTTCTCGTTTTTAGAAGTTTCCTCTTGCCGTGTGGAACCGATAAGCTTCAGACTGCCACTATGTAACCGCCGTCGCCCTTATCACTACGGAATCTGAAGCGAGAGCGACTCGAGGTCCGAAGGATTCCCTTTGAAGGATTCCCCGCGGGTCCGAAGAATACCATCCGCCAATCCGACCTACTAGACTGAGGCGCAAATTTGTTTCGCTGATCTCCCGTTTGCCCGAAAGTTGCAAGTTTTGCTCTTCTCTACCGGTCACCATCTACGCCTTCTCTCCCCTGTCCTTGATACAACTACTTTCACACCGATTTTGGAAATGACCAAGCATAAGTATCCGATAAAAAATCAAATTTGTATTCCGTATTCCGTAGTTTTAAGATAGTTGTAATTTCTACTCTTTGTTAAAACTATTGTCCCCCATCTTGTAAATAGAATTGTATCCCTAGTTTTAAAACATCTGTGAAATTTTTCATAAATATTTGTTCCCCCTTTTGTGTACCAAACTATATTGTTAGTTTTAAGATAACTGTAAATATTTCCTAAAAAACTATTACTATTGAATTCCTTGTTTTAAAATTTTTCATAAAAAAAAATCTTTTGCCCCCTTCTTATATATAGAATTTTTTTTTCTAGTCTTAAGATAGCTGTAAACTTTTTCTCTTTTATAAAAAAAAATATTTCAACATTGTAACCTCCTAGTTTTAAGATATTCAAAATGTAAAAACAAAAGAATTCGGCACCGCCAAGCTAACGCATTTGTGCCTATCAAATAAACGAAATGAATAAAAAAAAATCTTGATCAATAAAAGTTAGCGTAAAAACCGGCTGTATATCCGACATACAAAGTTAGTCGCTTCAGATTTTGCATTTTTGCCACTAATTGGTACTATAGACATTCAAAAATTACTGAAAGTGAGAATCTGATGAACAGTATCATTGTCTACAACTTCGTAGAGAGCTATAAATCGTTTTTCTTTTTGCCGGTTTGTCTTATGTAGGATTAATTTCTAAATTAACTATATTTTTTATCTTCACTCATAACAGTAGCACTGTAAATTCTCTTATATTTTTATACTTCTTTAGTACTTACTTGGCATAACCCCAGTAGTGAGCATAACAATAAATAAATCGCACGCGGAAGTTATTGCTTAGAATCGGTATTTTATAATTTACTTAGAAACGGCATACTGTTATTCTAATGTTTCGGAAATAACTCAGTTTCCATTCCTGTTTTCGTATTATTTTTGCACTATACATGTGCGATTCCAACTATCTACAAGAGCAGTACCTGAAACAAGAAATAAATTAAGACGCACACAAATACCTCTTGTATAAGATTCTGCATTTTTTTCCAGTGATCGCCAGGTAAAAACAACACCGACAAGATGGAAACCACGAAAAACTCGTCGCGTGATAGAAAAATGAACGTTAGCGGTTTATTAAAATATAAGTAATGCTCCTCATAGTCAGCTGTCCGGAGTTCAAGTTGCCTATTTGGTCAATCGCATTAATACGAAAAATGATAAATTTCCCAAATTCTCGGCAGCCGGCTTCCCAGAGCAAATATTACATGCGCACACTTTCTAACAACTCTCCCCTTCCCGTGGTACATGTGGAGATGCAGAGGATTCTTCGGTCTCTAGCAGCGACATGTATCGGACTAACATTCCTTCCTTTCCCAGAAGATCTGCATTCGGACGTGGCTGGCGTCGGTATTGATCTGCATGCAGGGATCAATATAGATTACACAATGTGGCTCATCATGTTATTTCCAAGCGTGTTGGTTGTTCAAATGGTTCTGGTCAATAACGGAGTAGTAACCGCGGGCAATCTCTTATGCTTATGCTTATGCTTAAAGTATTGTAAGTCTGTTTATTGAAGATTTCCCTCATAACATGTGACAAAAGCAAATATCACATATCCAGAAGACAGAGTTGCCAGTTTAGTTCATAATCTGGAGACAGTAGCAGCAACACGTCTTTCGGGTAAAGGTGATATTTTCTATATCTACATTTATATTGAGATCGTTATCTTCGTACAATAGACAAAACATTTGTGAATTAGTTACTATTGCGGTTTTTGTTCAGTGTATAGCAATTGCGGAAATCCTTCTCAAAGAAAATTATAACATTAGGCTTTGAAACCGTTTTCCTAAGTTATGTGAAATTTGTTCTTTTTGAAACAACGTGTGGTTTGAGTTCAAGAAACACTTTGCAGTAGTATCGTGCGATGCACAGAAATCCTCGAGTTTATCCCAGAAGTTAACAAACTTGAACATAAATCTAATTGAATTATTTTTCTATCCTTCATGAAACTGTCAATCAGGATTCTCAATCGAAATCAAATCAAATGACTAAATTTCTAACCGAGTTTGATCAAATATTAAGTTTAAAACCAAATGTTGTCGAGAGAGAAGCTTGATTCAAGATTACACCAAGCATACTCCAGAATTAGTAAAGAAATAAACAAGAAGAAACAAATGTATCTGTTACAGAAAAAAACAATTTCTTTTCGCTGTATTACCCAGCATCTTTGAAAAGAGTACTAATTTCGTTCAAATTTTATCTATTCTTCTCTATGTCACCTTGTTCCTACAATAACATTTGTGCGCATAAACCGGTGGAATCTGAAATTATGTTTTTTCGCTTACAGGTGGGACTTTATTAGCACTCAAATTATTCTGTAGACACTGTTAAAATACGACAAGTCATTTTTTTTACAAAGAAAAATGTTGTTCTAAATCAACTTCTTAACCAGTAGGCCCCGTGCGAATCTGGAAACTCTGTTCATGTGGCAAACGAAGTGCGCCGTTCGTGACTACCGGAACCTCAAACGGGGAGATCTACTTTAAGGAGCGTCTACAGAAGCGTCTGCTTCCTTTGTTGAAGCAACACGAGGGCCCTACTACAATCTTCTGGCTGGATCTAGCTTCATTCCACTATTCAAATGTTGTCCTGGAGTGGTACGAAGCCAACTGAGTCACTTTTCGTACCCAGGGACATGAAGCCCCAACGCACCGGAACTAAGGCCCATCAAAAAATACTGTGCAATTATGAAGCAGGCACTACGAAAGTATCTCAAGGATGTCAAGTTTGAAGAAGACATAAAGAAAAAATTAATTTTCCGTACAGAACAAGCTGCAGCCAGATGTTGTACAGAACATAATTAGTGGAGTTAAGCGTAAAGTGTGAACGTACGGTTATGATATTGAAGTTGAATGAAATAAATATGCCAAAAGCTTACTAATGGGTTATATTTTATGGTCTGAACGTTTGAAAGGGTTAGGTAATTTTCTACAGCGACGCAATTTGATGTGGGACACCCTTTAGTCGCTTATTTGTATTATGATCGATGAACTTTTTTTCGTGATACCGATTGATGATACGCATAATCGTACTAAATTTTATCGCAATTGATAAAAATGATTCAATTATATATTGTTTGGTTTACTTTGATGCCGGATTGTTTTACTTTTTTTATTTTTTGCCATATTAAAGTTTGAGTGAGTATTTGGTGTTATACCGGGTAGTACGATTTCACAAAAAAATTCTAAAAAATATGCAAGACATACTACTTTTCATCCTGGCAAATACTTTACTGGTATAAATGTTACAAAAAACCTCAGCCAGCAATTCCAGATTTTCTTCCTCGACAGAAACCTGCTAGTCATCGTGATTACAGTCTGATGATTGTGACTTACTGCTGTTGATGGCTGGGATTAATTGAAAAAGGGTCCGACGGAAGGAAAAAAAAGTAACTCACATATGTCAGTGACGCAGAAGAATGGCACATTCCGTAACTTGATTCGTCTAGCATGAGCGTGGAAATGTGTCTTTTACAAGTGTTTACTACGACACGATTTGATCGATTACACCGATTCACCAACTCGGTTGACTCCGGCATGTGGCACTCCGGAAGTGGAAGAAGCAAACAGTTTTCTTGCAATGTCACGACTCTCGGACGAGCTGAACGCGTAGAATTTTTTGAGCGATGACGTTCGCTATTTTGCCCGGGGATATAGTCTCCGTTCCGTCAAACAATTGCGTTGTGCTACAAGTAGCTAAAAATTAGAAAAGAATGTTTCCTTCCGTGCAATCAAAGACTTTTCGTCACACACCCCCCCGATTCGTTATCTTACATTCATAACTTTCCATGGCTGCTTCCTGTGATATCACCCCTCGATGGCCTCGCTGTTCAAATGTTTATTCAAAATATTAAGTCTTATTACATCTCTGTTCTACGGCTTTCAAAAATATTGAATCATCCCCCTCGCCTGTCGGCGCCACGCTTCGGCTGCAAAACAGAAGGCTCGCCTTTTATCTCCCGGTTTTATCCGGCCGCTGCTGAAAGACCCTTGTGTTCAGGTCAGGCACTGCTCCGTTTATTGTCGTGTTTGACTTGTGCTTTATTATTGCTACTATGCTTTTGAATATTGACTTGGGATGGTCAGTATATCCGGGTACAAGATTTCCTGAAATTTTACTGTTATGCGTTCCACTATAGCACTTCATATTTCAAGTGTATTATTGGGTCATAAAGTCATGTTAAGTTTTTTTGTGGTTTCCGATGCAGCTGACGTTGAAGATACGTAGTTGAACTTTTTTATAACTAACTGGTTGAACTTTTTTTTTTTCAAAGAAATTGATTTATCAGGGTCAGCCACCACCCTTATCTTCTTGCTACGCTAACTGTCAGAGACCCTTGTGGCAGAAACCATTGTCAAGTATGTAGTGTCAAACAAACGTTTTCATACTAAACCAATTTAAAATAGTTCTGTAGTTTTAAAGTTTGGAAAATGTACGTTCCATTAGGAAGTTAAGGTCTATAGATGTATGTAGTAATGATATTTTTTGCCAATTGAAGAAATAAAAAAAGCGCTCCGAATTTTATTGTTTCGAAAACGTGTCTGATTTAGAAACCACCTTAAAAATCATTACTATATTTACAAACATTGCCTCGATGAAGAGTCATTTGTTTCTGAGATATCAACTAATCCTATTGACCATCCCTAAGTGTACGTTTCGCGTCAACGTCCTCCTGTCGTGATGATTAAACTCTTCCTCGCTGCATCACAGGATAAAGATCTTCCCAGCAGCGCGACGCACAGGGAAAATATTTTCCACTGACAAGCGACAACCGAAACCGACAGTAGGAAGCAAGCAATATAAACCAACCGACTGCCGATTATAATCGGGAACGAGGCGAAAGGACAATGACAACCGAAAGTGTGTGTGTACCAAAAACAGTTAATGTGTGATACAACACAAAGCGTGTCATTGATTCGTTTGTGAGGTTTGTCCAAATGGAAAATGTATAATTTTATTCATATTCGTCATTTGGATGTTTTACAGTTACTGTTTTCGTAGGGTAACCGCAAAAGTGACCTAAGTTGAAATTAGGATAGATACATTTCGGTTATTATTAGAGAAATTGAAGGTTTGTAACTACATATATTGATATATGTAGTCACATTTTCTTTTTTACAATTTAACAACATTCAATGAGCTAGCCTGTTCTAATGACCCTGCCACTTCTAATTTTCCGATCTGTATACTTCACATCCTTGCTCTCACTTGAGTACTATGACTCTAAATTTTCATAACTTTCCCTACCCAGTAATCTCTAGATAATTGAATGTCGTTAAAATGTATAAAAGAAAATGATATAAACATTATCGTCCTCTACGTACTACAACGAGAGGCCCCTTATAGATAACATATGTATATAAAGAATCGGAATATATTGGCTCAAATGACACGTTCCCCGCATGTAGTCGGGGATTTGTGTTGCAGGGCCGCCGAGAGGGGTGGGGGACCGGGGTGTTTCCCCCCGGACCCGGAGTTTTGAAGGGGGTCCGGATTTTTAACAGAAACTAAAATTTTGACAAATACTTTTTTGACAAAAAATTATTTGAGAATACAATTAAAAATTCAATATCTTGTGTATGAGGTAACTAGAATAGCGAAAATTCTAAACTACTGCATGTTTGATATCAACTTTGTTTATACCAACCTAATTCTCGCATCGAAGCAAGATCAGACTCGAGCGGGCATAGCGGAATTTGTACATTGAATGTCATGTACGCAGCTCACCTGGGTTCGAATCCCAACCCCGCACACAGGAATAGAGATTTGCTATAGGAAAATTCCTAATCTGAATGAAGAAGCGAATGACCTTAAGGTTAAAATGTCTATAATCGAAACAAAAATATGATCAGACTTGTAAGGGTTAAACAATTAAAAGGTTTGATTAGAAGTCATGAGGTTGTCTTCAAATTTCGCCAATATGAAATCGATTTTTTGATTTATTGAATTTCCAATCTTCGAAAGCGCTGGATTAATATCAAAATTATTGAAAGAAAAGAAACCCTGCTTAGGGTTGCCACACCGGTTTTGGGGGCGAATTCCGTGTCTTCGTTCAGGTAAATCCGAATTCGCCCGGAAGAAATGGATTATTTTGCAATTTTGTGTTGCCCTTTTTACCAGGAATCGCCCAGCACCCAGTTCTCATAAACATCATCCTCGGGTTTCAGGCCCTAATTGTTAAGGAGGGCCCCCCTTGGCGTTGACAAATATTATTTTAAAAGTGCCATTTGGGTTTACTTTTCCCCATTGAACCATCGCTTCAATGGATTAATATTGCTCACAAAGATTCTCTAAAGAAACTGAAATTTAATATATTTGGTTTGCCGTTCATTGATACAAAATTTATGAAAAATCATATTCAGATACGAGATGATACACATAAACATTTTAGTAAAGGGGTCATACTCAAATGACGTAGCTTTTTTCGGTGATTTTCGACTACCAATTCCCCCTAGCAAAGAGGCCAGGGATGGAAAAAAATAAATACGTTTTACAATTCTTTCAAATACGGCCTTTTATCAACATTTTCGTTATAACAGCAAATTGCGTACACAACAAGCCTCTTTCGTGACGCGTATAGTGTTAATAGTTTTGTTTTGAATTTTATATGTCATGGAGCATGAAAAGAAGATCTCTCAGTTCACAATCCTGCAGCTGCCAATGATTCTAAGAAGAATACGTTCAACTAAATTACTTAATTGTATTTGATTGATTTCGAAGAGAAAATTTAACTCTGCTACCAAATTGAATATACTAGTTAGCAAGATTAGCTAACTAATGTAGCAAGTTAAATCCGCATACAAATTCTTTTCGTTTTGGAGGAGTGAGCGTGAAGTTTTGAACGTCGCTTCCTGAACGTAACGATTTTATTTTTATTTTTGAACTATTTTCTAGAAATCAGTTACAACATTCTTGTAAAATATTTTAAGGTATGCTAACACACCAACACAAATAAAGGAATAATTCATGTTTTATAGGATTATGAATGTTTTCGAATCCAGCATAGCGTAAAATCCAACCAAAACCCTTACTTGAAATTTCATCCATGTTTCTCATTTTTTTTATTCCTACATGGATTTTTTTTTATTTTGTTAAAATTTCGTTGATCTATTTTTTCAAGTTATGGGTTGTATTTGTATTTCTACAATTGTAAGATTCTGCCTTTTTTATCTATTTGCATACTTTTATTTTATCCATCTTTTAACGTTCCTTACTTTTGCTTTTTTTCTATTGCTATCACTATCACTTACTTCAATTTATAGTTTTTTCTCTGTTATTGAATTTTATTCGCAATTTTTCGAGAAAATTCTGCTTTCTTTATTTTTTGCTTATTGTTTTATATTTTAATACCCTGCTTTTTTATGTGTTTCTTTTGCCATTCCAAAAATTAGTACAATTTGTCTATTTACTACATTTATTCTTGTCATAGCCTTTTTCTATTTCCTTTTTTTCATATTTTTTTGCATTTCCAAAAGCAATTTTACTTATTCAAATTCATTCCAATTTGTATTATTGTTTAATTTTTTACCTTTCTCCTATTTTCTTCCTCATTTTCTAGTTTTAAGCTTTCCGTTTATCGTAGTTTTATTTTTTCTCATTGTTCATTTAATATAATTTTATTTATTTTTTATACCTTTTTCTTAAGATTTATTTCGTTATTGTTATTTCTTCATGTTTTCCATTTAACTTATTTAGAAAGTACTTTTCTGTTGACCATTTTCCTATACGTTAACGTTGAATTTTTTTATTTTCCTAAAAAATCATTTGATTTATCTTTTCATGATACTATGCGCACTTTTTCTTAGTTTTACATTTAGTTCGTTGTTTGAATTTATTTCAAATTTCATTTCTAGTGCTTTTTCTATTCTTTAAATAATATCCATTTTATTAACCCTTGTGAAGGCAAGCTAAAATCCTAACATTAAAGGGCAAGCCGGGCCTCTCAGGCCCGTCTAAATTCAAGCTCCTTTTTGCCGTTCTCATATAGAAAGGTTATGCAATCGGTCGAAATTTCAACTTTTTAACAGAGACCCGCAGGGCCAAATCTCTTATACCATTCGACTCAGTTCGTCGAGATCGTAAAATGTCTGTATGTGTGTGTGTATGTTTGTATGTATGTATGGATGTATGTATGTGGCAAACAATCTCACCGATTTTTCTCAGAGGTGGCTGGACCGATTTGTACAAATTTAGTCTCAAATGAAAGGTACAGCCTTCCCATCGGTTGCTATTGATTTTTTTATTGATCCGACTTTCGGTTCTGGAGTTACGTGTTGAAGAGTACAATCACACAGCAAATTTCCATAGAAACTGATACCACCATGATGTCCAAATGATGCAATATATATTAAAGTATGTGCAACATTACTTCGACACTTCGACCACATTGGCCAACTATGGCGTTTCTTGATGCCCTGGGGGAACTTACCAAGTTCCTAAGATAATGTCATACCTATTTCTCAGCGAATTCTTTACAGATTTTTACAAACTTGGTTTCAAATGAAAGGTACAGCGTTCCCATTGGCTGCTGTTGAATTTATAAATGATTCGACTTCCGGTTCCGGAATTACAGGATGATGAGTACGAACACGCAGCAAATCCCGATTTCAGCGTATAAGGCGATGGATGTAAAAAGGTCAATTTTTTCCATAAGGTGAGGGTTCTGAATTCCATTTCGTTTGAACACGACTAATAAATGTTTCTGGGTTGCTATTAATTTCTTCTGATGCATAACCGGAGTACATATTCAGATTTTTCTTCCGAGTCTGCATCAGATTCATCGACGAAAGCAATATCATTCACACATTCTTCCTCGCTTTGCAAATCAGTTTCGGAATCGTCTGCTGTTGAATTTGCTCGAATTTCTTCCATTATTTCAGATTCTTTGAGACGATTGAAAACATGTGCATATCGTCTTATAACCATTTCAACTTTTTGTTGCTTTTAGATCCTACAATTTGAATAATTACGACAACTATAACACAAAGAATAGACAACAAAAATAGACAATAACGACAGAGTTAGGTTATGTTGTATCCAAATAATTGTCAAGTAGACCACAGTGGGTGAAATAAAAGTATTTACCCAAAAAAATATGACACACGTCATTATCGTATGCTATTTTTACATTTCCTATAAAAGAAATGTATAGAATTCGCTCAAACTTTCAAAAAAAAAATTCTTATAAGAAAAGGTAAAAAGATAAAATCAATAAAAACATGACAAAATTCCTGCTAATATGAAGTTGAACTCATCAAAATGTTTTTTTCAGATAAATATTAATGTATAAAACTCGTGGTGTTCCTAGTAAATATTGCATGCACACCGGGCCTGCCAGGCCCGGCTTGCCTTTTTGTGCATGTAAAAAATTCAAACATAGCTGCGCATCACTCCATAGATGAAAATTTCACAATTCTTTATTTTTGTTATAGATTTCGAAGCTACTTATCAAAATTTCCATGCCCAAGCTTATACTGCATACACATTTTTTTGTCACTAAAAAATTGTAACGTGCCGGGCCTCTGGGACCCGGTTGCCTTTTTGAGGGTTAATTTTATCTTCATTTTTGTGTTTCTATAGTATACCATGTTGGCTTTTTTCTACTATTTTTTGTTTTCCATTTTGTCTGTTTGCTCCGTTTTTATTCAATACTACCAATTTTCTTTACTTTTTCGTTTTTTCATCATTTCAATTTTCCAGTTTTTCAAAATTTTCTGGTTAGTCCATTTTTTTAAAAATTTCTCTATTGTTATTTTATTCTTGGCTTTTATATATATTTCTCTAGTTTTATGCATTCTTAATGTTTTTTTCTGTTGCTTTCAATATGTTTTGTTTTAAATGTTAAACCAATTTTATTATTCTTGATTTATCGAGATTTTCAGTTTTATGCATTTTTTATAGTAATGTTTGAATTCTTTTTAGTAGTTTTTTTTTCATTTTCATTGATTCTAAATTTTTTTCCTACTTTCCTATCGATTTTTCATTGTTTTCACTATTTATTCAATAATGTTCGATTTTTTTAATCTTCGCAATATATTTTTCTAGTTTCCTGTTTTCCTTTATCAATTTTTTATAGGTTTTGCTTTGGTTTATCTCGATTAAACATTTTTTGACAATTGACATTAATTTGCCAAGTTTCAGTGAACACGACTACATCGTAATCGTAACTGGATAGCTGCAAGCGGAGTCGAGAGATTTTAATCCGTATGCCTCTGACGTTCTGATAATATATCGAAAACAGGCGGTCACATGACTTGGCATTCAATGTCCTTTCCGCTGCATTGGAAGTGCTAGGAACATTCGTGGTGCATTGACTCGAGCCACTAGAAGCGATTGACATTACAGGAAGTGAATGGTTCGAAGAGTGCGCATACTTGCCTGCAACAGAGGTTTGGAAGACCCCATCTCCGCACTCGAACACATTACTGTGTACATTCTTTTGATATTTAGTTTTCCTATTGCTTTTTTTAATCTTTTGCCGTTGATCGACGTTTAGATATTTTAAATTTTTGTAGTTACTACATTTTTAATCTTGCCATTTCCTTACTTTTATAAATACTATTAACAAAAATGGCGCTTTTCAAAGTCACTGTTCAACTGTCGAAGAGGTATTAAAAACTCCCAAAGTATAAAAAACTCTACGTTTTCCCTTCATTGGTACTACAAACAACTAGAGCAAAAAATGGTACATAAACATAAAATTTCAGTGTACTATATATAATATCTGTGAACTCCAATGAATTTCAAACATTGACTTTTTTGTACTCAGGCAATGCACAGTGCACAGTGGTCCAGAGAGCGAAATTAGCGGGAAACAATTGTTAACGCATTCATCTTTAGGTTTGGAGATTTGGTGTCTTAGAAACATTTATTGTGCGTGACAAACTGCATCTTTTGGCTGAAACGGTTTTAGGGTGGTCCTTAAAATGTCAAAGTTGTAGACATTATTTCAAATTATAGTTCAGAGAGAATGATATTTTCTTCTGGAATATTATAGAACAATCAATTCTGAGCAACTTTGTTGAAGATACTAAATTTGTATCTCAAACCGTTTTCATTTTATAGTGAGTTCCATATCATAACTTAGGGTGTCTCTCAAAAAAGCAGTTTTCTCCGTACAGTTTTTTAATATGATTTATCTCACAAAAGTACCCTGCAGTGTACTTCTAGAGCATTATTAGAGGCAACTTTTTCTGAAGAAAGAAAAATTTTACCTTGTCTGGTTCAAAAGTTATACTTAATTTTCACCTAAAAATTCGCCCTTTTCCAATGTCGATATCTCAAAAGGGGGCAAACGAAAATTGATAATTTTGATTGCATTTGAAAGGCTGTACTTTTGCCTATAATATATTGAAAAATTGGAGGACGCTTTTTTGTCTTTCTCAAATAAATCAAATTTAAGTAAAAGCATTTTTGCGTATAATCCTACAGCGCTCATATTAAAAAATATTTGTTTTACGCGGATTCTGTGAATTCTTATAAAGACTTTTCAAGGATAATGCAGATAGGGTAAAGACCACCAATAACCAATGACTTGACCTATAATTTGCTTCCAATTATTGCCAAGATTTCCCAAAATCTACACAAATTTACAATCGATTTCGTTCATTTGCAGGAACGGTTTCAGCAGGTAGCAATATCAAGATCTGCAATATACTAACCTCAAACCAAAAAACAAAATTGACCTTCATATAACAGTATTGTTCAAGTAAAAAAATATCTGATATCCTTCTGTTATATAAACGCAACAAATTATTCAACATAGTTTTTAATATTTTTAAGTGAAATAAAAGAATCATTCAAGTACTTTAAAACGACTGTCGTAGATTTGGTAGACCACTCTGCAAAGCGCTCAATGGTAGTACATCAAGTGCAATACTGAAACTCAGAAACTAAGCATGATTTTGATTATCAAATGGGGAACTGATGAGAGTTCGACTCGTTGCAGCTAAGATGTTTGGTAACGATTTCCAGTATTACACGCGATAGCAGTAATCTTTAAAAGACGCGTGGTTGTGGTTGTGGTTTTTAAATCATCAAACTAATCTTCTACTACAAAAATTAATGGGTATGATCAAAGATTCATAGATGAAGATGAAAACAGAGAATTGCGCGAATGCAACAAGTTCTATATGCAGTATGTAAAAAATTAAAGACACCCCTTTATCGTTTCAGTAGTTTTGGTCATAGGAAAGGTTTGTTGTATTGTACGATGAGCATTCTTTTAAAAATTTTGATTTACCGTTTCACAGCCAACAAATAAAAAAACTCAAATAAGTTAGTCGTCGTAATAAAGTGTGGCAGTCAAGTAGTGCTAATGGGATTAAATAGAAAAGAACGAGGGTGTCTTTAATTATTACATTACATACTGTACACTTAGACTTCTTTATGTAGGGGATGCACGCACAAAAAACCGCCAAAAAAGACTTCAGTGTATATTTGCATTTTCGATAGCTCCATTATGTTTGTTGATGGTATGGTAGGGTGGAAATAAGAGGAAAGCGATTCTAGTTTCTATTGCACTCGTATACAAGTTATTTAATATACTGGTTCTCAGGAGTAAAGCAAATATATTGACCCTAACGCATTGATCATAATTTATATGCATTTCAACGATTGTACATAGGTCGAGTAATTAATGATAGAGTGCGCCACCCTAACGAGTGAGCCCAAAATAGGGTCATCACCCTATTTGCAATATGAAAAGCCTGTAAATGTATGTGATCCTTGAAAAGTCTTGACAAGAATTCACAGAATCCGCGTAAAACAAATATTTTTTAGTATGAGCGCTGTAGGATTATACGCAAAAATGCTTTTACTTAAATTTTATTTATTTCAGAAAGACAAAAAAGCGTTCTCCAATTTTTCAATATATTGTAGGCAAAAGTACAGCCTTTCAAATGCAATCAAAATTATCAATTTTGATCAATTTGAGATATCTACATTTAAAAAAGGCGTATTTTTAAGTGAAAATTAAGTATAACTTTTGAACCAGACAAGATAAAATTTTTCTTTCTTCAGTAAAAGTTGCCTCTAATCATGCTTTAAAAGTACACTGAAGGATACTTTTGTGAGAAAAATCATATTAAAAAACTGTACGGAGAAAACTGTTTTTTTTGAGAGACACCCTAAGATATGATATGGAACTCACTATAAAATGAAAACGGTTTGAGATACAAAATTAGTATCTTCAACAAAGTTGCTCAGAATTGATTGTTCTATAATATTCCAGAAGAAAATATCATTCTCTCTGAACTATAATTTGAAATAATGTCTACAACTTTGACATTTTAAGGACCACCCTAAAACCGTTTCAGCCAAAAGATGCAGTTTGTCATGCACAATAAATGTTTCTAAGACACCACATCTCTAAACCTAAAGATGAATGCGTTAACAATTGTTTCCCGCTAATTTCGCTTCCTGGACCACTGTGCAGTGGTGGGGGCCCGTACGTTGGAACCCCCCTGGCCCTTATTTTCTCGCTGCGGCCCTGTGTGTTGCTGTGTCCTCTTATCATTTCCCTGATCGGAAGAAAATTGGAAGGGTGTGAAAAATGACAGTACAAAAAAACAGCTGGCAACTTAAAGTCACAAGTAGTTCAAATCGCCTGCAAGTAAGCCTAAAGCGCTTTACCACATTGAAAAAGGAACTTTATATTTTTAATTGTGCTGGTCTGCAGAGGAGTTTCGAAATATTAGGGCACGGTTGTTCTAGAAACGCCTTTGTTTTGCGAAACGTTTGTAGATCGAAGCCTAGGACCGAATTTTTTCTCTTACTGAACTTGTCGAAATTGGCAGGACGGACTCAGGACCAATGAAGTCAATCGCTGTATCTGTCCTGGCCAATTCGGCAGCCCATACATTCCCAGTAATACCTGAATGTCCGGGCACCTAAACAAGGTAGATAGTGTTCATAATTCTTAGTTTTTCGGTTTGGGTTCAGCACGCGATCACTGCCTTGGACCGTGATTTGTCCGTGCTAAGGACCTTGATGGCAGCCTAACCATCGGAGCAGAAGTTTATGACTTTGCCGAACAAACTCTTTTGAAGGGCCGATTATACCCCGCACATAATTGCGAAGATTTCTGCTTGAAATACCGTACAGTATCTATCTAGCGAGTGAGACTGTTCAAATCTTCTTTCACGACAGTAGACACCAGTACCAGCACATCCCTCTATCAGAGAACCATTAGTGCAACATGCCACTTGCATTTGTCGTTGTCTCTCAATATACACACCTAGAAAAAATCGTGTGAATTTACGTCTCCTGACCCTGACATATACGAGTATCAAAATTGACTTAGTTTTTTTTTTACTTAGTGGCAGTAAGTGGAATTTTATGCCATTGCGCATGTAATGTATATGTTTCATGTCAAATCAAATGGAACGCGGTAATATTTCGTCATTTCGTGAATTACGGTTTGTTAACCCATTCACGCCCATATCGTTTGTGGACAACAACGTTTTTAAACAGCTATAACTTTTGATTGAGGCAAAATTTGCACACAAAAACAAGTAAGGCTAATAATCGTGACTATTGCCTTTCATTTGATTACTAACAGTTACAAGGATCAGCTCTAGAACTGAAGTTATTGCAATTAGTCTGATTGAATTCCAATAAAGCAGTGCTGCCAGGGGCAGTTTACGTTAATAACGAAAAATGATTTATTTCATATATCTTCTTTAAGGTTCAATATTATTGAAAACTGATAAAATTTATCAATTTAGAGTGCCTTTGGCTACGTTTTCCACGTAAGTGGACTATTGTAAATATTCTAGGAGAATTGAATTGAGCATTGGAAGGTAATAATTGAGCAGCTTCTAGCACTGCGGGGGAAGCATATATCTTTATGAAAAATGGCTTTTCGTGTTTCTTGACCACACCGCTTTGAAGAAAAAATAGTTTTGAAATCCTACGTGCACTAGTTGGGCATGAAAGGATTAAATTGTCATGTTTGCAATTACGTCAATGATGAAATTTATATTTTTTTGGTGTGTAGCCAAACAATCACTCTTCTCGAGAGGGAATTTTTACATAGAATGTCTTGTAAGGTAAATTATATGTGAGTTTAATGTCGCTGAGGGGAAGAATATCTTGAAACCATGTAATCATATGTGGCCACAGTCGTGTATGACTAGTAGCAAGATCGATAGGGTTTCTGTTCATAAGGCCAGTAACCTCAAGTCTGTATGAAAGCATCAGTGAACGCCATGGTCGCCATTCTTTGCAGATGGTTTAAATTGTCTGCACTGCTCAAAGACCACGCACCCTTTCTTGGCTCTGAACTCAACGTGAGCAGACCATATAACTCCAACGTATTTGACTTGATCTGCACACAGTAGCTCACAATCAAAGAACTGCAAGGGACGAACCCCAGTTGTTATTCGCTTCTTCGTGAAAAAACCCATTGAAGTTTTGTATGGATTATCTGATAATTAAACTTGTCGACATCCCTGTTTGACAGATCTTAATCCTTGTTGCATTAAGCCAAAGATTGTTCCGCTGCGAAGTTTAGTCATAAGTATTTTGTAATCATTAGCAAACTCATAGATTGGAAACCCAAGCTCATCGAGTTTCCCCAATAAGCCGCCGGTAATCAGGTTCGATTACAAAGGTGACAGAACGCCACTATGAGAACAGCCACAAATAGTTAAGTTCCTTATCTCTGCCTGTCTCAGTGAAGAGCCAGGCATGCGGCTACTAAGCATTACGTTTATCCAACCAGCGAAACATGTAGAATGAAGATACTCCATGACCGCGCGTCGCTTCCAGAATAGACTGGAAAGACACATTGTCAAAAGCACCTTTAATATCTAGGAATACACCCAAACTAGATTGCTTAAGCGAGAAGGCCTTACCAACGCTGTAAACAATATCGTGAAGCAGAGTGAAAAGAAACATTTTGATTGTGATTGCATGATAAAGAATTTATCGGTAAAAATGTTTTTCTTACAATAACTTTATACATGTTTTTAAATTTCGAACTAATGAACATACAAAACTGTAGTTTTATTACTGAATATAATTCTAAGTATAATTTTAAATCAAAATGCATTTATCAAACTATTTGCTGTCAAAAATTCAATTTTCTTTTTGAATATGATTTTAAAATGTCCACTAAAAAGAAAATCAATACGAGAAGCGCAAAGCAGTGCGCCCAGCTTATCAGAAATAATATATGGTATATTTTTCTATTATTTTTTACGAATTGTAATTTTTCATTTTCTGAATTACATATTAAATCCCAAAAATGCGAATGGTTCTTGGGGTT
The DNA here is from genome assembly GCF_030247195.1 of Topomyia yanbarensis. Taxonomy (NCBI): domain Eukaryota; kingdom Metazoa; phylum Arthropoda; class Insecta; order Diptera; family Culicidae; genus Topomyia; species Topomyia yanbarensis. Next base: position 420,959,549 of record NC_080671.1, read on the forward strand.
AAAACTTTTATAAATAAACAAACAAACAACGGCTTTAAACAACAGGCACTTACTTATTTTTTAAAGTATCGATAACATTTGAATGAAATTCTGATATTTTTATAAACATTTCTTTCTAAAGCTAAAAGAATTCATGAGTATTTACTCAGAATTTTTCACTAGAAACCTCCTGTAATCCAGTATTCTCAAGTATGAAAACAAAAAAAACATTCATTGAAGAATAAGTACATGTTTTTACCCACTTTTGCCACAATCAAATTGCAATCTGTGGCAAACAGCCAAAACCAAGAAAGGGCGATAAATCCGGAAAATCTTGCTTTTAAATACAGTGACAAACGAAACCAACCATCGTCGACATTCGTTCGCCCGGAGGCAGTTCTATTCAAATTCAAATTCGTTTGACGAATCGTTCGTCATTCGCAAACAACATTAGACACTGTGTCGACCATGGTACGGGGTGTGCTGGTGTGGGTCAGGGAAGTGGAATATCTGTCTGTCTCCGGTTTGTGATACGATTCTGTGTCCTCTCTTTGATGTGTTCCGCCGCCCCGTTACCCTGCGATCCCTGTGCCCGACCCCAGGCGGTTACGGTTTCGTTGTGAAATTGTTTTAAAACGCGTGTGTCAAGTGGCGAAAATCCTTTTTTGCTTTGTGGGCTCTCCTCTGCTGCTTCGAAGGTTCGTCTAGCTTCTAGCAGAAGGGTGACTGGCTTTCCCGCACGAAAATTCAACCGATGTCTACACAAGGGAAGGCATCGATTACGTCGTATCTCGCACACGTATCTTTGACGAGACGGAGATAGAGAAGAGGAAAATAGGATTATGGTATGTAAATTGGTTTGTAATCGACTGATAGACGGGAGTGAATGGATGACTTGGGATGGGAGGATGTTGTGAAACTGTAAAAATATAAACGTTATACAATTGACGTGAGGTTGGCTGTTTTTGAGGAGAAAGGCGGGAGGGCACCGGACGGGATAAATGCCAATCGTCTGGGGAAATCATTATCGGTGATAGATGACAGCACTTGACAGAGAAAAGGGAAAGTTGCGAAAAATGAACCCGTCAGGATCGGAGAGGCCGGGGAGATGAAATGTAAATGTGGAAATCCGAAACCGTGTTCCTACTTGAAATTGTAATTTTCGAAATACATTGATAAATGATTCAATAATCCTTTGTCCCATGTAAAGACAATATAGCAGCAGTTTACAATGTTACCTACCAGATGGGAAAATGGTCCAGCAACCAGGCGAAAATATCGGCGGCAATCGTTTCGTTTATCCTCACGCTATGAAAAAGCAAAGCCATTCCACAATTTACGCTTCTAATTAGCGAGGCACGCGAGATTGGCTTAACCTTCGTAACACCGTGGAGCAAAAAGAATAAATACTGCTGGCGAGCCAGTATGTAATACATTTTAAATTAATACTTAAACGATCGTTTAGCAACCGCTCAGATCCCGGACGATTTTGTGTAATCAACAACAAAGAGGTTCTTTGTTTCTAGTTTGTTTGTGGAACCCGCAAGATCAGAGTAAGCGGAGATGACCAACGCAAATCACGGTCACGCTGTCCGCAGCCTGCTTTGCCAGCAGTCTCTTGAAGTGCTAAACGGGTGTTCAATGCAAGACTTTCAACGGTCCCTGTAACGATGAGGCGGGTTAGTACTCGCAGTTGATTTGTGTGTAGATTTGTACAACACCTAATAATAATCATATGTACGGTAAACATGATAACAATCAGACGGTGCTAATTGACCCAGCCGCGACGCGATGTTCTGATCGTTTCAGCAAGAGTTCTGGGAAAGAGTGCAGATATTTAATGACATGTGTCAACATCGACTGGCGGAAAACGATGACCGTTAATTGAAATGTTTTTGCTGTTCTCTGTCTTTCCGATTTTTGGAAATGTTCCCTTCAATTTCACAATAGTTTTTTATTCATGAAAATGAACACTGTCCAATTACTTTTCACTATAGTGGAAAATGTGGAATTTGTGTTACTTTTTCAAGTTTAGTGTTCTATTGCCCACTATTCATCGCGCAACCCAACCGAAGGTGATATTAGCTAAAATATAAAAGGAAGGCAGAGAATCAAACAGATTAGAAGATAATTCCTGAAACATAACCGGAGTTGCGTTGCATAAGCACTGATGACTCCCATTCTCGTACATACTACTTGAGGAACAATGTTTGGGAATAACAATATTCCCGGTCCAACCAAGAACTTGGTCTGAATGCCATCATTGCGGGCCATCTTTACCGTAACTTATATGCTACTTAGGTAGGGAGATCTATACAGAAGATTAAAACAGCGGAAAGAATAGGTTCATTTACCTTAACCCTTTATAATGCCCAGAGTTTGGGGCTATTATTGGATGTTATATTGATAGAAACACGGTTCTTTCACTTCAGAAAGAAATTAAGGTGAGTTACTGGTTATTACCTGATTAACAGTAAATAACCCCTGGATTCTGAGGATAAGTTGAAAAATGAGACCACAGATTACAGACGTTCATTTATTCATTAATTTTTTTTCATTGCAATTTTTACCACTCATAAACCAAATTTTCGAATTAAAAATAGTTGTTTTTACAAATTTGCATCACCAACTTATAGGGTCTAGAGTATTTTTTTCAAAATTTTGAGTTTTGCTATTCCTTCGTACTCATAAGGGTGGCATAAAACGAAAATTAGCTTTAAGTTTTTCGGTACATTATCAAAATTAAATCAAGTAAATTAAACAAAATTTGAGTGCAATCAAATCAGTTTATAAAGAAAACCTGCCATAAATTTAAATTTGTGCCGTGGGTAAATGCAACGCGGTTTACCAAAACTCACAATAATAGGATACCCTACTGAAATATATACAGTTTTTCGTATCTGTGCTGCAAATAACTAATTAGTTTGTGATTCAAAAGCAGTACGATGCTATATTTCTCCGAGAAAATTTGGGTAAAAACTCATTTTTCTCCACTAAAGAGAAAATTGGGTAAAACCGCTTTTGCGCGTAAAGGGCTCAAAACCAATAACTAAATTTGTTGTGGAATTTGCGTTTCGACTTCGTTTCCTCAGAATCCGACACTAAGTGTCAGGACTAAGCTAGCGTCGGATTGAGGCTAGCTTCCAATTTTCTCCTTAGGGATAAATATAACATAGTACATCTTGCATTGACTTGCTAATCCAAATCAAATGTTTCGATTTCACTAGTTCTCATAAGCTTAAATGACTTAAGATTTGCTCAAGAACTCAAATTGTGTCTGTTTTTGAGGTAACGTCAATCTGGCGCTAGCATAGTCCTGCCGCTAAGATAGTATCGGATTATGATTAGACGAAGTTGAAACACCAATTCCATACCTACCCAAGTAAACAATAACACTAGTTTACAAGCAAAATAAAGCTTCAAGAAAAAGTATTTTTTAGACTAATTTTGAACATTTTTTTGTTCAAAGAAGCGATTTTTTGATTTTCTGAAAAAACTCGTTTTTGAACGCTTTTAGTAGTTTTTAGTCAATATTTCGTGTCAAAATCATTCATTTAATTTAGTCAATATGCAGGTTGAAAGGTGTCGAGATGCCATTTCCAAAAACATATAATATATGTCGATCATATGTATAATTTTTAGAGCTGCAAGCGACCAAAGGTTTAAAAAACCGATTTAATCGACCTAGCAGTGAGATGAGACATTTTTTACACATATCACTATTGGATCATTCATTAGTTTGCAGAACTCATGCGAAGTAGTAAATCAAAATTATAAAATACACGAATCAATTTATATTAGCTTAATTAATGGAAATTTAGACTATATTTAGAAATAAGTATAAGATTAATAGAATGAATTGACTCAAACTAATAAATTGAATGAAATAAATAAATGGAATGACTGAACCTGAAATGAGTAAAATTAATGATATGAACAAAATGAATTAAATGAATCAAATGAATCAAATGAATCAAATGAATCAAATGAATCAAATGAATCAAATGAATCGAATACATCAAATGAATCAAATGAATCAAATGAATCAAATGAATCGAATGAATCAAATGAATCAAATGAATCAAATGAATCAAATGAATCAAATGGATCAAATTAATCAAATTAATCAAATGAAGCAAATGAATCAAATGAATTAAATGAATCGATTTAATCTAAGGGTTCAAATGAATAAAATGAATGGAATGAACTAAGAAAATAAAATGAATAAAAAAATAAATTAAATGAATAAATGAAACAAACGAACAAAATAAACAAAATGAAGTGAATTGACAAAATGAATAAAAAAGAAGAAAATGCATTAATTGAAATGATAAATTATTCGATGTTGTAAGGATATAAAGTAATAGAAAAAATAAATTGTGTCAAAAGAATTATTTGGATGAAATGAATAAAACTGAAAAAATAGTCAGGTTAATAAAATGTTCTTCATTTTAAACAAAATGTATGAACTGGAAAAATGAATAAAATGCATTGAATGAAAACAGTTAATAAAATAAGTGAAATGAATGATATTACTAAAATGCACGAAATGAATAAACTGATCAGAGTGAATCCAAATGATGAAACGAATAAAGTAGATTAAATGAACGCAGATGAACAAAATTTCTAGGGCTTCTATCCTTTTTTTGTTTTAGTCTTTTCGTTTTCACGCTTCTTTACTTGACGGCGTCGTTTTAAGATTATTTAGTGTTTCAACATTATTGATAGACCTTAATTAGTTATCAGGAACCTGGAACGTTCAATTTGCTTTGGAAATCAAAGTTTACTTTTTGGTCATATATTCCCGAACAATATTGTGCAGAATAGAATTTGTTGGTTCAGTAATTCAACGCGCAATTGAATATAGTAAAGTGAGACAAGGTCACATGACACATTCTTTCGTGACGTTTACAACGATTTAACGAATCTTCATTCGACAAATATGTCATAACTTTATCAAATGAACGCCTACATCAAAACTTATTACAGATTCGGAAAGTGGACAAAATCTCACGAAAGCTTTTTGAACAGAGAGCAAAAGATGGAGAATGCGATACGTAAAAGAGACAAGTAGATATTTCAAAGTTTTCATTTGAATTAAAATAAATAGTGTGAAGTGTCTAGGCTATGTCGATAGCATAAAAGGCGTGCATTCAGTTGATTATAATGCAGTCTCTTTCCAGTCATCCTTATAGCTTGCATATTGTTTCGATCGGAATTCTCGTTCAGGAAATATGGATAAATAATCCCTGTACAATCCAATACTGTGAAAAAGAAATGGTTCAAACTGTCAGGATGGCAAAAATGTAGTCAGATCAACTATCTGTCCAATGCATAAACTCTGATTGTAATCCTCGTTAATTTACTTTTACAATATGGAAAACTCGAACGAAACGTGTGCTGAATTATCCAATGCCTCGTTACTAATTGAGGTGTACTCAGTATAGAGCAGATATGGACGACGATAAGTTAGAAGACAACTTGTACTTGCATCCCCCATTGAGAGTGGGGACTTTGGGAGAGTTCTTTTCCCGGATCTAATTCGTGGATATTTTTGAGCTTTGATCCGTCATTTTTCATGAAAGTTCATACCAATATAATGTATGTGCATTTTCAATAACATCATCACAAAAAGGTGTTCTTAGTTTTCACATGACATATTTGAGCATATGTTTTATTCAAAATTCAATAGAGATACGAAGAGTTGAAATATCGCACGTGGAATGTCCCACCTCCCAGTTAAGTCACATATTTTTCTGAGATAGCCATGAATTTCCTTTATTATAGTGTTTATACAAGCTTTGAATAGAACAGAAATAAATTTGAGTTGATGTAGTTTTCGATGGTCACCTGTTTACCCATAGTGCAACGTTTCGAAATACCAATTTCACCTTGAAAATAGTTATAGTTTTCCCATAAGGCAAATATTTTGCAAATTTTTTCAGACTACAAATATTTTATTTGACATGTACGATGTATTATTAAACTTGTTTCCGCGAGTCTCTTGTACGCTAAAATGCAAAGGAAATAATAGGGTAACAGACAAAAAATAGTTTTGTTTTCTCAAACCTTCACAATTACATCGCACACATGAAATTAGCTTGAATATTAATAAAGATTAGCAGAGAATCTTATCACACACCTTAGAAATGGATAGAGAAATAGCAAGATAGATGTGAGTCGTGACAGTTGTCACCAACGTGAAGAAAGAGAGAGAGAGAGAGAGAGAGAGAGAGAGAGAGGGAGAGAAAGAGAGAGTGAGATAAAGATGGGGAGGGCATGTGAGGCCAATAAGGTCTGGTTTTTATAGGTATATTATGCGATATATTGATTCGTTACATCCTTATTATAAATAATGTAAGTAGTAATTTTTGCGCCATAACCAATATAATCTAAATTTTGCAAAGAGCTAAATTTTTGCTAGAGTTTTGGGATTCAAAAATACAGTTTCTTTCGGTGATGCCAAGAGTATAATTGTATGAGAAGTCTTATCTCACTACTAGGTGAATTACTTGATGATCTGTATAGTTATATACCATCCAATATTTACTTCACGATTGAACGCAACGCCTAATCCAAGGGATAAATACATGAACTCTAGAAAAAAAATAACTATGAACGCATTATTTTGTTTTTGAAGTGAACTTACATATTACATTTAATTAATTCTTACATATTACATTACTTAATTCACAAAATGTTTTCATAATCGAATTTCTTGAATCACGTAGATGTGTTTTCATACCCCGATATTCAAAATCGGTTTAGTTTTTCCCCTAAAATACCAGTAAAGCAATACTCTGTATGAAAGGTCTTCTTTTTAATTAGTGAAAATTAGTAAGGGAGGAATAAAAATACAAAATGTTTAATATCTTCGCCGCTCGTAAACCGATTTTAACACTCTATAGCTTGTTAGAAAGGTATTTTTACAAGGTTTCTAATTTTGTGCAGTTTGTGGGACAACGTTGCCTTGTTTGAAAGTTATTTACTAAAAACCTGCAATGTTTTGACAAAATGACCTATATCTCAGAAAGTAAACAACATATCGAAAATCAAAAATAATAGTGTCAAATGGCAACGTTAGGCCTTTCATTTGAAACTAGTTTCATTAAGATCGGTTCAGCCATTGCTGAGATAATTACATGACATTTTGTACATACATACATACACACATACACACACACATACAGACATTGTCTCAATTTGTCGAGCTGAGTCGATTGGTATATGAAACTCGGCCCTCCGGGCCTCGGAAAAAGTTTCCAAAGTTTGAGCGAATCCTATACATTTCTTTTGCAAGAAATGTATAAAGTGCATTTTTGACCATTTTTAAAAGTTGCTCCTTTTTAAATGATTTTTTGACCAAAAAACAAAATTTTTTTCGAATCTAAGATGACAAATAATATGTTTACATTAGTTTTAAGCCTAATATCACTAACATCGGATGGAAAATGTTGATGCTATGGCACATTGAGCGAAATGTAAATTTTATGATTTTAGCGGACCCTGGTGCGGCGGTTTCGAAGGTGTAGCACTAGTCTCATAAGCCAGTCGTCAAATATTCGAGTCCCTATCGGGAAGGAGTCTCAGTGGGATCGAAGCACTAGCCACGTAATTTTCTGTGAACTGAGAATCTGCTGTGAAGTCTGTTGAAGCAAAAGGCTACAATTTCTTTAATTCGTAAAATATGTACTCACCACAGACAAAACAAAACTTTTCCAACAATATTTCCACATGTTAAAAAGAGCACTTAGTTGTACAATGAAATATCCAAAACCATTCAAATGCCGCAGGATGGATGGATGCAAGCTCGGGAAGACAGTACCCAACACAAACAATAACTATCAAGTATAGAAGATTATTTCAGCCGAAAGTATGATTGCGCGAAAAATAAAAAGTTACAATTTTCACTCAGTGCTTCATACCATCTACATTTTTCATTCGACTTTTGTGACCATTGGATTAAAATTTATGCAAGAAGATTATTTATCTCATTAGATTCTAAAAGAATTTTCTTCTGTCCTTGATTTATTATATAAAATTACTAGAAATATGCATTTTTTTTAAAAAAAGGTCGAACATTAGACTTTTTTTTACTTTGGTCGATTGTAATCATAATAAATGTACATTTCTCGGCAAACATACGATTACGGCTTAAAAGCCAACTGTCCAAATTCTCTTTGAAATGAAATTCCGGACAAACCGTTACTGGCTACACGCAGTTCATAGCAGTTAATGCAAGAGAAAACTTTTTTCTTTTGTTTACTATAAACATCTGTGATTGGCGGGTAACAGTTTGTCTGAAACCTTTCGAACTGTTTCGATTGGATCCTATTTGTACAAGATATAACTAAAATAGTGCCCAAAAACACCTTTTTCAAAGAAATCTTGAAAATGCTTCTTTGAAAAAAATGGACTTGGTTAACTTAACTGAGGAAACACCTTTCTTCTTAGCTTATCGCGATTACCTTAAAATTGTTAAAATCTGTCACATTAGATTCTGAAAATATGAAAAATTATTTTTCTGTAACAAAAAATAGAGCAAAAACAAAAAAGCGAAAGCACAAGAAAAACTTTTTTTTTTAAACTCGAACTTCTTTGAAAGAGAAATAGAGTATTATTTTCGTATTCAGCGACCCAAAATTAATTTAGAAAACAACTTCATTTTTCTTGTAAACTAGTGTAATCTTATTTAAGACCAAAAAAGATATGTGAAAAACAGAGCAATTTTCACTCGGTGCCTAATAACATCACCAGTTTTTATCGGATTTTCATGATCTTAGGCTTAAAATTCACGTGAGAAGTTTGCCTGTCACATAAGATTTTTAAAGATTTTTTTTTGCTGATTTATTTTTTTATGAAAAATCAACTAAAAATTTGTAATTTTACCAAACACTACTTTTTTGACTTTGGTTGCTCTTAACCTTAAATTTTTGATATTTTATCCCAGCATGTTATACATTTTTTTTGGAATGGGCACATCAACACCTTTCGAATGGTGAGTCGTTTGTGTTAATCGGAAGATTTGTTCCTGAGATATTGACCAAACACTGCAAAAAGTGCTCAAAAACACCATTTTCAAAAAATCACAAAAACGGTTCTTTGAAAAAGAAAATGAATATGCTTTCCGTGCTCAGCGACCAAAAATTGACTTAGAAAACACCTTTTTTATTAACTTCATGCAATTATCCCAAAATTTGTAAACTAGTGTTATGTAGCCTAATATCTGCTTTAGATCTACATATAGGGCTGTCTTGAAGAGCCGCCAAGCTATATATTCTGATAAAACACCAGTATAATGCATAAAAAGGCGAAATACTGTGCTCTTACTGTGCATTGACTGCTAGTCAGTCCAACTTTGTTAAAGGATGTTATTAAATTTTTAGGGAAGTGATGTTTGAGTTAGTTTTGCATGGGGCCTAGCAGTGCATGGTGTGTATCAGTACTAGGTTCCAACGAACTAAACATTTTCATGAAATTATGGTTAGGTTTAGCTCAATAGAATGTTCGGAAGAAATATAGTAAAAAGTACGAGTCACGTTTTGATAAGAACATTTTAGTTCTTCATGTTACCGCGTAGATGGCATCACGGAGATAGATAAAAATTAGGTGTCTTCCACAACGTTGTAGAACAGGCATTTTGCAATAACTCTTCCAAACATCCCGATATTCTATCTCTCTTCTATGAAAAGTTGGTGTTGGCACCCTCTATACAGTCACAGGTGGAACTAAAATTTTCTAATTAAAACATAATTGGTATTATGTACTACAATTCTTCCAAACATACTATTCAGCTAAATCTAACCATTATTTTACAAAAATATTTAGTTCGTTAGAATCTATTACCGATACACAACCATGTACTGCTAGGCCGCACGCAAAACGGATTCAGACATCACTTCGTTAAAAGTTTAATACCGTAAACCTGGGTGACATTGATCACTTTTCGAAGTAATCATTACATATTTTTAGACGCAATACATTTTTTTCAAGTTTAATATTTTTAAACCATGTACTGATGTATGGAGAACAAGATTGGATGGTGTTACCTAAAATTGTCCGCTTACAGCTATTTTTCCAAAAATGATTTCAAGTTGAAGTCCGTTTTCGTATTCCGGGATGACTTTGATAACCTGCATGTTCACCCATATTAAGTTATCGTTGTCAATGTTGTTCATTGAAATGTCTGTTTAAACGGATTCTGGAAAGATATTGATTGTTAAATAGATGTTAATTGGTATTATACAAAGTATTTCAATGTACTGTAAAATTCGAGTAACCAAAATTCGTATAATTCGTGTCCAACTAGAATAAAAGATTTTGAAAACCTTTAAAACTGCTCAAATTGTTTTATTTCAGCGCTTTGTCGACGTACAAAAAGTTTCATTCGTTATATCACGTTGGAATATTGAACAATAAAAAAATGTTGCGAATTTTAGCTTAAAATAATTTGAAATAATTGCCAACTAGTTTTACAAAAAATGTATTTAAAATAAACAAACTCTTAAAACTAAAGTTTGCACATCCCAATCTAAAGGAAAATAAAAATAATTGTCATAAAAATAATTGCTTGTAATTTATTACTTTTGCTCAAATCTGAGATTTATTTGTTTTATAAAAAATAGACACTTTACGAAGCTTCGTAAAAATAAGGTAAAGTCAAATTTCGTTTTTTGAAGTTTTTGTACCCAAAAACCGAACAATATACTCAAAAAGTATAACAAATCAGTATTTTATAAGTTTAGAGTAAAAATCAGTTCAAATTAAAATGATTCGGTAGATTATTCTGGTTTAATAAGTGATCTAGGAAAAAAAAACTACAAGGAAAAGCCCTATGGGGTTGTACGATTTGCAGACGTAGGACTGCAATACGTGAAATATTTAATTTCTTATTACATTTGGATTAATAATTAATCAAACATTTCTTTCTACAGTTCACTTCATTTATTTATTTATTTATTTATTTATTTATTTATTTATTATTACTTCAACGGACCTCGACGGATCTTATTGAAGGAACCTTACATTTAATGTACAACATCATAAGCTTATATATAGTAATAACACACATTGCAATCAAACATGAATCATGAATCAAACCGTCTTGCTCATCAGGTCATTTAATTTGCAATGAGCGATCGAATCCGATTAAAGAAAGCATACAGAAAACTGCGATGGAAAACCGAGCTAATATCTAGAACTGCTTTAAAATTTTAAAAAGTTTTCCATTGTGTGCGGTAAACAACCAGACCGATGCTTAAAAATCATGATTTGGACAATACAGTCACAGTTCTTGTATAGGACAAGCTTTATAGTTTTATTTTGGCGTTATTGTAATTTTCCTAAAGTACACGTAAATGTAGCGAATGCAGTGATCTTAATCATATATCGAAGCAAAACATATACAAGAGTCGAAAATAGTTTTATGGATGTACTTAGATGCATTTTTTGCAGCGATTTTTTGAGTAACAGTGCATTCATTCATAAATAGGCCTTGTAGTACCTATGTATTGGTAGAATCAAAGTGGGATAGGTTCAGTGGAAATGAATCTCGTGGAATCAATAAATTTATTAAACGTAAATAATTAACCTTCGTTGCACTTTCTTCTATCCATTCGCGTGAATTTGTTGATAAAAAATTTTTCGTCTCCTTAGCCTGCCATGGAGACGACAACGCAAAGAAAAACCGAAAGCTTTCGCTTCACGCAACGAAAGCTCAGATTTCTATCATACACGCAACACTTGGATATACCTACACATTCGCCTCCCCCAGAAGTAATACCGAGACGTAGTTCCTGGGGGGAACGATGGTGGAGCCCAATGGAGTTTAGTCGGTATTAATGGCAGCGTCACCATTCGAGCCCGACTCGCCCCTAGTACACCCCGTGTGGTAGCTTGGACACATACCAATAGCACGTGTACTGGGTTAGTACGTAAACAGTCTTCTCCATTGTAAAAAAAATAAACACATTCAAAAAGCTGTGCCAGTACATCGTGTCCGTACACGAATGGAAGATACGCATTAAGCAAAATGAGTCAACGTTGGTGATGATGGGTGGTGCGAAAGAGACAACTAGTACCACGACGCTAGTCTCTGCTACACTGGCTGAGGGAGCATGCAGCGCAGTGCTCTGCTCTGCCTGCTGTCCAAGAGTTAACTGAGCTTGCCCGACCAAATCTGCTCTTTAAATAGTCGATGGTGACGTCATTCATAGAAGCGTTGCGCGTTAGGTACATAAATCTGTCGTGCCAGACTAGGGAAGCGCAGCCTTCTGTGTGCAAATGCGTGGTATTTTGACTATGTTGAACATTATTTAAAATTTTAATGCCATGATATCAAAAATCTTTGGGTTTATCTATTGGAATCTATTCTTAGAAGTATTTCTGAGCGATATGCGCAAAAAAATTGAAAATTTACCGTAAGATGGCTGAATTATAAGCGTTTAAAATTGGACCACTTTTCGTTACATATCATTTTTGTTGAATTTGCAAAGTGCACCCCCATATCGAAAACAAAGACGTAGTCCTACGTCAAAATTCGACTGATCAAAGTCACCCCGCTGATCAAAGTCCCCCCAGTTTACGGTAACTTCTTTTAACAAAGCCGGATCTTTCTTATTTTCACTTATAGTGATAATACGATGCATACAGTTCCACCTAGCGGTGAAAATGCGAGCTAGTGGGATTTTTCTCCATGTTAACTGTCGAAAAATCCTATACAAACTTCAGGCACGTTGGTCCGGTAGCTAGACTTGTCCGATTTGCTTCAAATTTGAAGCAAGTACTCCTGGTGGGTCTAGAAATCGACTCAGGGGTGGGCCAATTGAGTTTTCAAAAATTCATTATTTTTATGAGCAGTCTAATGCACGCGTTATATCAGCTTCATATACGTATACAAAGCAAGCAATAATGCTATATTCCGGCTCGCATGTATGCATTTATGAGCTTGATTGCATTGTTAAAGCTATAATTGAGTTTCAGTGCAACATTAGTGCAAATATATAGCCAACATTGTGCTATTGCTTAATGCTTATGATTACTTGGATAAGATGTGCAAAAATTCTCAATGCAGTAGGATTCCGTTTTCGGCAACAATTTTATTTTTTTCAGTTGCCAAAACCGGAACCGTGCCAAAAATGGAACCTTTTTTTAAACTTTAGATTTTCAATTTACGATTTCAAAAATGTTTCAAAGATTTTTAATCATATGTTAAATGGAATGAGATGAAAGAAAAAATAAGTAAATTCAATTTTATTCGTGTTTTTATCAAATTCAGACGTCGTACGGTGGGGTAGAATGCTACTTTCGACGCTCAAAACCTCTAGCATCTTGGGTATATATCCTGGAGGATTAGTGTCTTTAGAAAAGTATCTTAGATGGAAATGATAATTATTTTGACAACTTTGGTTTTGATCTAGATAAGTAGAAACTGATCTAGATCAGTTCTATCTTTTGACAGAGGTGTTCAATCAAAAAACATTCTTCGGCAAAGTTGTTTGTTTGATATTGTTAACACATGTACTGAAAAACATTTATAATTTAAACATATGTAGATGGCGCTACATGACATTTAAAAAAATACTTGAGAAAATGAATTTTAACATTTTTTTATATATCTAGAAATAAATGTTTTATTCCTAAATCTTCGCAAAAAATGCAATAATAAAAAAAGCTTCAAAGTGTGATAAATGTTATCATGACATTCGCTCCTGGGATTGTTATCTTTTCTTTCGTGAATATTAATGAAAAATGTTAAAAACATAGCTCTTTTAAAAAATTCATAAATTTTGTTCTCTATAACTAACCAATCGTCGATCTTCCAATTGGAATTGATAGATTGAAAATCAAAGAGCAATGTTTGAAGATATTTAGATTTAAAGAAAACCTGTATAAATCACTTGCAACTATCCAAACAAAGGGGATTGAAACATCAGTGCTACTGTGAAAATGTGCTCAAAAAAAAATTCCAAAAATCTCTAGAACAATGTATTTGCGAGAAATTAACACACCAAAAGATAATATAAGCAACCTTATTTTTCAAGAGCCACCCTACCTTAAATCTTTAAAAAAATCAACAGATTAACCATTATAGATAGCCTTGTTTATTTAGCAAACTTGCTTCAATTCATTTGTGTTATTATATTGTAGGGAATTTCGCAGGTAAAATTCACACATCTAAACAGTCGATACTTTGAATACCTCAACCACAAGGACCACCCTAAATCCATTCATTTGAAAAAAATCGCCAAAGAAAACTAACAAATGTTCCAAAGCTAAACCAAACTATTTGGGGGCCATCAGTTTTGTATTCCCAAATACGTCTTTGGGACGTACCATGGTCAGCTTTCGATATGTACTGAAAATTTAGTGCAAAGTTTTGTATTGACGTCGTAATAATCCAAAGAGAAAGAGGCTCGCAATGTTACTAAGGTTCTATTGAAAATTTTCGCCAGAACTAGTCTTATTTTGCAGTGTAGTGCATTCCTCTTCACTTGACTCTTAAAGTGCTCTGGGTCTTACTATAAAAATTGATTCCGTCAGACACTAGTTACACTGTTACCAGTTATATTATACATAAATAATGCATTTCTATACTTATTGTGATCATTAAACACAACACGCATAGTGTACAATATAGTTAACCCTTAAATGCATAACACTGTTTCAAAACAACATTGCGAAAAACATCTCAAAATTATCACAGTAATGAATTGAAACAAAATTTAAAAAAAAATGATTTGCCCCTTTGAGGGTTAATATGACTTCCATGTTTGGAAATAAAGTCAAATGTGATGTCAATTGATATAAAAAAATATTTATTGCACAGTTTTAAAAGACTTATTATGTACAACAAGAATGTTGCCAAAACGGAACCCGTTTGTTGCCAAAATCGGAGTGTGCCAAAATGGGAGCATGCCAAAAAAGGAACGTGCCAAAAACGGAATCTTACTGTATCTGTTCTGTTATTAATTTCAATGATTTGACACAGAAATTAATCGAAGAGCGTAAGTTTATTTTTTTAGAGAAATACATCAGCTAACAAACGTAAATTTTACTGAGATCTCTGTAGTTCAGATGTTGACAAAAGATGCAAAAAACTGAGACTCGACTGAGAAAAAAATTTACTCAGCTAGTTACAGGTGCTTAATCGCGTTTTTAATATGAGCTCAAAACGTTACAGAACCATCAAATTTTTAGATAACTTTGCGAAACGCCTTTGAGAGCCATCTCAAGTATGGGCCACTTTTTTCTAAAGAATAGTTTTAGACTGTTTGGAAGCAGTTTTGCAGAATAAAAGGTTTTATCCTCTATTAGGAAGATTTTTGCGCGTGCACCTTCAAATTGATTGTGTAGGAAATCTATTTTATCATCGTTCATATACAAGGAAATCCAAATACGAACATCGCTAATTTCAGTAAAGTCTGTCCGATTACGTGAAATAAATTTTTCTGACTGTTGAACGATATTGGTACAATGTTTCTAATAGGATGGAACTGGATAAAGAACATTTTCGTGACATCCATTCGACCAACGAAGAAGCAAACAACAAGGAAAACAGAATGATAATCGTAACTCTGAAAACCACGAAATCCAAACAGACTATTCAATATCAACATCATAATAGCAGCGACAAAAGCATGGTCGAATGTTACATCTCTTAAAAAGCGTAATTGACCGATGGAGAAAATGCTTCATCTCAGAGAAATGGAATTACAGCGTGCTCTAATAACAATTTGTGCACAGAACCTAACATAATGGCAAAAAACGGGTGTAGCCCATTAACCGTAAATACGTTTGGTATACCAACAGTAGGCATAATGGTCATGCAGATGTTAGGCATAATGGACGTTACGCATAAATTATTATGTTTATGTGTAACGAAATTTGGTCATTTTTTGACGACAATGGCGTCGAGTGGTAAATGACTGAATGTTTGCGCTATTTTTCATCTTGTATAAATAAACTGTAAGCTGACCAATCTCGGTCAATATTTTATCCTGCTGTATAAAGTTGAAGAAATTTTTGTTCTACTAAAAGAAGCAAACGCTCGGCATGGGAGAACTCATTTGTATTTACATACATGCATGTTGCAATTGTTCAGTACAAAACTATTCGACTTGAAACAGCTCATGAAATAAAGAATGTTAAATTTTATTATTATTCATTCAACAAATATATAACGATGGTTGCTTCTTCAATGATTTCCTCGGATAACGGAGAACGAAGAACGGAGAACGGTGAACGGTGAACGGAGAACGGAGAAGGGAGAACGGAGAACGGTGAACGGAGAACGGAGAACGGAGAAGGCAGAACGGAGAACGGTGAACGGAGAACGGAGAACGGAGAACGCAGAACGGAGAACGGAGAACGGAGAACGGAGAACGGAGAACGGAGAACGGAGAACGGAGAACGGAGAACGGAGAACGGAGAACGGAGAACGGAGAACGGAGAACGGAGAACGAAGAACGGAGAACGGAGATGGGTGTACTAGAATCAACATACCATGTGGATTATTCAATACCTACTATGTACGGGTGAAAAGAGCAGGGATTGTTATCTGTTGTTAAGGGCGCATTTTCAGACCCATTCGCCACCAGATAGCGCTTTAAGCGTCACTGAACGTTCGTTCGAAAATCAAAACAATGGGGTCTCTAGTTATATTTCCTCTATGGAACCAGTGAAACCGAAACTTTGTTTGGCTTAGCAAGCCAATGCAATTAAGCACTATGGTATATTTCTCCCTAAGGTGAAAAGTGTTGGTAGAAACCTGCTTGGAGCTAGCGTCAAACCTCGACTTAAAAATTTGTGCTATTTGATAGAGCTTCTTCTTGCAGATGTCTACTTCATCTAGTTCCATCACGTACGCCATTCAATACTGATATCTTTCAACACTAGCATATGCAGAGATGTTGTATAGCAGATAAACCTTAAAAACTTGGTTGAAAGTAACTGCGTTGGAGATAAGATTCCCGTGTTAAAGAACATGACAAAATAGAGGAACGACTACATGATCTGGCTCCGTGTATTGGACACAAGTTAATAAAAAATATATATCTCAATACGGAGAAGTTTTCCCTTCTATGTTTAAAGCATGATACAGTGAAGACCCAATTTTATCATCCCCCGATTTTATCAGCTTCATACGGAAATTGATAGTTGGTAGTTTGATGGGCTCTAGCAGACAAACCAAGTTGAATTCGAGTAAATCCTTTCTTGAGCATATTTTTCTTCTATGAACGTGTCCACTGTAAAACAGACAGAGAAAGAATGACCGGAACGGTGAGAATGAAGAAACGGTGAAAATTCACCTTTTTATTGGAAACACTGAGAAAAGATATGTCCTCAAGCAGGAATCGAATCTGTGATCTCCCAGTCTCGAGTTGGGTGCGTTAACCACTCCGCCATCGATGATGTCATCACATATTACCAACAGTCTCGTGATACCATCAAATCTCAGCCATTACAGAGTTATTCAACTTTTTATGTAAATAACTTATTAGTCTTAAAATACCTCTAACACAAAAAGTATACTTTGTATTTTAAATCCTCTAGTTTCATTTGAAAGGTCAGAAAGTTATCCTCATATCATTCAGCTGATTAGTTTCAGTTACCTTTTAGTGGTAAAGTTTACATATGATGAGGTTGGCCAAACAAGCGAATTTTTTTCATTCTTCTAATGTAAAGTTCAGGTTCTTAAGAATGTTAACTCAAATTTCTATAGAGATCATAGCAGTGGACGCAAAGTCATAGAATTTTTCATCTTGTCCTCTTACGGAGGCGTGGCTTATATTTGAACCTTTAAACCTAAAGACGTTTTTGCGGTGACTACGATTGCTAAAATAGTTTTCAACCGATCTAGAAACCTTTTTTAGCTTGTTCGTTATTTAACTGCCGTGTTCTTGAACGATTCCATTTTTTCGTCAAAATTTTTATATTAATGTTATGAAATTTTTAATAAATTTTTTTCAGGTGAAGATAGTGTTTTTTTTGGAAAAGTCGTCCCTGTTTCCAAAAAGCCAATTTTTTTAATCAATCGTTCAAGGACACTACAGGTACATATACTAATAAATTTATTTTAGTTTGATGCTTTCAGTCGAGCTGTTAGACTGGAATCGAAGTCACGGCAAACCTGTTTGAAAAAACGCGTTATGCGGAAATTGCTGTAGCTTCGACAATTATGAATATTTTTTTATGTTCTCAAGTGGATTTTGCAAATTGTGCATTGTACTGCGCTAGAGGTATAACTAAGCTGACCAACCGTACGGAATTTGGGAGGACAGTACGGATTTTTGGTCGCGTGTCCGGAAAAAATACTTGTACGGATTTGTCCGGAATTCGTACGGAATTTTCAACCTCAGTGGAAGTGGAAGTACTCCCGGGACAATCTTCCAAATCTTCCACAAATGGAAACAGATTAAACAACGTTGCAAACTAGGTTGCCCAGTAGAGTGGGACATGGTTATATGAAAAAAATAAAATTTGGCTCCGAGTAACTTTTTGGGATTCATTTAGCTCCCAGAAAAACTATGCAAATTTTTAGCTCGATCGGTGAAACTATATTTTTGCGCCCGCGGTTTAAAGTTTACATGGGATTTCGCATGGGGAAATTATCTTTTGCAAATTAATTCTTCCAAGAGTCGTCCGTTACCTCCTAAAAATAAATAGATGTCCGATTTTCATAGGAAATTTATCAAGGAAACAAAGTCCAGAAGACTGCAAAAAGATATGATGTGTGTGGAAAAAGTTATTAAGCAAAATCCGATTGATGCCCTGAAGATTGATGAAAATTTCACTTTTCATAGCACCACTGCTTCTGACGGTCTAATTATATACAAACATTTGTAACTTTCTTTTATTATGTACAAAAGAAGCCTCAATTTATTCCTCAAAACCTTGCGAAGTAACCAAATAGCGTAGATAAACGATTTAGACACATTAAGAGAGGATTAAAACAAAATTGCGTATAATTGGACAAGCAACAGCAGTGGTGCTAGAAAAAAAGAATATTTTATCATCCGTCAGAGCATCAATCGGTTTCTGCTTAATAACTTTTTTCTCAAGCGTCAGATCGTTTTGTGGTTTTCGAGACTTTGTTTCTTTGTTAAATTTCCTTTAAAAGTCACATAACGATTTATTTTTAGGAAGTAATGGGCGACTCCTGGAGGAATTATTTTGTAAAAGTTAATTTTCCCATGCAAAATCCCATGTAAACTTTAAACAGTGGGCGCTAAAATATAGTTTCACCGATCGAGCTAAGAATTTGCACAGTTATTCTAGGACCCAAATAGTACCTAAAAAGTTGCTCGGAGCTGGAATCTAATTTTTGTCCCACCCTATTGCCCAGGTTCCAAAAATGCAATTTTGTTAGCAAAAGGAAACCAGTCAACAAGAGTGAACAAAAAATCAATTTTTGTAAATTATCTTATGAGCTTTGGGACTACGTAAACTTTAAGATTTTTTTTAATATAAATGAAAAAATTGAACTGTTATGTGTCCCGCTGCCCGTCTCGACTAGTCGTTTAAACTATTGTCTCAAGTTGGGTGGCATTTTTAAATTCAGTTTCTAGCAGCCGCCAAGTTGACCTATCTAAGTCGAAACACAATTCTCAATTTGCCTTCTATGAAGCTATCTCAAAATGATCCGGATTATACATTTCTTATCTTTAATTATTTTCAGGTCCAATGTATTAGCGCTGCACTTCGAATGCATTCTGTAGTTCTGAGACATAGTGCAATTAAAATTTGCAGTGGATTCTGGAACTCCTTCAAATTTTCCATTTACATAACTGAATAGGTTTATCCTTGAATTTTACTTGAAAGGTTTACCCGAAAATTTCAATGTACTCGAAGAACATTAGATACAGAAAGGAGGCTGTTAAGTACAATAGAGTATTTAATTTTACGTTAAATTTTCAGCCAGATAAACTGATCGGGTAGCTTGATACAGACAAGGAACATGACAAATATAAGTGCAAAATGCGTGGACACGTGGCGACATAACCAGGAAGGAGCTCTAGTGATATGGGAGAACTCACTCTCTTCTAGCATCTGAGCTAGACACTGCAAATAAAGTATCAGATACAGGGTACGCGCGCGATCATTCAAGAATACACGCAAATATGCGAGCTGACAAACAGTTATAATACGTGAATTTATACGCGCGACGATACATAAATGCGACACACACGTTAACATACAAACGCTTGAGCCCTTCGCTATTATCCGCGCACACCTGTGCCTGTGCCTGTGATCTTGCAAAAAGGATAACATCCCAGTGACTAAGTGAACGTTTTGGCAATTATAAATTTACAGACGCTATTTCTCAAACTCTCGGCCCTAGCAGCCTAGGCCCAAGCCTTCAGTTGAGAAAAAAATGAGGCTCATATCCACTAGACAACACTTTCCATGGTCACATAACTTGGAACTCCAGTGATAGAGTTGATAGTGATAGAGAACTCACTCTCTTCTAGCATCTGAACTATACATTGAAAATGAAGAATCAAATTCACAGTCCGCGCGATCTTCCAAGAACATACGCGAATATGGGAATAGACACACGAATATGAAATCGAATTTATACACGCGAAGTTACACGCGACATGCAAACGTCCACGCGACAAGCAAACGACCACGTGATCGAACACGTTAACATACAAACGCCCGAGCCCTTCGCGCTGATACACTTCTAATCCGACTAACGCACGCAAATGAACGTTCATTCCCACGCGATCGTAAAGTCCATACGCCCGCACAACTGAACCGTGCACTCAATATCACAATCAGAATCACGGTCCGCTGCAATTGACCTTAAACAAAAAAAAGAAACAAAATAAAATTTAAAATATCTTGAAATCTTACAGATTTTGGAAATTTTTGATTACGAGATTGTGTAATAAAATTATGTTTTTGTCTGCCAGTTAGTATGAAATTTTGAAATATCTTTAAAGCTGTTGCAAAAAAAAATATTGTTACCAATTACTTTTCCGCGATGCAACCGCATTAAATATGTTTCCATTCTTTCCAGACTTTCGTCGACAAAAATAAAAAAATTCAAGAATGAGTTTTTTTTGTAGTTTTATTTTTTAATAAATTTTTTAATTTTTTTGAAAATTCACAACTTTTTATTCAGTTGTTTTTTTTGCGAAGAAAAAATTATTCCCTGCAACTTTTTCTCGGGGTGTTTTGCTGTACAAAATACAGATCTCGATTTTTTTTAAACTGTTAGGGCCTTTTAAAATATTGCTCTCGAACCAAATGCTTTGCTTTGTTGTGTAAACCCATGCTGGTAAAACGTCGTGATTTTAAAGATTTTTGGGCGAATCTTGGAGGAATTGCTGCATTGTAGAATCTATCGGGAAGTGCTAATTTGAACACCAGTGCATTTTCTACTTCAGTTCGAATCAACGAAAAAGTTATCTTACTTCAGTTCTTGCCGAAGTGATCGTTTAGAGATATGTCAATATGAAAAGCAAAAGTGGAATTCTGGTCAAATAACCTGACTTTGAGTCTTTTCGTATTAGCCCGAGTTTTTGGAATATTCACTTACAGGTTACAGATCTTAAGCTCTATCCAATCCCATCATATCAGCCATTCAATAATGATAATTTTCGATAGATTGCGACAAGCAAATAAAATCATTTTGCAGAATGATCTACAACATGTCGCTGATTGTGACCGAGTAAGAATCAAATTCAATATCCTCGTGTTTATGGATAATGGCAAATTCAAGATTTGACTACACGATATGGCACCTCAAACTTGCGATACGGCCTTTAAAATTGTCGCTGTATAGAACAGTGGAATCGGTTACAAGGGATACATGCAAAAACTAATTATTCCTAGATACTTCAATGGTGATAATGCGGTAAGTTTGCGGTCTGATCCGACGATACAAAGCACAAGACAGTACCATGCTTTGCAGTTATCAATGACAGATTCCTACCTCCTCATTCTATGATGAAACGGCTCACTATCATAAACCGTAGACAGCAGTCCCTAAGAAAACTGATCTTCGACAATCAATACCAATGTACGGTCTTCAATATTGCTGCATGATCCCCAAATGGCTGCCAACTTTGTGACAGTTGATCAAGCAATAACGGCAACTGTAAAGCCGCAAAAACTGTGCGCAATAGCTCCAAATCAAAAACCAGAGTTTTCAGTGAGGACGAATCCACATCTGTCATTTGTAATGGCCAGAAGTAAGAAAGAAGTTCCGCCCGCGATCTTATTGTATTGGAGAACAACCTTAGAGAAAAAATAATACTTCCAAGATGGAGTCCCGTTACGGAAAAGGATTTCTATGTACCATAGCAAGTTACGTGCACTTTTTTACCAGTAAAACAGAAATTCTGTGTTACCTCACTTATGGTTTTTCGGACTT
This sequence comes from Topomyia yanbarensis, assembly GCF_030247195.1. NCBI lineage: Eukaryota > Metazoa > Arthropoda > Insecta > Diptera > Culicidae > Topomyia > Topomyia yanbarensis. The sequence continues at coordinate 420,981,912 of NC_080671.1, forward strand.
GGGGTCTAACCGGTGTTAATACGGTGGCATTTACTGATGAGATGAATTCGAAACGCAAAATCTCTCATTTTGCATTTTATTTTTAATTCATCGATTTGTGTAGTACTCTGTTAACACGTACACTACGTACAGCTGTTTTTGTGCATTTGAAGTAATGAATACATCCTCTTTATTCCAAGATTCAAATTTGAAAAAAAAAATCAGCGAAGGTTTCAGGTCTTTGGTTTCTGCATTCAGATCGAAATCAAAATTTCATAATTTCGTGGATATTTAAATTCGAAACCTAATCATTTTGATTTCAATGTTCTAAGCAACATAACAGTCTATTATAATTTCGTAAGCTCATTTCGATAGTAGTATCTACTTTTCTAAAGAAACCCATATAATTTCTAAGACCTTCGTGCATGACAAGAAACTTCAGATCGGTTTTGAACTTGACAAGAAAAATGTTAATTAGAAAACAATTTTTCATTATGTTTTAAAAGCATAATGCGAAGAACGAAACGATGTCTCGGAATGGTCGAACTAGACTTTGATTGTAAACTTAATATAGTTTGAACACGCACTGCTGTTTAAATAACAAATGTACATGGAGGAAACCGATCAGAACACTAACTCTGACATATATGTAGTTTCTGTGCTCATCACTTACATTTAATGCAGAAAATATTTCGATTATGGAGGTTTCAACATTAGGGTTATTTGCCTGTTTTTTCGGATTAGAAAAATTTCTATTGAAAAAGCTCTAACCCTGTGTGCCGGGTTGGGAATCGAACCAATCGCTTTAATAACTACAATTAGCCAACCCTCAAAATCATTGTTGAAAATATGGCCTGTAGTAAAATATAGTAAACACGAGAAATACTAAACAAGAAAGAAATCAACTCTTGTGTTTTTAATTTTGAGATAAAATGTGTACGGATTTTTCCTAGCCCACAGTTGGTCAACTTAGGTATAACAAGTATTTCATAAAACTATGGTTTCATACCCTTACAAAAATTCAAACTATTCCCTTTTTTCCCGCATCTAAACCCCTTAAGTTAGTGTTTTGATAAGGGTTTTGTTAATTTTCTCAAAATAATGCTTTATGAACATAACAATACCTTTCGAAATTTGAGTTTTAGAACGATCCACAATTTGTTTTACAATATCATGTTCCTAACTCTTTTCGTTTCTTTGTAATTTAATTATTAAACTTTTTCTGTAGTCGACTTGCAAGTGCTTAAAATATTCTAGACTAAAAATATACTTTATCTGCTTATTTCTAAGATTTCATTGGAAAGCTGAGAAAAGTTCCTACCGATTGATGTACAAATATCTTTTAGCTAAGAGTACTAAACCTCTTTTTACTAGTAAAATATCTCAACCCTCTCAGATTTTAATGAACCTTTCTGTACATGAAGCCTTTGTCACAAAAAGCTACTTTGCATTCTTTGTTTTTCCAAGAATGATCTAGATTGTCTTTTGAAAAGAGTCAAACTTATTTTACCAATTTGATTCAAATGGCTATAGTCTAAAAATGACACATTCCACAAAAAAATTTTGGAGTCGAGAATTTCACAAAATTAGTCAAATTTTTGAAAAAAATATTGAAAAAAATCTTCATTAACTTATACACTGAAAAAAATCGTCGATTTACAAAAAAATCCATCTTTGATTTGGATGAAATTTTGGTCCAAGATAGATAATTATGTTTGCTACCTAACGTCAAAAAATCAAGTTGGGCACTTTCAAAGAAAAAAAGTTATTTGAAAAAAAAAATTTCCTTGTCGTAACTGAATTTTTTTCAGTGAATTCCGAGGAGAGAACCCAGACTCCAGATTCCATAGCCCAGAGTCCAGAGTTCCGAGGAGAAAGACCAGAATCCAGAGTCGCGAGTCCTTAACCCAAAATTCTGAGGCGAGTCCTGAGTCCAGAATCCAGAGTTCAGTTACGAGAGTTCACAGTCCAGAGTCCATAGCGTAGCGATCAGAACCCAGAGTTCCGAAGACAGATCTCAGAGTCCAGAATCCAGAGTTTCGAGAGCAGAGTTCAGAGTTCAGAGCGTAGAGTTAGATAATTCGATAATTCAGAGTTTAGATTCCATAGCCCAGCGACCAGAACCCAGAGTCCCGAGGAGAGAGCCCAGAGTCCAGAGTCCAGAGTCTCGAGTGCAGAGTGCATAGTCCAAAGTTTAGATTTCAGAGTCCACAGTTCAGAGTCCAAAGTCCAGAATCAAGACCCAGAGTCCATAGCTCAGAGACCACAATCTGCAGTTCAGAGTCCATAGCACGGAATCTCGAGGCGAGAGCATAGAATCTAGAATTAAGAATGCAGAGTCCAGAGTCTAGAGATCAGAGCACAGAGCCCAGAACCCAGACGACAGAACCCAGAGTCCATAACACAGAATTTCGAGACGAGAGTCCAGAACCCAGCATAAAGAGTGCAGCATACAGAGTTTAAAGTCCAGAAGCTAGAGCTCAGAGTCCAGAGACGAGAATCCTGAGACCAGAGTTCAGAGTCCAGAGATCAGAGTCCCTAACCCAAAATACTGAGCCCAGTGTCCCGAGTTCAGAGTCCAGAGTGCAGGGTCCTTAACCTAAAATACTGAGCCCAGTGTCCAGGCTTGTTATTTGCACGCACAAAGTGCCACAAAGAGCGAAGTACACTGATGAAAAATAGAGCAGCATAAAAACACTGCGATGTGCAGAACGACCGCACAAAGAGAAACTTGAAAACGAGAAGGAGAAAGACTGTGCACCAAGAGCTGCACAATTTCGTTCAAAGAGTCACCTTGAAGAGCCACTTTTTTGTGCCTCCCCTCACTGGCAAGCAGGTAGGAAGGCGAATCAATCTACAATTCAGATAAAATTTGATCGGAAGAATGTTTTAAAATGTTTTTTGGTTGCCTTCTTTGCTTCTGTGCGCGTGGGAGTAAGATCCACACTAAAGAGCTTCTTTATTTCTATTCTTTGAGATGCGCAGCCAAGGAGTAGAATGCACGTATGGGAGCAACACACATCGGAGTGAAGAGGTTTATTGTGAAAGAGAAGAGCGGTGGTTCGCATGAAAAGTGCAAAGAGCGTTTTTTATTCTTCTCTTTATTTGCTCTGAGATGCTTACATCTCTGCCGGTGTCCTGTGTTCAGAGCCCAGAGTCCAGAGCATAGAGCGCAGAGACCAGAATCCAGAGCCCAGAGTCCCGAGGAGAGAGCTTACAGTCCAGTACCCAGAGACTCGAGTGCAGAGCCTAAAGTTCAGAGTCCAGAGTCTAGAGTTGAGATTCCAGAGTGAAGGATCAAGACCCCAGATATCAGAGCCCATGGTTCAGACTCTAGAGTGCATAGTACAGAAATTCGAGGCCAGCGCCAAGAGTCCATCATCCAGCGACGAGAGTGTAGATTCCAGAATCTAAAGTTCAGTGTCCACAGTCCAGAGACCAGAACCCAGAATCCAGAGACCCGAAGGGAGAGCCAAGAGTTCAAAATCCAGAGTGCCGAGTACAGATTCCAGAGTTCAGAATACACTGAAAAAATCAGTTTGGACAAGGAAAAGTTTTTTTAAAATAACTTTTTTAGCTGAAAGTGCCCAACTTGAATTTTGGACTATTGGTAGGAAACATATTTACCTATATTGGAACGAAATTTCATCCAAATCGAAGGGTTTTTTTTGTAAACCGACTTAAAATTTTTAAAATCGAGTTTTTTCAGTGTAGGAGTCGATGAATAATTTTTTCAATATTTTTATTAAAAAATTTGACTAATTTTGTGAAAATTACTCCTGCGACATTTTGTTGTAGGACTTGTCATTTTTCGACTATAGTAACTTGAAAAAAATTGGTAAAAAAAACTTTAACCCTTTTCAAAAGACAGTCTTCATCATTTTTGGAAAAAACAAAGAATGCAAAGTGGCGTTTTGTGATAAAGTTCTCATGTACAGCAAGTTTGATTAAAATCTAAGAGGGTGCTACCAAGATTTGATCGAGTTGGCGCGAAATTCGTCCCCTAACTCTTCTTATTTCTTTGTAATTTAATAGTTAACGCAGCATGACGTCACCACAAATGCAGTTGGTTCGAAATGGTTGTTTTTATATATGAAATGATGTGATAAAAATTATTTTGCCACAACACGAAAAGAGATAATTGAATGGAGTCAAAGAAAGGATGGCGGAATTTGCTGAGATGCATTATTTCGATGATTATAATGCTGAAGTTTATTATTTACTATTTTAAGAAAATTAACGAAAATGTTAACTATAACACTAACTTTAAACTAATTTCATTCTAAAAGAATACTAAATTCACTTAACTGAGAAGTATTAATGCATTATTCTTTATAAAATTTTCTTGGCTTTTCAGTAAAAAAGAATACAACAAGTGCCATATTATTTCAATGAGAGCTAGTAGAAAATAAGAAAACAAGATAAAAACATCAAGCTCAATAACTCACACACATAGAAACAAGAAAAGATAAATGTATCACGTCAAAGAATAAATTGTGCAGTTCTTCCAAACTAACAACCTGAATTATCAAAATGATGATTTTAACTATTGATATTTTCGATTAATGAGCAAAAAATCGATAAAAAATGTTAAATTTTGAATAAATAGTTTCTAAAGGGTTACTTAACCTCATTAGCTGAAACATATCAGAACAATACTTAGTAGGAAATTTGCTCGCCTTCCCAATGGAATTAGAAGATTTTAAATACAAAGTATACTTTTTGAGTTAGATGTATTTAAGGACAAATTAGTTATTTAGAGAAAACGGCGGTACGTGAGGAACGAATTTTTTGTTCCTAAGTATGATCCTATTTTACCCCTCGAAAGATTTTTAAGCATAAACCAAACACCCTGTATATAATGAGTTTTAATGTAGTAAACCAATGAATATGTTTTTTGAAAGAGTCTGAAAACTGCTTTTAGTATCTATATAGATAACACATTTAAATACAAACAAAAGATGTTTTTTTAATACTTTTTATAACATTTGCGGAATTCAAATCAAGATAATCTTTAATTCATTAACGAGATATACATGAAAAAGATGCCATTGCACCAAAGAGGCGCAAAACTGAGGCTCGCCAAGGTCTCCTGAAGACCACGATATGCCCCTGTTTGTTATTATAGTTTAGTTCTGAATAGAAGCAAAAGGCCAATTTATTATAAATTTCAGAAAAAGCCTATACTTTAAAACACGATTGTCAGTCAATTGTATTTTAGAACCAAGCATGAATGTGACAAAACATCTTTTTTATCCGGGCAGCTGTTATTTATTGAGACAGTACCACGTGCTCGGAATAGGGCAGCTTAAAATTTAATTGAAAAAATCTGTTCCCGACTTAAACGTCTCCCGAGTTTTCAGCGAGAACGACCATCTCACGTTGACAGCGATCCTTTGAAGCTAGACCGATTAGAAAATACATCTTCCTGATGGGTCAGAGCTCCAACTTACCTACCAAAGAGATAAGTCAAGAAAGGAATTAATTAAGCCGAAATTAACATAATCACCCTATTATGAGTGGTAATTTATCTTAGCATATTTTTTTCGCTAGATTCGTCTCCCGAAAACGCTTTCCTTGCGGTTGCTTGGATGGTGGTTAAAACCAGTGTAATTACACGTGTTTCCACAGCGACGGAAAAATCCCCTAAATGTAGACCACTCTCGTCTCCGGTTGACAGATGGTGGTATATTTTGAATTTCTTTACCCAGCCAGTAATTTCTTTTCATCTGTATTTCGGGAGATACAAAGTGCGGCCTATGGACAGCAGTTTTAATTTTAAATTTTCCGACTCATTTAGCCTGGGTGACACTTCCAATCAATCTTTGGTCAGCCGGAACCACCATCAGGATCCTGCCTGCCTGCTAGGACATCAAATTAAAGTTCCATCGTCCGAATTCCGGGGCAAAAAGGGAAATATCCTCATCTATCACTCGATTAGGAGTTGGACAGCAAAGGGAAAGAGGAGCGTATTGACACAGTTCGAGTAGTGCCGGTTTGGAGCCACCTATATAGGGACGTACGATTCCGGTAGGTGAATAGGGCAATTAAGTGAGTATTTACTTAAGCCTCCAGCCAAAAAATACAGTACAGTGTGGACATCAGGACCAACCTGAAATGTGCTGGACCAGAAAAAAAGATCGATAATTTCGTACGACTTCGACGTGACATGAAACGGCAAGTGCTTTGGTCGGTCGGTACAAGTGGAAGCTGAGAAATAAGCGATAAACACTTCGATTCTAATACCCACCCCTTCGTTTGCTTTGACTTGGTTCTGGGCTTTGATGGACAGTTAATTATTTTTCTTAGGACTTGAAGCAAACTCGACAGTCGTCGGGTTCTGGGTGGGAGAGTTCGGTGAATGTTTGTTATTGATTCCTCTATTTCATTGCATTTTGTTTTGAAAACGAAAGAAAAATTTCTTTCGTTAGTTTAGTCGTTTATACAATATTCTAATTTACATGTTAGAATATATTGTATTTAAGATCATATGTAGACGACGATCTGCCGTCAACCTCGATGCAAGGTTGTCGCCCGAACGATCCCGGACAGGAAATTATTCTGTCCAGGATGACACACAAAACGGTGGGATACCATTCAGCGTGGACCTGAAATTGGTAAGTGCTGATCTGTATAGAGGAAGACAGGAACGTGGGAAAGACGGGTTAAAATTAATCTGATTCCCTAATTCCTGTTCTCTGAGCTGAGCTGAAGCGAAGAGTGTCTGGTCGGACGATTTTCCGCAACCGCCTGGACTGTAATCGGCCGGTCGCATTCGAAAGACATTTGGAAGGACCTTCACTAAACGCAATCGCTGATGATGAGGTTCGTCCTCTGTTTTTTGGATCCCGAGTCACAAATGGCGTTTTATTTGGTTCTGTGTAGGGATGGCTGGAATGGTTTTTTTTATTTCAAAATTATCTGAAAAAGAATCATCTTCGAATGTAAAATAAAATTGCAATAAAACCGTAAATTCCAAATAACAAATAAACCATTTAGAGAAAATTTTGAAATAATTTAGGTAATTATTGGCAACACAATGCCATACCCAGCCATCACTCATTTTTCATCGGTCACATACAGAGAATTCAAATAGCAACAATTCGTGCATCCCTACCCGAAGGGTCGCACCGAAAAGTCAAAGACTCTGCACCACCTGCATCGTTCCACGGCGGCATCCGCCGGACCCGGCAAACGGAGACAGAACTGGCAAAAAGCACCGCTGCTGTACACTCGTACCTACATATATGTAATTTACTCCCGGGTGAGTGAGTTATGCTTTCAAAATAATATGCTACGCGCCGTCCAAACTTTTCCCCAATATGTTACACTCTGGCAATGCAACAAACGTATTCTACATGCGGATGACGGAGTGTTTCGAGTTTCGGATCGGGTTAAGTACAGAAATGGATGGTGGTCCCCATCCTTCCTCGCCCACCATTCGAGCCATGAAGAAGGGAGCAAGGAACGCTTTTGGGACTGATGGACAGTTTGGACGGCAATGTCCGGTGGTTGGACCTCGAAATGGATGTGTCTTCCAGATGCTGCACTCGGTGGATGATGGTGGGGACCGGGGATACCGTGTTCGAAACGCAGAAAGCGGCGGAGAGCTGCCGGAGGTTGACGTTTGAAAGTTTGCAGAAGAATATCCGTCGTTCGGAAGTTGTGTGCATCTCTCGGGCAGGGGGGGGGCATTCTTTGCATCTAGAATAAATGAGTTTTGCGAGCGAGGCGCGAGTGACATGTAAAATATAACTTTTCGGATGTTGTGGCATTTTGCAATTAATTGCATGGGCGGTGTGGTTTATTTTTGACTGCACGAAATTTTGTTTTCGTATGTTCTTATGTTACTAACATTCGTTGAAAGATCTTATTTCCCATTAGGAGATGTAAATTTAAAACTATTTTACTGAAATTAGTTTCTCAAATTCCTAAATCAATTGATTACAGGTATACCTTGATAATACAAATTGTCTCGATAGTATACGTACGATTCCAGGTCACTTGGTAGAAAAGTGTTTGGCCGTATGACGTTTGGCCTAATGCCATTTTACCGAATACCATATGCCCCGTAAGAGTCATTAAGCCGAAGGCTGTTAGGTGAAATGCTGTTTGGCTAAACATTATTAGGGAGAAGATGCCATTTGATAGAACTGATTATTAGGCTGAATGCCGTTAAGTGGTAAAGTAATTCTCCGAAAGGGTCGTTTGGGTGAAAGTGCAATTTGGACGAATGAAATTTAATTGAGTTTCAAAATTGTTTCGCAATAATCACCGTTCAGTTAAATGATCAAAATTGTAACCTATAAAGAATTACTCGTGTTTCGCTGAATGAAAAAAAAAAAAAAAAAAAACTACAAGGGGCAGCCCTATGGGGTTGCACGAGCTGTAGACGTAGGACTATACTACTTAATGTAAAATATTTATTTTCTTAGTAAATTTATAGTAATAATAAATCAAATATATTTTTACGTATGGTTTAATCACAACTAATCAACATCGAATATTACATATTGAACCAAACCTTCTTGGTTATCAGGTCATTTCATTTGTAGTAAGTGATCGAATCCGATCAAACTTATTTAAGAAGATTTGAAGAAAGAAGACAGAAAACTGTGACCGAACTAATATCTGGAACTAAATCTTTATAGCATAAGATTAGCTTGTAAAAACCTTTCGATTGTTTGTGGTTAAAAATCCGGACCAGTGAAGAAAAATCAAATTTTAGACAATATGATCACATTTCATGTATAGACCAAGCATTCTAGTTATATTTTACCATTATTGTAACTTTTTTAAAGTACGCATACAAATATCACTGCATTCGCTATCATATATCGAAACTATAAATATACAAGAATTGAAAACAATTTTATATATGGGAAAGATGCGTTTTTGCAACGGTTTTTCAAGTGGCAGTGTATTCATTCATAAATAGGCTATTAGTAGGATCAAAATACTATAGGCTGAGTGAAAATGAATTCTATTCTTAGAAGTATTTCGGGGCGACATGCGCAAAAAAATTGAAAATTTATCGTGAGATGGCTGAATTATATGCGTTTAAAATTGGACCACTTTTCGTTACATACCATTTTTGTAGAATTTGCGACGTGTACTCCTATATCGAAAACAAAGACGTAGTCCTACGTCAAAATCCTTAAAAACAAAACACTGTTTAATTGGTTGCATAATAAATAACAACAAAGATTGAAGGAGAAAGAAATAATATATTTATGGGGAGACTTTTCAGCACGATCTCAAGTAGGGCGTAAGAAACTCAGAGCAATCCATTGCAGTGAGTTTCCGGGGGTTCGACTTCTTTCACAAAACTTAGAGCAGCTCTACGAAATCCAGAAAGCTTCCCGACAAAACGATTTTATAACCTCTTTTGCCCTTCATTCTACGTCTTTGTTCGTCATACGTCCTGCTTCGTCATACGTGTTTCTTCATCCTACGCAGGTAATTTCATCCTACACAGGTCCATTCCTCAATTCGTCCATTCGTCCATTCGGCCATTCGTCCATTCCTCCATTCGTCCATTCGTCCATTCGTGCATTCTCCATTCGTTCATTCCTCAATTCGTTCATTACTCCATTCGTTCATTCCTCCATTCGTTCATTCCTCCATTCGTTCATTCCTCAATTCGTTCATTCCTCCATTCGTTCATTCCTCCATTCGTTCATTCCTCCATTCGTTCATTCCTCCATTCGTTCATTCCTCCATTCGTTCATTCCTCCATTCGTTCATTCCTCCATTCGTTCATTCCTCCATTCGTTCATTCCTCCATTCGTTCATTCCTCCATTCGTTCATTCCTCCATTCGTTCATTCCTCCATTCGTTCATTCCTCCATTCGTTCATTCCTCCATTCGTTCATTCCTCCATTCGTTCATTCCTCCATTCGTTCATTCCTCCATTCGTTCATTCCTCCATTCGTTCATTCCTCCATTCGTTCATTCCTCCATTCGTTCATTCCTCCATTCGTTCATTCCTCCATTCGTTCATTCCTCCATTCGTTCATTCCTCCATTCGTTCATTCCTCAATTCGTTCATTACTCCATTCGTTCATTCCTCCATTCGTCCATTCCTCCATTCGTCCATTCCTCCATTCCTCCATTCGTCCATTCCTCCATTAGTCCATTCCTCCATTCGTCATTCTTCATTCTACATTCGTCATTTGTCATTTGTTATTTGCGATTTCTTATTTCTTATTTGGCGGTGGTCAGCTATTTTCGTCCGCGTCCCTTATCACTTAATTTTATAAAGTGATGCATCAGCAGTGCTATCTTTGGAAATGAACCACCTCGGTTACGCAACAATTTTTTTCCGATCTTATTTTAATACAAAAAATTAAGCAGTCTTCATTTCGTTGTATTCTGCCGTGCACATACTTTATCCCATGCAATTTAAAATGTTCTTTGATTTTATGGTATTGTATGGGAACACGTATCCGTCGGTTGATGCCAATCGAGCTGACATTTCTTTAGACTGAGCAAAATAATTTCTTTTTTTGTTTAGTGTTTATTTAACAATCTAGAAAACTAACCCACTTGATATTTAATGCGCGTGGGGAATGCGTATGGTCTTGTCTGAGTGATGAGGGTTGAGAATCAACAATTCGCAAGAAGAATTGAAAACCTTGTTTGTTTTTTATTTAGGTATTTCGGTAGGGCTTATTTTATAACGTTTAATATGTGCCTTAGATGGCGTAACAACGCACGCGAAGAATTATAACATAAGAATCAATCGTCTGCTGAGAAAGAAGCGAATTCACAATTGTCATTATTAAACTCAAAATTTATATGCGATAAATAATGCGTGTATTACGAACCCTTTAATTACATTGGTACATCAACAAATGTCTCGAGGCATTAAAAGTAATCGCTTTTCATTATATTCTACTGTTTTTGGAATGCCATCGTTTTACCTGTATGGAGGAGCAAGGAATAATAAATTCATTCATCTGGCGTTTCAATCAATTAAACATATGTAACGCTCGCGACTGTCGGCTGTTCGGAGCTGAAGTTGCTTTTTTACAAATCGAGCATTTTAAAATTAATTCAATGTACTTTAAATCTATCATCAATTCTAGGCAGCTGGCTGCCCAGAGCAATAAACACATGATAACACTACTGAGAGTTGCATAGATCATCAAAGTGAATCCACATTTGTGTAGTTCCTTCCCGTGACATACATGGTCTTCATAACAACGTTTGTTACACTAACATTTCCTCCTTTCCTCGTTGACTGTAAGGGCGTGACCGGCGCCGTTATTGGCATTTTAAAGTGCAGGTCAGTCACGGAGCAGCAACTACGAATTGTACGGTCATCATTGTCATGCTAATTTCTTATTTCATTTTTCTTATTTCTTAGGTACCATTCATAAATTGTGTAACGCAAAAATTTCCCAAAATTGACCATTCCAAGGTAACAAATCGTCACATTTTTTAAATCCCCCCCCCCCGCGCCTCCAGTAGTACGTAGCACATTCCTTAAATGATATTTGTTTCTTCAGTAAAAACATGTAACGTAACTTTATAGCTTGCTGCCCCCTCCCATATGTTGCAACATGTCACATTTTGTTATACACCTCCCCCTCCCTCAAAGCGTTAAGTAATTTATGAATTTTATGTATTATGTGCAAATCGTACTGAATATGTAACGAACGGAGTGGCAGCACTGCCGAATCTCTCGGAAGTGATTTTATGTTCCTCCCATAGTTTGCAAAATTTTGCCGTGAAATGTAATATATTTGATAGGAAATCGAAGTTAATCGCTCGGTAGGTCGTTTCTCCTGTTGTGTTATGTGTTGGTAGGCAAAAGTATCGTTGGAATAGTGTAATTTGACGTAGTGATTTTATCGTCACATCACAATTATTTTACTATGTATGTGCGCGAGCTACCAAAAAAATGTTCCCACTTAGCATCGACAGCGCCATCTGAACTTGACTAGTTGATGCAACGATTTCACTGATTCCCAGTTAAACTCATTCCGGAACCGGTTCGGATATCTGAATGGAGTGAGTAGTCAATTCGGACTAAGATCGTCAGGCGATTTTAATAGTTTGACGTTTGACTCAACTCGCCTGTGCTAATTACCCCTAGGAACAAATGCTATTTGCGAATGCGATTTAAAGGCAATTACAATACTTAGACGACAAATTTTCTGGCGGCTGCAATGGACTTGGTTGTTTTTGCATTTTTCAAACATGGCGGTTAGTGTTATCCACATTATTCATATTATTTATCTTATTAATTCAATAATTTTTTTATTGTTTTAGTCCTGTTAATTGTTTCATTTGTTTTAATCATTTTATTAAATTGTTAGTTTTTCCCAGTTCGTATATTGTTCAGTTTCTTCATTTTATTAATTCGGTTTAGTCAGTTCTTTTAGTTATTGGATGACAGTTAGTTAGCTTGAAACAATTTAGTTTACTCTCTTAATTTCATAACTTTTTTTTAATATTGTCTGATTTTCATTTGAGCTAATTTGATTTGTTTTATTAATTTGATTTATATGGATCATTCTATCCATTTTATGAATAACTTTTTTTTGTTTCATAATTGTTTTGATTTTTGGTTTGTTTTGTTATTGTTTTTTAATTTATTCAGTTTATTATACGTGTTATACGTGCAGGACTCGAGGCTGTGCTTGTCTCACATATAGTTGCTTGCCAGCTTTGCGTGCGTTTGGCAAATTAATGAATAATACAACAGTTATATGTATGAGAGGTGTCTCATCCCACTGATGGGTGGATTAAATCGGTTTTATGTATACATGTGTGTATATATGTGTATGTGTTTATGTGTGTATATGTAAATATAAAAGTTCAAAAAATGGTTGCATTATACACGGGATTGTTTTGTAGTGTACATATATAATCTATTAATGTGAAAAACTGATACTTCTGGATAGAAGTCAAATCTTTCTCCAATTACAGCTCCTTGGAGATCTCCAATGGAACAACTTACACAAGTCCAACAGGCAGTGACACCAGACTAGGAGAAACGGAAGCGCTGAGGAAAACACGGAGTCTATCGGTTCTTTTTTATTATTTCCCCTTTTCTTTCTTAAATAAGCAGGAATTCAAGAAATGTGGATGAGAGTTAAAGGAGACATAAATGGAAGATATGAATGAAGGTAGAAAACTGAAAAAATGGTAAGTTCTAGTACACATGTGTTATATATATATATATATATATATATATATATATATATATATATATATATATATATATATATATATATATATATATATATATATATATATATATATATATATATATATATATATATATATATATATATATATATATATATATATATATATATATATATATATATATATATATATATATATATATATATATATATATATATATATATATATATATATATATATATATATATAAATACAAATTGAACCATTATAATAAATACGCGTCGATTTCCTGCTTAAATGGAATCGAAAGTTTTACTGTAATGTTACAATCCAATTGATACAAACATTACAGTAAGGCGGGGCTAGTTGATGGAACGATGACCTCGGAACATGTCTGGCACTGTACACGAAATGGGTCATCGGAAAGTCAATTGAGCTAACACCTTCCTAAATCCGTGAACCAAGTTATTTGCATGAATGTTTAAATACATGCAAACATCTTTTTTCTGTAAATCACTACCAGCTAGTGGGAGATAGGAAGGTTAACACACACACACACAAATCGTACTGAATATGTAACATACATTTCCACCATTGTACTGAACATAACCAGCTATGGAATCGTAGTTTGGACAAATGAGAAAGACACAATTGCACCACTTTATTTATTTATTAACAGATTAAGGTCGAAGTAGCCTGTGCCGTATACAAAAGATTCCTCCATTCCACTCGGTCCATGGCCGCGCGTCGCCAGCCACGCAGTCTGCGAAGGGTCCGCAAATCGTCTTCCACCTGGTCGATCCATCGTGCTCGCTGCGCGCCACGTCTTCTTGTACCGGTCAGGTTGCAATTGAGAACCGTTTTCACCGGGCTATTGTCCGACATTCTGGCTACGTGCCCGGCCCACCGTGGTCGTCCGATTTTCGCGGTATGACAGATGGGCGGCTCCCCCAACAGCTGATGCAACTCATTCAGGCTCATTCGCCGTCTCCATGTGCCGTCTTCCATCTGCACTCCACCGTAGATGGTACGCAGCACTTTCCGTTCGAAGACACCAAGTGCGCGTTGGTCCTCCACGAGCATGGTCCAGGTCTCGTGCCCGTAGAGAACTACCGGTCTAATCAGCGTCTTGTAGATGGTCAACTTCGTACGACGGCGAACTCTGTTCGACCGAAGTGTCTTGCGGAGGCCAAAGTAAGCACGATTTCCTGCCACGATGCGTCTACGAATCTCTCTGCTGGTATCATTGTCGGCGGTCACCAGTGAGCCCAAGTACACGAACTCTTCAAACACCTCGATTACGTCGCCACCGATGCAAACTCGAAGCGGGCGGTTCTCATTCTCTTCTCGTGAACCTCTTCCTATCATGTACTTTGTCTTCGACGTGTTGATGGCAAGTCCGACGCGCTTGGCTTCTCTTTTCAGTCTGATGTAGGCTTCCTCCATCCTCTCAAAGTTTCGTGCAATAATATCAACGTCATCGGCGAAGCCAAGTAGCTGAACGGACTTTGTGAAAATCGTACCACTCGTGTCGATCCCTGCTCTTCTTATTACACCTTCCAGCGCGATGTTGAATAACAGACACGAGAGACCATCACCTTGCCGTAACCCTCTGCGTGATTCGAAGGGACTCGAGAGCGTCCCTGAGACACGTACTACGCACATCACCCGATCCATCGTCGCCTTCACTAATCACGTCAGTTTGTCCGGGAATCCGTACTCGTGAATAATCTGCCATAGCTGATCTCGATCGATAGTGTCGTATGCGGCTTTGAAGTCGATGAACAAATGATGTGTGGGCACATTGTACTCGCGGCATTTCTGCAGTACTTGACGAAGAGCGAACACCTGGTCCGTGGTAGATCGTTCGCTCATGAAACCCGCCTGGTACTGCCCCACGAACTCTCTTGCAATTGGTGATAGTCGACGGCATAGTATTTGGAAGAGTACCTTGTAGGCGGCGTTCAGCAGGGTGATTGCTCGGTAATTAGAGCAATCCAGCTTGTCGCCCTTTTTGTAGATAGGACACACGACACCTTCCATCCACTCCTCCGGTAAAATCTCCTCCTCCTAAATCTTGCTAATCACCCAGTGCAGCGCTTTAGCCAGTGGCTCGCAACCGTGTTTTAGTAGCTCGCTTGGTATTTGGTCAACCCCAGCGGCTTTATTATTTTTGAGCCGGCTGATCTCCTCCTGGATTTCTTGGAGATCCGGAGCCGGTAGTGTAATGTCTTCCGCGCGTTCTCCCAGGTGCGTTACCGTGCCATCCTCGTCGTCTGCTGCATCGCCGTCCAGGTGTTCTTCGTAGTGCTGCCGCCACCTCTGGATCACCTCACACTGGTCCATTCCTCCATTCGTCCATTCTTTGCTTTGCTTATTGCAGGTTACATAAAGCAAGTATTAAAAAAAAAATTCCGGTCTACTCATGCGAAATTACAACTTTAAATACTCTTAAAAAACTCCATGCATCCATCAAGAGTTTACGAGTTATGTGGGACTGAAAAATGTCAATTTTACTGATTTGAAAAAAATTATATTGCAAAAAACGTGAGAATTGTTTTGCGTCAAAGACCACGAGAAATTTTTTTCGAGGAAGATGAAAATGTTTAATGTTAATTTTTAAGCCTACTTAAAATGGGATGATTATTATTAGATACACAGTGGCGTAGTAGTGGGGGGGGGGGGGGGGTTGGGGACGAAAATTGACTGCAGACTCGACACCTACCTGTCGGCACGTTGTGGAGGCCAGCTCAACCGCCAAGGGACGATCCATAAATGACGTAGCATTATATGGGGGAGGGGGGAGTTTTGTATTTTGTGATGATGTGTGACGACAGGGGGGGTAGGGGGTCATGTCATGCTACGTAGCTTTTTTAAAGGGGAATAGGGGTTGACCTGATGTCACGACAATCATATCCGTTTCATCTAACATCGTTTTTGATTTCTTTTAAATTTTTTTTACGGGGACAACAAGGGGGGTGAGGGTTACCTTCAAGCTACGTAATTATCAGGGGGTGTATAGAATTTTGTGACGAAATGCTACGATGGGAGAAGGGGGTGTTAAAAATCACTCAAAAAATGCTACGTCATTTATGGATCATCCCCAAGGACGATAACGAGTAGATCGCGGCGAAGCGAGGAGCTAGAAGCTTAATGGTTCACGAAACGGATATCTGTACTGAGAGAAATTTCGTCACATTCTGTAGTCCTTGACTGACGGCGAACATGGCTGGAGAGTGCAAGAGAAGTATCCCCATAGAAACCACCAGGCGATTCACTACCGCATCGGCCAATGGAACCCTGCTGCAGCACGAAGAAGGACGGGCCGCAAGCTAAAGTGGAAGACGAAAGCCTTTAACGGAAACCTCTTTGTTGAGTTACTTCGGCGAACAACGGAATCAAGTACGTTGATACGGCTGTTCAGGATGCTACTGCTGAAGTCTTTAGATGATGGAAATTTTCCCGAAATGAGGAAAGTACAGAAGCTGATATTGCAGCCAAAGTGTGGGAAGTCACCGAGCCATCCAGCCTCGAATAGACCAATGCCGCAGCGTGGCATAAAAGAATGAGCCAGATCCTGAAGAGCTACTTCCAGAGTAGAGCACTGCTGTACCAGCTGAACAAAAGGGCAGAAGGCAATGCGAGTCGCAGCGGGCGTTACTCAGGGCTCCATTCTCTGCCCAACACTTTGGAATGGGATGTACGATACACTGATAATATTAATTCGTGAATATAATAAATCATGCAATGCACGAATTCATTCGTCGTTTTCTGCAACGAAGTATTTTCGTCCATTGTAAATAGTAAGTTTTGCTCATTTCATGAACAAGAATGGCCGTATAGTAAACGAAAGCTTTCGTAAATTTTACACGAAAAACTCGTAATAAAAAATAAGTGTTTCGATAGAACTACGAACGATTCATCATATGTACGAAAAATTCGTATATTTTATGAAAGTTGTTTGTACGAAATTATTTCCTAGCGATTTACGAATATATTTTATCAGTGTGGGGTCTTAACCCTGCGGCTGCCCAGGAAAGTGAAAATCGTTGGTTTCGTGGACGATGTGTCAATAACGGTGAGACACTTGAAGAAATGGAGGTGTCGGTGACGGAAACATTCGATGCGATCGAGAGCTGGATGAACGGGTCAAGCTGCAAATAGCTCACTACAAGACGGATTTGTTGTTGGACAGCAACTGCAAAGCGGTTCAGCGGATACAGATCACCATCGAAGGGCATGTGAATGCATCGAAGCGTGCACTGAAGCAATTGGGAGTGATAATCGGCGACTGATTGAGCTGCTTGTCGTACGAGTTGCGATTGCGTATCGGAGGCAGTATGCCTTGACGCCGAGATGATCCCCATCTGCATTACCCTGACGGGGGATATCAAGTGCTACAATCAATGAAACGTCAGAAACGTGAGGAAGATGATGAGAATCGATTCGATGGTGACGTAGCAGCAGGAATGGGACAATACGGAGAAAGGAAAGTGGACCTACCGGCTCATCCAAACCTGT